>NW_017277125.1:2774476-3070222 GCF_001594065.2 Cyphomyrmex costatus | reverse complement strand
GAGAGAGAGAGAGAGAGAGAGAGAGAGAGAGAGAGAGAGAGAGAGAGAGAGAGAGCTCTGTCTTTCGCGCGTGGATCGATTCGCGGCGTTTCGTTCCAAGGATTGAAACCAGTGTAATTTTATCGCTCTAATCCTCGAACAGCGAAATGTTTGATCATCCGACCGACGGAGTCTGCGGAGCTTCTCTGGGGGATTCTGGAGTAAACACGACTTTACCTTATAACGTTCTTATAAACGAATGTGAAATATTTAAATACGAAGGAAAATACTGAAAAATAAATTTAACAAAAGTACTATATTCTCCAAGTACAAATTAATCATATTTCTTTTATTTCTTCATGATTCAGCTTTACGAGAAGTGCAGCGTGCAGGAAAGATCCTCGCTATGTTTACTTATAATTTCTTGAAACGACGACATTCTTACATCGTTACGTGCAAATCATTGTGCAAATATATAGCTGCGTCCAACAGAAAAAGCAACTGCGTCGTAAAATTTTTTGATAAACTGGTCTTATTCTTAGCTTCTCTCTCACTGGATTTGAGAATATACTATAAACCAATAATATTATAGTCACTTACAGCAATTACAATTGCAAAGCTGTTTTCTTTTTTATGTTAGAACGAGAACGCGGTTTGAAATTACGAAACAGTCATCTATAGATATCGACTCGCAAAATTCGAGTTGAACAAAAATTAATTTCCAGTAGTATAGACTGTATAGAGCTATATGTGCGAAGAAAAATGCTTTGTTGCTCATGAATATAAACGTATTATTATTAATTTATTGTTGCGTGGTTCCTATATTTGGAATCGTAGATATACCTGCGCCACTTTTATATCTTTGTCTTGCTCAACCACGTAAGCGCGACTGTATAAATCTTGCATGTGCTGACTGTGCGCGTTTCTGAGTACCATTAGCAAAATTGTACTGTTCATCGAGAGAGAGAGAAAGCTTGGGATCGATCTTTTCCTAGTTAGCAAGATCTAACCCAATCTTTCTCGATCGGTGACCGTGCCAACTTTATACAGGCGAAGGAGCTGGGGAGGGAGAAGATAAACCAATCGGATCGAAGCGCTTTCCTCGCTCGAAGTTTGCTGGCGAGAGGCGTGTCGCTACGCCTCGTGCTTCGCCGACAAAATGGCAATTCTTGTCGCGCGTAATGTACACTAATACTTTAACTAGATTTAACTTCGAGGGAAACGTATCACGTCTGCATAGCCATGATTCTTGATTATACTTCCATTAAATAAATATGTAGGCATTTCCAAGTAATAACGCACACGGAGAGAAGGATTTCTTAAAATTTACCCTGAAAATATAGTAATTATGGTACAATACAATAAATTTAAAGATTTTTACCATGCACTTCAGTAAAATTTATCATACTTATTTTATATTTTATTGTAGTTTTATTAATGAATGTGAAAGATTTACATTAAAATTCTTCAAAATATAATATTGTCCCACGATTACCATATTTTCAGGGTAAATTTTAAGATGTAATTCTTTCCGTGCATGGTAATAAATAATTAAAACGCATCTTGACGTGTCAAAGTATAAGTACTTTAATCCTTTTAAGATAAACTGTGCACGATTTTATATATGCTCGTCTCTTTCAGAGTTTAGTAATAAAAATATCTTTAAATAAAGTTAGGTAATATATAAACATGTTATTTTACATCAAATGAAAAATGTACTTGCGATTTTTCTTTTATGGTTTCACAACAAACAAACATAAATTAATTAGAGGTTTTTTTCGCAAATAGAACTTTGAGAGAATTTTAATCTGATAATTTATGCCGGTATTTATATAGACGATATTTTATATTTGAGGCTTTTTTTATCTTAAGATAAGTACGCAGTTTTAAGATATACCTGTAGCCAATCAGAGGGCCGTATTAACATTTTAAGACTATCTTAAAATAAGAATCGACTATAAATATCGGCTATAATTACCAAAATAAAAAGTATATGGATATAAGTGTCAAAAATTGTAAGATTTTGAGCTGATATGTATTATTAGATAATCGTTCTTAACACTTCTACTGACAATGAGAAAAATTCGATTATTTATTGTTATGCAAATTTATTATTATGATTATATTAAGATCATGAGATTTAAATATTTTATACACAAAGTGATAAAAAAAACATTCAGCATTTATATAGTATAGACCGTACACGAATCAAAAAAACCTTATACATGAATATACATAGAAAGATATAGTCATATAGTAACATACAAAATTATTTATATCTAAACAGTTGAACTTTCAACCTATGTTCACTAAGACTTTTTTATTCAGTATATTATCTTTCAATGTTTCTATCTATACTATATAATATCTACTGGTTTATTTTGTACACTCTGTATAAAAGACAGTACGACGCTTGGAGAAAAAATATGTAATGCGCGATAATTTAATTCTAACAATATTTTCTTACAGTATTTATCAACAGAGGTCTATACTGTCTTATACGATTATTTTTAAACGAAGTTCCAGCAATTTTTCAATTTTGGTTTTTTAGTATGAAACATGGTAGAACTTTTTTTTATTTTTATAGTAAACTATAGAATTATATGTATTAGTATATGAAAAATGTTACTAGAACTATTATTATTTTGTTTTGATTATATATTAATGAAATGTGCTAATGATACAAAATAGTAACAAAAGTGCAGAAATCTATGAAATTAGCACGATGTACATTCTATATTTACCATATTCCGCTGCCAATATTGAAAATCTATAGTATACGTAAAGAAAAGTCGCCGATACTGACACATACATATAGTATAGGTCTTCTAAAGTGACACCCCTTTATTTCTCAAAAACTAATTATTGTATTTTATTAAGTCATTTTTAAATGCTTGTAACTTCCTAAATCAATTTTTTATTTATATTATTTTCTTTCTTAGTTTTTTCATAAGACGATTTTAAATATAAAATCGGGGTGCAGCGTAAACTGCCACACCAATCTGTAAAACGAACTCTGATGAGTTAATGTAATCCTAATATAATGTTACTTTATAATGTCAAATAGCTCTATTGGAGCTAAAGACAATAGTGTTGAAAAATTATCTCGTCATATATTTGCATTTTTCAGAACAGCAAAAAATAAATATATTATACATATATAATTCAATATAAATATATTTTGTAACGAAGTAAAAAGATTCCGGAAGAAAGACTTTTTAATTTGTACTTATATGTTTTTAAAGTTTTATTTTTACCTTCCGTTTAAAAAATATTGTCTAAAAATAAGATCGGTATCGGTGACTTTTCTCTACTAAAAGATAGATGAAAAGTTCGATTTAGTTTTTAAATAAAAAATTAAGTAGTTTTTCAGTGATTTGTTTATAAATGAAGTTTATTGATAGGAAATATATTTAACACGTTATTTGTCGAAGCAATATTTAGATCCGATAAATGATATATATCTCTTTCTCTCTTCCATATATAGTCAGCAGTTACAATGAAACTAATATTTATAGCCAACTGTCAGCCGATATTCATAGTTGGTTCTTATTTTATGCGGCCCTTTGATTAGTTCGTGATACCTCAACGGTCTTGAATATAAGAATTGACTATGAATACCGGCCTACGACTGTCAATTGCTGTCAATTGATGACCAAGATTCTATCAACCAGAACTGAGCGATCACTGCGGCAAACGACTAGCTAAAATGACAGTACCATCTGTCAGTACCGGATTCAAGTTATCATCCATTACTATGTAGTTTTTGTTGGTATGTACTGTGCTATGTATCTGAACTATATCAGTAATAATCACAACTGAATCAATATAGTATATTGACCTAATACATACTAGACTGATTTTGAAACTTTATATATGGGATACTATATATGCATAGCGAACAACATCATTATGTAGGTAAACAACTTGAACTGGATAATCGTTCAACGAAAAAAGATCAAATTCATCTAATTAATTTCTTGTAAATTTATTTTTTAATTTCTTTGTTTATTGTCCTTTTTATGTATTAAAAATTTACGAATGATATGATAGTAGCACATATAATAATTCCCATACAATTATCTTAAAAATATTCAGCTTTAATAAAAAACATCTTGGTAAAAAAATTAATTCTTTATTCACAAGAGTTGAAATTTTATCTTTTTACAAAATTATTTGGATACAAAATACATAAATATTTTGGGTATAAATAACCTATGATGACATCTGTAAGAAATAAACTATATTTTCGCAATTACTACTTTAACATATGGTGATAAAAAGATTATATTTAAGGATTATCGACAGAACATAATAAAATTTTCTCAGACTGAAAAAGTTATATTTATTATTTTTATTTGAAAACGCTCAGCTTATGCATGTAAAAAGAAATGTAAAAAGATAATAGTAATATTTTATAATATTAAAACATATTGCGTAAGAGAATTTAAATTTCTAATATATCTGAATACTTTTGTTCAATTAGCCGCACCTTCTACGAAAGAAATGATGAAAAAATGAAGAAATTATAATTTTATCATTGCAATTCGCATCAAAATTTGTGCAACATCCACCAGATCCTTAAAAGCTATCTCCCTAACATCTCGAAGGCGTTCATGCAGTTTCAGTCCCTCTTCAGGACTGTCTACATTTCCGATCCATAGATGAAGATGGCAAATACAAGCGATTGCACAAGTCTCATTTTGAAATCTGTTCTCTACATTCTTATGAGTTGAGACATGGCGCTTCTTGAGATCTATATTCGTCTTATTTTATCACTGAAACCACTATTATTTGACAAGATCGCACAAAGGTGTACAAATCTTAAAACAATTTCGCATTCTGCAATTTGATTTGCGACCTAAGAAGAGCCACAAGATGTGTTAATCCCATCTCATTCAAAATCTTCCAGAGGTGGTTCACTTAACAGTGCAATTTCGAGAACATTTGGTATTATTTAATAAAAATTCAAAGATATATTTTATGGAAAACCTACAACGTGTATATTTAACAAAGAATTAATGTACATTATAAAGCAAATCAAATATATTATCACGCATCAAGTCGCGATGGCTTGAGACCTAAGCGATCAATTATATACTCTGGCATACAATAAGTAGGATTTATTGGTTTCAATGAGAAATTCTTGTCTAGCAATGACAACGCTGTGAGGCCGAACAAAGTATGAAAAGGGTCAACCATATCACCAGGCCGATCACTGAAACCACCAGTTTCGACATCTTGACAAATTAAAATGTAATCCATCTGTAATGAAAGATGTAAAAAAATTATATTAGAGTCATAATATATAATGGTAATATTTGTAATTATTTTATTTAAATCGTTGAGTAATTAAGAACATGCGCGCATGCACACACACACACACACACACACACGCACGCACGCACGCACGCACGCACACACACACATAAAGCAATGAAATAAACAGCTACAAGAAAAACAGAAATGATTATGGTATAAGTCCAATTTGAGAGATATCTCATAAAATGTTATTAAAACATATAATTACCAAGCCTTTTTTATCTATCCAATGAAGACGACCTAAAATTGTTAATGCTGACAGCACCCACCAAGAGTAGCATACATCCGGTAACTTTTCGGGCCTGCCATTTAAACCACCAGAAGGTAGCTGTCTCTCGCATAACCACCATCCTAAACGATCAGCATCTATCAGATGCAGATGTCCTGAAAAATTGCCTTTGGTAAGTGATAACTAATAGTATATTCTGTACAGTAGTTATTCTGTTCTTATATATACCTGTGATCGAAAGCAACCCAATGCAACAATAAATTAAACCTGCATGACTTTCAGATCCTGGTTTTGAACCAAATCCTCCATCAAAATTCATACATTTCAATACAAATTGTACTGCTTTCTCGACATCTATTGCATCTAAGCGGTTCTAAAACAAATTAACGTGATACAAGGAACTTAAACTTTTTTTTACGAATATCTTTATTTGTAAACAAACATTTTCAAGAATTTATTTTGTCTGTGTATTATGGTTTCATGGATCTGAGAAATATCATCTTTGAATCAACTAAAGTCAGAGAATCTTTATGAAAGTTATGTTCCATTCCATCTCATACAAGAATTTATTTTGATTAAAGAAAAATGTTGCTATTTTAAAACATTTTGATTTTGCGGATACTTAAATATAATTACACTCAATATTTACCAAGAGTGACAGAGTAGCAACGGCACAGAAAGAAAATCTGACATCTATTTCACCCCATTGATCACCCTCAAAACTTCCATCCGCTTGTTGCCTTTCTTTGACATAACTCACAACTTTATCGATATTTATTATATCTAAGGCATCATACATACACAATATCTGAACTGCACTAAGTGTATAAAGTAAATGTGGATCATGTTGTATACTGGCACTGATACCACCACTGTCACTTTGACATTGTCTAATAAATTCTAGTACTTCTTCCTTATTAGTTTGTTCTAACTTTCCCATTAAATCTAAAGCGGTAAGGCCCCAGTACATGCCAGACATCCTCATGTGTTCAGTTTGAGAATAATTCTAAAAAATATGAATGTGTCAAATATAAATAAGTGGAATATATTTAAAAAAATATATATATATTCTGTAATTAAATATATATGTGTGCTAAAAAAAATATATTTTATTATAATCAATTATCATATAAAAAAAGAAGAAATGATCTTACATATTCATCTTTGCTGGTCCCATATGAAATAAGATAGTTTGCATGTTTCTCTATTAATAATTTTGGAATGTTATTCGGTAGTTCAATGTCATGTCTCAACGTTGTCTGTAAAAAAAATATGAAAAAGATAAAATACAAATAATTACTATTCTTTGACTTATCTACTTGGCGTTGCCTTTGCACAGATAAGTAATCGCAATATATAAATATTAATCACAAGAAGATATCACCATTATTGAGTTACATAAAATCTTGATTAGAAACAAAATTAGTGCTACATTTTTAAAAATAAAAACTATCTCGTACATGTTAATTTTTTCTTTGACATTGAATGGGTTAAAACATACCATTTTACAATCGTTGCAATCATATATATATGTTATAAATTCCGTTAATGTCGTTAATATATACAGTTGATTTCGTTTAGAACACCTCGTCTTCGAATCTATAATTGCATCCAAAATTTAATTGACAAGTTTAAAGTCAGACAATCAGAATACTTCATTAACCAAAAAAAAAGATCCACTAGAGTTTATTAAATGCTTCTGCGCTTGCGCACATACCTTTGGGATTTAAACTCACTAGACATTATTGGATTTATTTACGTTGCTTGAAATCCCTAAAATGTTTGCACTTAAAGTGAAGTAAGTATATATTCAGGCGTTGAAAAGAGAGAGAACGAAGGTGTTAAGTGCTAAAAAATCACGTGATTCAAATTGACGCTTGATATTCGTCAATTTTCACCTAAATAAACTTAAGGCTGAGTTTACGCTGCGGGTCTTAACCCTAAAATTCAGCCAATAAGACTGTCAGTCCTAACCGAAATCTGTATTCCATTGGCTGCATTTTAGGGTTAAGATCATAAGCCGGCAGCACACTAGAATCTTGCCGTCGTATTGGCTGCCGTACTGATGCTGTACTAACACCAGCATCGCAGCCAATAGGGTGGCAAGAATCTGATTCGTCTAACAATCCAGCAGGAAAACAAGCATCGTGTGCCGCTGGCTTTAGGTATAGTAAAAAGATGGTAGAAGATCGCAAATTCGCAATTCGCACTATTTGTATTTAATGGGTGGGGAAGTATGGAGTGCTAGTGTCACTCGTAATTCGTAATCACTCTTAGCACAGGCGGCGCGCGAGCCGTACTGACTTTCCTCGTCCGAAGAAATGTCGTCGACGACGGCGACCGCCGCAGCGGCGTTCGAGTACTCTCCGAGTAAACATTGAAACATGTCCGGACCGGATGGTCGTATGCAGACCCTCGGTCAACTCTGCGACGACGATACGGGCATTCGAACGGGTGCGAGAGTGATTTGCGCGGTCTGTGACAAGATTGACAAGCTGTCGAGGTGCTCGCGCTGCAAAGTCGTCTTCTACTGCACGAAGGAGCACCAGAGACGCGACTGGAAACGCCACCGGGAGTTTTGCGCGACTCATCCCGCGGCCACCGTGCCTGCGGAAGAGCCGTTCCCCGTGCCTGCCGTTGTCGTCACGAACGAGAGTTCCGAAGGCGAGACCTCGTCTAAGAAGCGGCATCCCTCTGTCGGTAATCGCAAAGCCCCGAAGGCTGCCGTTCCTAACCTAAACAAGACCGACAAGACCTCGGCTGCACCGCGAGACTTGAACGTCAGTAACGTCACCTCGGACTCGTGTCGGAACGCGAAGCATCCAGCAGGTAGGTATTCGGGGTTTTGCATTATTGTCATACTCATTGTCAGATTTTACGCAGAATGCGGGGGCATCTGCGCGTCAATGACATTTGATGTCAATAGGAGTCTCGTTAACACCGATAACTCGCGCGATATAAATAGCAAACCCTACCGATCGCGCGTTTCTGCATTCTGTCGTTAGATACTCGCAGCCGATGATACACGGGCGTTTTATCGTATCTTAATTATAAGATAATTGCATTAGCTCCTTAACCTGAGACGTGAGACTGACGGCTTTTGCATACCGGGTCTGATTACAGATGTGCAGGTAGGAAACGAATCGAGTCAGCAAGAACGGAAAAGGAATCAGAATCTGAAGAAGAAGTCGAATAGCGGAAAGGCAAGGAGCACGCGAAATAACAAAGCCGATGGCTGGACGTCGCCTATAACGTATGAGGGAAGTTCAGAGGACATTATACTGGGAGCTCGAGCCGAGCTCCTAAATCCTATTTTAGAGAGCTCGAGGATTTTCGATAGTTTGAGCAACGCCGATCTTGGCTCAACCGCTCAACATCGTAACGGCATGAAGAACTTGTCGGAGATACAGGATCAGGAAGAAGACTTTTCGCCTCCTTTTCTACATAGGAACAGAAGTAATCTTGAGGAACTTCTAGACAAAATTTGTCAATATGTGATAAGGGACATGGACAAGTACGGCGTATGCGTGGTAGACAAATTTTTAGGCAAGGAGAGAGGTCTTAAAGTGTTAAGTGAAGTGTTAAATATGTATAGAGCCGGATTATTTCAAGACGGACAATTGGTTTCCAATAAAGGTAGCGCAAATGACTTAAAGACGATACGTGGCGATGAGATCATATGGCTGGATGGAAAGGAAGAACAGTGTGAAAATATTGGCACACTGATTTCCCAGGTCGATGCAATCATTATGAGAGCCAATAAAATGCACAATAATGGCAAAATAGGAAATTATACCATCAATGGAAGAACGAAAGTGAGTATCCACTGGCTTTTTTCGAACTTATCTCTTCACATAATAAGAAATTATTTATTTTACTTTAAATAATGTATTACAAAATATAAATATAATCGAAATCTGTTGAGATGCAATTTAGATGAATTTTAACTTTTATCGTTATAATCGATAATACGATTGTGCTTTCTTCTTTTTATCGAATAAAATTGAACAGCAGCATAAGGTAGTTGTGCGTTTAATAGCCACATGGTGGAAAGTTTCCGCAATGTGTCTTTCTTCTGATACGTTTCGCACTGGCGTGTTCAATTATCGTTTACACGATGGAAAGTGTTGATGGTACAAAATTTTCGATCGCGCGAATGACACGCCGAGGTGAACGCGATAGACAAGGTCAGAACTCCAAAAATGTAAAGATCTGCGAGGGAGTATTGTATTGTATGCCGAAAGGAGGAGAAGAGTGGGATCGCGCCAAGTGCAGTCAGTCACGTACGCCGCGCGACTCCCACCCTCTGGCTCTTTCTCTTCTCATGCCGGTGACGCGACACAGCAAATTCGCAATATACAGCAAATTTATACATACTACCTAAACTCCCGTCCAGCTGCTCAATTGCATTGGCGTCTAGTCGTTTCTTTCCACGAAGACAGAAATATTTAGCAAAAGATATGTTTCCGCTCGAGCTTTGGGTCTGTGTATTATTAACGTAAAGGATGGCATAACATTTTTTCCATACATCCGGCCAATTAAATATGACAGAATACAGATTTTTTCAATTATTAAAATTATAATGAGACTCAATAATTAAAAATAATAGAAATTAAATAGGCTACGAGTCTTCTAAGTTAGAACGTGAGATGCTATTTAATATAAATAAAATGTAAAATATAATACAAAAATTATAGATTTTTAATATACTTAGATAATGAAAAAAAATGTGTGTTTGATGACGCAAAGATAAAATACAAAAAGCAATTTATTGTTATAATATACTTATACGTGTTTTTACGAAAAATTTGGAAGTCTTGTAACATTGAGATGCGATACAAAACAAAAGAAAAATTAAAACAAAATAAACGATTAATTTAGAGACATAAAAATAAAAACAAACGTTCGACGTTACAATAATTACATTATAAATATAAAATTATTGGAAATCTATAAATTATTGCTTCATAATTCTCATTTTTTCTTTAACATAATGTTGCAAGTCAATGAATAAAAATAGTCAAATTGGTCGTTGAAAAATTCATAGCAGAAAATATAGCATGAATCAAAACTTTCGTTAAAAGAACAACTTGGAATAATTATGTAATATAAAATTGATACGTAGAACATCCTGTTATGAAATTTTCATATTTCTACGATAGCGCGCTGCAACAATTGAATATAATTGCTATTGTATCTTATAAATATCATCTTGTCGATAAATATCGTCTTTTGTTTTATAAACGGATTCAGGATATTTCTCGTATTGTTCGTGATTGTATTGCAGCTAATCAAACTACCAGTTTAATAATTATTCGAATCGTGGTCGTTATCATTATCCTTTCATATGCTTTAGCAATATCTATTTTTAGTTAGATATCAAATTACTTAGAATAAGACAAGGACATTGTATTAATCATCTGTATCATACATGTTAATTCGTTTAATTTAAAGTAAAAGGTAGAAAGAAAACATGGATGATCATTTCATTTACTAAGCATTTTATGTACAATCATTTTTACAACTGCCTCATAAATTATGCGCGGGCGCAAATATTTACATTTTACAACAACAACACACATATCTGAGTTAAGTTATCTGTGATGCGTACTTTCGAGTCAAAAATTACTTTATCCGAATAGCAAGTGACGAATAAAAAAAACTAATATATATATATATATAAAAATATTTTCGTCTCGTTCATTCTTTACTACATAAATTATGATGATAATTAATGATTGAAGTTTCAGAGAAATATGTCTGCGTTCATAATTAGCCGTACAGAAGAAAGCATATTTAGAAACTTACATTCTTATATTTTGTTCCTCTAAAATACTAGGAAAGTTAACGTAAGAATTTTCGCGACATTATCTCATCGGCTTATTAACAATAAGCAGACTGTTATCAGAAAACGTGAAGTTATGTACGAAAGGTAATATGCTTTTGATGTGAACTGAGTCAGTCGATTATTTTGTCTTATAATTTGCGTCGTAAGTGTAATACAATGGTACATATCGATAATCTGGAAATAAGATAAAAAGTACGAAATATTTTGTCTATTAATTTGCCTAATAATATAATTGCATTATATTGATGCTTATCAAAGGGACAAATGATAAACATAATACATATTAAACGTGTTACAAACGTATATTATACACGTTACATATAATTTTCTCTCTTCCATTAAATTATATATATTTGTGCTGCGTTAAAATATGTATATAAATATATATGTGTATAATCTAGGACCAATTGTTTTTAAATTTAAACAATGCTAATTGTCAATTATTGCTCGTTATCTATGTTCTTTCTTTTTAAATTAATAAACTATATGTACATATAACAATACAGATTATACTTTAAATTATTTAGTATGTTATTGTAAATGTACATATTTCTAGAAAATATGAATTATTATCTTTTTTTAGACATAAATATTCGTCATAATTTAAGATGTAAATGTGATATAAAAAATATTTAACAAAATAGAACAATTGAAGAGCTAAACTCCAGTTATGTGATAAAAAACGTTTAATTCAAAACATAAAAATAAAAATAATTACAAACGTTTCAACACCGATCGAGTCATTCTCAATGTTACAGTAAATACATTATAAATATAAAATTATTGGAAATCTATAAATTACTGCTTCATAATGATATTCTCGTTTTTTCCCTTAACATAATGTTGCAAGTCAATAAATAAAAATAGTCAAATTGGTCGTTGAAAAATTCACAGCAGAAATGTAGTAATAATCAAATAAAATGTTTAGAATTAATGGATAAAAAGTACGCAAAAAGTTCATCGTGATGATACACAGTAGTTATTTTTACAAATTTTATTGGAGCAAAATTTCAAATGAAGTAACAAGTTAGTGGTTTCGACAATGTCAAACGTAATGTTTTATATTTACTATAAATACATTTACTGTAACATTGAGAATGACCGAATCGGTGCGGCGTCGAAACGTTTGTAATTATTTTTATTTTTATTTTAAATTAAGGGTTCTTTATTAAATAACTGGCTCTCTTAGCCCTTCAAATGTTCTATTTTGTTTTATTCTTACAGAGCCTTATTATTTATTAAAAGATATTTATATCTCAAAGGGAGAAAAATAATGCGCGCATAAATATCTTTGCAGATCTCTTATTGCAGCAATATTAAATTACGTCAAATATGAAAATTGAATATATTTTTCTTTTTGCGCATCGGAATAAATTAATACTCGTACCTTCCCATGCCATTATTTATGTTTGATAGTACAAATTAATAATAAACTTTTTCTTGCGTATCGAATTGCGTCGATATATTTAAATAATAATTTCAGAATTTATAAAGTTAGTCACATTTCATAATAATTTGCCAATTGTATACTTGTCTCCTTTAATAAAATACGTTTTTCTTTCCAGGCAATGGTAGCTTGTTATCCCGGTCACGGTTCACATTATGTGAAACATGTGGATAATCCTAACCGAGACGGACGTTGCATCACAGCCATTTATTATCTTAATCGAGATTGGGACGTTAAGGTGAAATATTTTATACGTATTAATATAAATTTTATACATCTTTTTAATATATTTGTATATATACATAGTACATATAGTATGTATGTATATATTTTAAATTTTTAGAATACTTGGTACAAGTTGCTTAATATTATTATTTTATTGGATTGTATTATATTATGTCTTTGTTTAAAAAGTGATGCCATATCTGCATGATTTTATTATTATAATATCACTAATCCATCACTATAATCGTGTTTTTTACATCACATATTCATCATGCTTGGACATCACGATAAAAATTGATAAATAATTGCGTATTTTTTATTACGCAGGAAAATGGCGGACTTTTAAGGATATTTCCTGAAGGTTGGCGCGATCAAGTAGCAAACATAGAACCTTTGTTCGACAGGATATTATTTTTCTGGTCGGATAGGCGAAATCCGCATGAGGTGCAACCAGCGTTTAAAACTAGATATGCCATTACACTTTGGTATTTCGACGCCGAAGAAAGGAATCAAGCTTGTCGAAGATATCAAAGAGAAAGTGCGTAAAGTGAGATTGCATTGACTATCTTTTTTTTTATTTTTCCCCGATATAGTTAATAATTTTTACAGAAAGTACTGATTGCAGCTAAACTAATTCGTAGATATATTTTGTAATGTTACATAAAAATGGAATAAAATGTTTCTTTTTTAACCTTTATTATTATGCATTATTTAGTCACACATTAATAAAAAAATTAAAATTACAATTTCGATCAAATCACACAAGGTGATCCTTTGCATTTTCTATTTTATGAATTACATGGACACTATTTGTAAATATAACTTATCATTTCTTTTAGGAGAACTACATACGAAAAATAGTGGTTCGTGAGATATAGGACATGAAGAATTATTACGCCGTCCGTTTGGACTAAAAACTACTTGTATATAAAATATGTGTATTAAAATAAAATATGTATTATTATGTATTATGATAATTTTTGCAGGAGGAATTGAATAACGTACGAAGAAAATTATGAAAATAATGTGTTTACAAGGAAGTGCAATAGATGTAAGAGTGTACTTTTTTACAGATAGCACTGTAATATGTGATTAGTTAATGTGTGTATTTGCAATTTGTGCTTTCATATATGATGACATACAATTGAATTATTTTTGAATTCTTTTTAACTCTCTGTATGCTACCTAGTTAAACGTTTTGAGATTTAAAATATTAAATTCAAATATCAAATAAATATTAATTAACGAAGAAAATTTATAACGGCAAATTTATAATTCTTGAAGCATAATTTCATTCTACGCCTCCTAATTTATTAATATTTTATTTCTTCGCGATGTTATATCTTATTATCAAGCATTAATATATATCATTTAAATATCTAGGAGACAAGCAATGTACAGTTTTTAAGTTAAAATCCGCGTCACTAATTAGGAAAATTAAAGTAAAAGGACTTGATATATATATATACATATTATGTATAATATATTACACATATGACATGTGTATAATATATATATGTATGAGTATATATATATATACATACATACACATACAAACACACACAAATTTCTTTATTTCGATTTTTGAGATTCTACATGTTCGCACTTTTTAACCTGATATTTAAAATATAAAATTGCTTCATAAATGTTTTGAAATAAACTTATATTTGTGTCGACCATTAACTTCCGTTATGTAAAGTATTAACAATATTTAGAGCATGTTGCATTTGAAATATTTTATAAACGAAATCATAGATATATACAAAAAAAATTTCTTCCAGGAAATCATTATTAATTTATCTTGATTTTAAATAAATTTGTTTTTGATAGTATCTGTTTGCACTATTTTGTTTAGCATCAAAACAATTAGTTGCTAAAAGATAAAATTATATTGCTCACAGAAGGTATTAGTATTATCATGTTATAATATTACGACTGGACATTAACAACTCTTTATGCTTAAAAAACATATTTGATTTATTACGTTCAGTAATTGACTTACGCTTCCAACGCAACAAAATTTAAATAAATTGGGGCCCGGTCTGTACCTGTATTATGTATATTGCAAAACGATAGAAACACTGTGTTTAATATTCTGTGTACCTATTTATATGAATTAATGGGAAGTAAGCGTACCATCTGTGTCCTATTGAAATTTGATATATATTCTTATCATCCTCTCTAATGTAGGAGATATAAAAAAAGCAAGTAATTAGAAGAAGATATGTTCATGATCAGAGGTGTGCTTTGGCTACCTCTAGCTTTGGCACACATTGTACACACATGCATATGCTCACTAGGCACGCCCCTGTTCATGAAGTTATAAATATATTCCTAAAAATTGAAATTGTCTCAATATTTCCTACTATATTATTGGACACAGAAAATTAATTGTAAGAAATCGTCTAGAAGTCCTTTTCATAATTAAATTATTTTTGCCCCTTGGGTTTAATTTGTTTCGACGTTTTAGTGTCGAAAATTATAATTTAAGGACCTACTATCGATGCGTTTTTGAAATATTGTAAAAATAAACAAGATTTTGTTATCAAAACGAAATAAATACACAAACTTATAAAATCATATATTAATACCCAGTATAGTTCTATACATTGTTTACGATGAACATTGCTATGGTTTTTTTATATAATTATCTTTTTTTGATTTAAGTAACATCAGTATCGTTTGGAAGTTGACAATCTTGAATTTGATTAATGGCAGGCACATAAGATTGAAACGAAAAGTTGTTTTTCGCGAACATTCCGGGATTTATCACATAACAATCAGAATAGTTAGTTGTATAAGTTTCAAAATTGTCAGCAATTACAATGAGATCTGGCGTTGGAAATATCTGTAGAGCATGGTCATATTTCCAATATACTGGAACAACTTGAAAAGGCACTGGGGTCAGATGTGACTGGCTAATGATTGCTTTAGCAAACTGAAAGTAATAAATATTAATTATAAATATATATATATATTTGGTAGTATTTAATCTAACGTCTACTTACATATCTCAAAAAGTGTTCTTCTTTCGGAAAACGAAGCGTATTTCTACACATCTTTGTCAGCATATCTTCTCTTAATACTACAATTTCCTTTGTACAATATTGTATTCTACATGGATTTGTTGTAAAAATAGCGTTTGGTATCATTTTTGTAACTTCTTCAATAATACATTTGGGTAAAGGAGGTTTTGGTAAAATTTTTGGAGAGCCTAAATCGTGTGGGCCAGGTACAAAAACGAATTTGGAAGATTCCTTTATACTTGTATATTGTGTTATTATGTCAGCTAAATTTTTAAAACCTGTTACCAAAGCTTTCGCACTAGTGACATTTGTAGGAAAACTTAAAAAATGACCACACAATACAAAAGCTATAGGAGGATAATCCATGTAACCCTCCAGTATTGTCTTAAATTTTTGTAAAACATGAGGAGCATCCAACCATAATTCTGCTATGAATACTATCATTCCATCCTGGTTCATTTCTTCGTGGATTTGTAATTTTTCTGACATTTTTAAAGATATATTATGTGGGCCACCAAATGTATTTGTGTCGCCAAAATCTGATCGTAAGCTTTCTGACGATTCTATTGGCGGAAGGTTGATAGTTTTTACATGTAATACATCATCCTTATAAACACCATTAGCTATTACTATAAAGCCTTCCATGATAAAAGCATCTTGAAAATCTTATACATAAAATAAGAAAAATAATTTTGCATATTAGTTGTTACCGCTATATTTAAAAAATGATGTACCAGCCAAACTTCAATGAACAAAAATATTTCATATAGGTGAATCTATAAAAATCTATCTTTTTCTAATTTTTTAAGATATAATCAAGATATGATTAATCACAATTATAATTTCCAGCTTATAATTTCATGTTATAAATCATTTAATCATTAACTAAAAATTTTTATCACATACAAGATATCAATAAAACGTATATCTTTGAAACTAGTATTGAGAAATAGCATATCACTAAGCTTATATAAAGTTTGAAGTGTTTTGAAATAAATTAGGAAATGTTTTTCCATTATCCATATAAAATATTTTCATACATTTTAAAATCAATGTATTTTTTTTTAATAAAACCAAATATACCTTAAAATGCAATAATTAAGTATATATAAAGGATATTGTATTGCTGAGGTCAATCTTGACAGTTCCACTCGTATCTTCCAAATAATATTGATCTTCCATTAATTGTGTTATCAAACCCATTATACATACATTCTCTGTTCTCAGCTCACTTAATAGATATTCAATAGGTATTAAATTTGTTTTATGTGTTTGTTTCTCAAATTTTGATGATAGAAATTGCTTGTGTCTCAGAGTTTTATACCATGCCATTTCGAAACGATATTTAAAAACCAATGATTTATATTGTGTTTCAGGGTATGAGCTTTCATTGTCAATGATAAATTTCTTTTTAGAAATGTCATATTGTATCTTTGGTATATTATATCCCTCTATAACATTAAACACTGTTTCTGTATCTTTCAATTTATTTGGCTCCAAGCATTCTTCTATAGCAATTTTTATATGTTCAGCTCTAATATGTGGATCATCTAAATTTTGAGCCAGAATTAGTTCTATAATACGATTAAGCCAGGATTCACGTTCATTTTGTGGTATTTTTAACAACTGCTTTGCGAGAGATACTCTAAGCTCCCTAAAAAAAATATAAACAACTATGAATAATTGTTTTATAAGTTACATGCAATTACACATAAAAATAATATATAAAAAATGTGTATTCAGAAAGTATTATATAGTAATTATACCATTATATATTAATTACATTAATATATAAAATACACAATATACATTATGAAAATAAGATTACAAAATTTATTCGTATTTTAATAATTTATTTAGAGAATTTTCCATCTTTCTGTCGTGAAATTCTTAAATTCTTTAATTTAATAAATAGAATACTTGCCTTGATAATACCAAGCCATATAATGAAAAATTTGTTTGAATCATCTGTATGCATTTACTATCAGCCATCGTTTTGGAGTGAATACGCGTCGAATGAGCTGAATTTTATCACAATCGGAGGTGGTGAGGGTATTTTATATAATTACCAAAAAAAAGCATACACAATGCTAAAAAATGAAGTAATTACATCAACAATGAGACACAAATTTACTATGTAACATAAATCAAATCATCGAAAAAGAAAACCGTACAAAGAGGTTAGTCACTTCTTCTCTCCTCAATATTTTCCCGCTTTTGAATCTTAAAGACTGTATCATACTATATATTTTGCAAGCTTGCAGTTTCATATTGGACATAGAAATTTAACCAATCAGATAATCGAGTATCCTTGGTTCATTTTGCTTCGATTGGTTGAATTCTTATTCGTTCTTATTTTCAATGAATCGTACGCTATAGACAAGTTGTGGAAATTCAATACGCAATCGTGTTTATCAGCTGATCCGGTATTTAGCGATAAAGGTGATAATTGAATGAGATATATAAACGTAACAAATAATTATTGAAGTGTTCAAAGGACTTGACTAGAAAATTCCGAGTTTTATTTAAGAGTAGTGGAATTGCGCCTCATTTAATGGGTCTATAAAAGCTTTCGCCATGCATTAATAGGTTAGCTAATTATATGCATCGTAAATTTATCGATATCTCTATATTTCGCATTAAAAATATATCAATTACATCTCACTGTCTCATTTCTTACTTTCGTAATTATATTGTTCTATTTTTTTTTAAAATTTGTTACATTTCTACATATCTGTATTATTATATATAGTTAAATTGTTTTACTGCGAATGTATTGTTGACAAACAAACGAAAATTTACTTTCCTGGCAAAATATTTGGGTATTATCCAAATATATTCAACAAATATTTTAAAAGATTTTTTGTGTTTCAGATATATAATGCACTATAAAGCAGAGGTGGAACGCAAATACTAACGATTCCTATCGAATTAGGACACATCTATTTCAGAAAGAGAACGAAAAATGCAATCTAATATGAAAAAGTCATTTTTACAAGGGAACGCTACGATCTATGCCATAGTACCATTAATTGTAGGACTTCATATAGGTTGGTTTATCTTGCAACAGCGTTATGTTCCACAATCTGATAGACATGATCATCCAATAATCAGATTGTATAAGAAATTTAGTACATGATAATGCAATGTATATGGGTTTAAATTCGTTATTAATAAAATAATATTTAAAATGAATTAATATCCGTTCAAATAAATTTCAAAATTAAAAAATAATATTTAGTATTTAAATTTATAATTGTGGTGAAGTAGGTAATTCTGTTTTATATTTGCACACGTCTTCTACATTTTCCTTTTTCTCTTAAATTTTTATATATCAGTTTTATAATATAAATGAACAAATTAAATGTACTAAAGAAATATTTTAATGAATATTGAAATAAGTTCTATTTTATCCTTATTTGATGAAATTTTCTATTTAAAAATTTTTTATTGCTTTAATTTAACATATATTATAGTATATATTCTCTTTTATAATAGAGGGTAACAATGTTAATCTATTGCAAAGCAACTGATTTATTACATATTTAAAATCTAAGTTTATTATATATATATGTGTGTTTAAGAGAGCTTTGTTGCTTATAGAATACTATACATATATTAAAATAAATATTTCTTATACATATTTTATACAAAACTTTATTGTAAGAGATATACATATGAATTGCACGCATCTACTCTTTCCTATGTATATAAATAAGGATCTAAATAAAATCTATAAAAAAGAACATGCTAATACAAATAAAAGGAGAAGATAATAACATTCATTTTCATAGAATTCTATAAATTAATGTTAATATTCTCAAAAAGCTTAGGAAAATATATGTACAATCACAGAGGAGATTGATTAACCTCTTATAGTAGGTAGATGATCAAAATTTTGCTGATGTATCGAGGAGCTCTTCGGCCGATTTTCACTTTGGCTATGAACAGAAGGTCCAGCCTTAGGTAATTGGGGTAACACCATTTGACTATAATTGGTATTCTGTAATTATAATCGTATTATACATGTATATTAATTCATACTCTTAGATTACTCTCTTGCTGTTCGATCATTAAACTTACCCTAGAACGTTCTCGATATTTTTTAAGTTTTTCAAACTCTTCTGTCTCGACATCTGGCATTTTAAAATGAAAATTATCGAAATAAGAATGCCGCAATAATTGTTCGCACGTCCACCTTTCATTTGGATCCTTATCCAAACATTTGTTTAGGAAATCCAGCTATAAACAGGAGAGATTTATTTATTTCTACAATATATAATTATGAAGGTATATGTATATTATTGTACATATAGTATATTCTTTTTTCGGTCGATTGTGGTTTAAATTCAGATCAAAGTAAATTTGTTAATATTACTTGTAAAGTACTGCCATTTCCGCGGGGTAGAGCGTCTTCAAGTGGCGTACGTGTTTGCGGAGTTGGAAGAGTGATACCGGTAAAGAATTCATTCTGTTGAAAGATGGCCATGTGTCTCGGTAAAAGGTCACCCAGCGTTTTTCTTATTAGATATAGTTGATCCACATCGGATTTTCCTGGCCACAAGGCTTCGCCCCGTATTAATTCAGCAAACACGCAACCGATCGCCCATACATCAACCGGAGTACCGTATTGTGTGTCCCCAACCTGCCCCGAAAGACACATAGTCATCATCAGGTAACGATTTTATTGTAATTTAATAAAGAATTTTTAAAGAATTAAAAAAAAATTTTTTAATCTTCTCTTTGCAATTGAAAATTGAACATCTTTGCATGAAAGCTATGTTGTACAAAAATAAACCCGCAAATTTGAATAAAGACAAACTAAATTTTTGTAATTTTTGTAAATTTCCATCTCTTGTAATATTATTTTATATATTAAAAAAAGTTAGTATAACATTGGTACTGTTTCTTGAAAAGATATAAAAAAGATGAGAATTTAATAAAAAAAAAAAGAAACGATCGATGCTTTATTATCACAAACGTGAAACAGTGATCAAAAAAGTTCCTTGATCAAGTTCATCGATCGTATTAGTAATACGAGCCAAGATAAATTAAAAGTATTTGATAAAAATGGTTAGAGACGTGGTGTTGACATGTAGTTTTGTTGATCGTGCTATCCATGCACGATCAATGGAACTGCTATCATCTTTCTTGTAAAATCCGAAAATTTTACAATTGTGTTTCCGGATATTTACCAACAATTCAGGTGCTCTGTACCATCTGGTTGCAACATATTCCGTATAGTTCTCACCAGGACTCAGCATACGCGCGAATCCAAAATCACATAACTTTATTATGCCTTCGGAGGTGATGAGGATGTTTTCTGGCTTTACGTCTCTGTGAACGCATCCAAGACGGTGGCAGTAGGCGACACCTTGCAGAATTTGCCAAGTAATTTGCCTCGTCGTGAGATCTGGGCAACCGCTAGGATATTTCTCCATTTCGTTCAAAAGGGTATTTTCACAATATTCGAATACCAAATGTAACTTCCTCTTCCGTCTGAAGACTTCCAGAAGATTGACCAAGTTCGGATGCTTGAGGTTCTGTAGATCAAAGGAAAGTACTAATTTCCAACTACTAACCATTTCATTACATCAGTAAAATTAATTATGTGAATTATGTCTATAAAAGGATTTGCGACAAATCGAGAGACGATCAGCGTTTCTCTAGTAAGCGCTTCTTCTCTTTCAGAATGAAAATACTTTTGTAATTTCAAGAATAGGTTTTTTCTTACAGGCAATTTATTCGACTTCCTCTCTTTCACCTGCAAATTCTTAATTCAATCCTAAAGTTTGTACTTATAATTTCGCAGCGCTTTATGAGTAAAGTACTGCGAAGAAATTTTTGCATACTGGTCGAGAGATGCAATGCTCTTATTGTCTACCGAACAAAGAACAGCCTTGAAGCAAAATGTCAAAACGTGGCAGTATATAAAGGGGCTTATTTGAATGCGCATACGTTTGGTGGTGAACCCGCTGATTGTAACGATAATATTAGGTCGGTAAGACCGTAACACGCCAAGATATTGACCGCTGCCCGGTATTGACCGTTGGCTACTTCTCGCAGCCATTATATTGCACCTGTGTGAGCTCCTTATCGTGTAAATAAGAACACCACTTCCTTACTTAGAATGTACCTGCTACTTGAATTCTATCTTATAAGCAATGGCAAATTGAAGAAGCAAGAACGATAAAATTTATTAAGTATAAATCTAGAAATTCTACTCGTATATATTTTATTTTTATAATTATATCTTTATATGTACATACATATATAAATCTTAAAATACTATAAAAACGGGAATAAGTTATATAAAGAAGAAAAGTAAACGAATAAAAAAAATAAATTTATGAACGTATCTAAATATTTTAAGTTGGTCTCAAGAGACTAAAATTATCGCACCATCATCGTTCTATAATATGAGTGGAAACTAGCGGTTGCGAACGTACACGTTACAGAGGTCGTTCACCTTCAAGAATGCGACCCTCGGCAAACTTGATTATTCCGTAGATCGATCGAATTGAAAAACTTCGAGAGTCGTATCAGCGATTCTTATGATCTCTTTTGTATAATAAAAATTATTCGCAAAATGTTTACCGCAGAGATTATTACGATTTTTCATTCACTTTCGGTAGATCGAAAAAAGGATGATAATTATAAATAAATCCTGGTAAAAAAATTTCACTGAAATTAATCCACGTTTTGGAACACTTCAGTAAAATTTCAGCATTTTAGAAAAAATTGAGTTTCTCTTTCAGCGATTTTTCGTTAAAAAATTCATTTTTATCATTTCGGAGAAATTTCAGTTTAATTTCAGCAATTTTTCAGTATATAATTTTTGGCTGTAAAATTCACTTTCAGTGAAGTTTCAGGAAATATTTCAACAATTTCGCTATTCCAAAACGTGGAATAATTTCAGTGAAATTTTTTCACCAATGTGAAACATGTATTTTCGACAACTAAGAAAACTAAAGGGGAATCGAAAAGAGGAAACTGACCTTTAAAAGACGTATTTCCCGGAGTGCGATCTTACGTATTAGGGGATCATCTTCAGTCTGCTGAAACTTCTTTACAGCTACCAATTTCCCAGTTTGCCGATCCCTACACTGGAAGACGACGCCATAGCTACCCTCGCCGAGACGCGCCAGACGTTCGTAACGCTCCATGGCTTTGCTCGGCGCCCGAGACCTGTGCAAAATCATTTTTTACGATATTACTGCTGGATTTTCATGAAATTTCACACTGGAACTCGTGGGAAAATCGATAATTTACATCAAGCCGATATACATATATATTTGTGTAATGTAAAATTTGAACGGATATCAAACTTTGCAACCGCACCTCCAAATAATATAATATTAAACCAATTTCTGAAATTAATAGCAGAAATAGTATTCGTACAACACCTATATATCTCACCATTTACTCGCTTTAAAATAATTGTATAAGGTATCGTACAATACTGCTTTTTGTATCAGTAAAATTAAATTTTAATGAATTCAATCAATTTAGTCGTCGCAATACCAGTGAAATATTTTCGAGAATTAGAACCTCTTTAAATCTTTGTGTTCAGAAGAATATTTAATATTTTCTTTTCTCTCTCTTATTAAATGATCGATTGACTAAATATCGGTACAATGCTTCGAATAATTTCTGTTTTTATACACAGAGCGCTAAATCGACGTCCAATTGTTTAATTCTTGAATAGAAACCCACTTTTTATATTTAGCAAGACATGGTAATGACGTCAATTGTTGCGTAAAGAGCATAGTCGTATCGCGATGTACGGTACCGGCTGGACTGTCTGCGTTCCAATGGATGACCAAGGGTCAAGCTACCCCACGAGTTTTGCTTTATTCGAATTCGTTAGCGCAGGCGTAGATAGAGGGCTGGTCAACTAACGATTGCAATACCGATTCGAAATAATACCTCTAAAGCAGCGCGATATCACGATATTTCGATATTCATAATGCACAGATTGCAATCACTACTATCAATCAAGCAGTTCGTCAGAAGGATATAAAAGTTGAATGAAGTCCTAATATCGTTGTGCAATCGGAATCAAGGTTGTGCTTCCAAGATTAAGAAT
Organism: Cyphomyrmex costatus; assembly: GCF_001594065.2. Lineage (NCBI taxonomy): Eukaryota > Metazoa > Arthropoda > Insecta > Hymenoptera > Formicidae > Cyphomyrmex > Cyphomyrmex costatus. The sequence continues at coordinate 3,046,057 of NW_017277125.1, read as the reverse complement.
TTCCGTAAAAAATGAAACGAATTGTTCGATGACACGAATGTGCTTTTTAACATTTAACACTCAGCTGATTGATGTGTGTACAATATCGATTTAGTAGAAATCATTTCTACTGAACTATTGTAGATGATTAAACAGACTCCATAGGATTACGTTATTTCATATATCGTTATTAAATATATATCTTCTTCATAATTAATTGATTCGAATTTGGAGAATTAAATTAAAAGTCTCTTACCACTGTGGTATGCATTGTCGATAATTTGCAAACCTCACGTTGTTCATCGTACCGATGTGTTTGCGAGTAAATAATGTGACATAATAATTTCTGATGTAAACCGTATGTATAATTAATCTTGAAAGTTAATTGCTGCATCCAGATATGAATGTAAATCAACGAATATGAATAGAGAACTTGAACCACGTTTGACCAGGTTATGTGTATATTACAGAGAAACATGAAAAACTGTTAAAACACATTTGTTAAATAGCTAAATTCACGAATGTATACTTTCAAGAGATTGCAAATATATTATAAAGAATTTTTTAATTAAAGTGTTATCTACTATATTTTTAATTACTTTTTAAAGAAATCTCGTACTAATAATATATATTCCTTACAGTTTCTTATATAATCACATTCACGACTTTTTTGGTATATTTAAAAAAGTGCGCTCTATTTTTGGAATTTACATTTATTACAACAGTCGCATAAAATTGTTTAAAAAGTAGAAGAAAAAATAGAATATCGCAGTATTTAATTCTTTTCAGATAAAAGCATCTTGAAGAAAAAGCAAAGTGTAACATATTTAAAATCGTTTTAACAAAATCATCTTACGGAATATTTGCGTATAACATATTATACTATTTTTCTAAAAAAAAAAAAAAAACATTAATATGAACGTTATAAATATTGAAAAGTTAAAATCATTCATTTGTAACGTTTATTTATTACAGATAAAATCATTTTATGTAAGTAAAATTGTACTGATAAAAAATTTTTTTTTAATGTGACTTGTGTGTGTCCCACGCGCGCGTACGTATGTAATCTTTAATATATATTCGTGACATTTCTCACAAGTGCTATCTTATAATTCTGCAATAATAAAATTAAAATTTTTCAATGATTCACACGTGATTGAATCTAAATTCTATAACATATGTATGTCACATGTCCGATTGTTGCACGAAGTTTTCAGAAATGTTTCAACTTTTTCATGTGTAATAATTCTAAAGAGATTCTGCAACATGTTACATGAAATGTTTTAACATAAATGCTTTTAAAATCTACAATAATAAATTGAAAAACATATTTAAACAGAATAAAACTTATCGTGACATTAAACTGATGTTAAAATGGCTTCAAAATGTTCAGTAAAAGATGAATGACGATTCGATTTAACGTCACTTTGACGTTAAAACATGTTATTGTGTTGTTCCACTTAATTGTAAAAATACCTTTGTACATACATAGGATATAAATAATGATATTGTGTGGAAATTTCAGGTGTGATAATGATTTTTTAATAATGATTATATATACATATATAGTATATACGTATACATACATCCTTATTATTATACATATAACAATATATTATTGAGACGGAAAAAAAGTTATTTTACAAAAAGAAAATTAATATTATCAAAATATGGACGTGAAAATTTATTTTTTTGCAGTAATGAATATATGATGTTAGGCAAATAAAATATTATTGTCTTATATAATGCATTATTTTTATTAAATATATTTCAGAAATCATATTTATTATATTTTAATGAGATTACAAGTACTAAATAAAATCATGTAATTAAAATACTATATTTTATACATAATATTTATTGTATCTATAACGTTTTAGTTGCTTATACTATAGTTTTCCGAATATAATAAATTTAATTATCATTTTTGAGAAATACTTTAAGTTTATTTCAATAATAAGTTTTGTAATCTGTAAACAGATATAAAACTTTTAATCAATTTTAAATACTTTTCAGAAATGACCTTTGAATATATTATTTTTAATTGATAATAACAGTATTTAAATTTATTATATGAACATAATAAATTTAAATATTACTTAAGAGTATCAATTAAATATGTATTTAAATATCATTTCTGAGGTGAAATAGCTGAAACCTTTTTGAAATATTAATTGCTGACCATAATCTTCTTGATCGAAATAATTACGGTAAGCAATATTTCGAAAAGGTTTCAGCTATTTCTGTAACTTTTTGATAATATTTCAAAAAGATTGCAATTTCTTTCTGTGACCTTTCAATAAGGTTTCATGTGTAAGAATCGCGGACATTTTGCTATTCCAGAGTTGTCTCAGAAATGTTGCAAACATATTCCGCAACTTTCATAAAATGTTTTATTTTTCATTTAAAATATTTCTGAAATATTTCTGAAAACTTTTGGTGCTGTGTATGCATGGGAAATATTGAGAATGAATGAGCGAATGAGATGATAATAATATCTTATTCATATAATAACTTTTCGTAATTATTCTCAACTTTGAAGATTCGATCATTAAAGAATCCAATTTAGAGACGATATTCGATGAGCACAATTGAAGGAAAAAAAAAACATATTGTGGATAAAAGAACATAGAAACAGTTACGTACAAAAACCCAAGTATAGAGTTCATGAAGTACCCTTGTTAGGTCACCCTCGTTGGCGAACATACCGGACAGTACTAATACGTTGAAGAAAGCGGCGGCTTTACGTTATTGTTGAACTCTTGATTATTGAAAATCGATATTATATATACGTTCTCTGAGTGAACGCCTATATATTCTGACCGTGAAAGAGGTCAAAATATTTTCAACTGTTGGACGGAGTACACTACAGTGAATGTTACATATGATACAAGGCGTGAAAATATGGAAATACGACTCTTTTAGATAATACATGCGCCCTATACACGCGTTTCCCGTGATGACAGACGATAACATAAATGTCATTGCTAATCGTAGCCGTCAGATTCAATCTCTTCGGCAAATCTTTCATATTCGTTTCTATTATAGCATTATATAAACTGCGGTACAATAATGAAGCATGAACTGTGAGCATAAAAATACAGTAAACAGATTACAACCCCTTTGGATCTTTATAAAAAAATCTCTGTCTTTTTTAGGTTTAAAAAAAAAATGGACAATCAGATTTTGGAGCTAATAGAGTATGAATACTAAAAATCCTGTTTACACAAAGGTGTTAAGAAAAATCAAATACCAGAATGAACTCTTGCAAAATAATAGATATTTATTGAAAAATACATTCGAAAATATAAGTATTTCACTAATTCGAACGTACGTTTGCGTGTTTTAACGATGTCGCTGCTTCGATAATAATCTAGTGTTTACCTTCTTGGTAGCAATGGTAGCGTGCTACCGAATAGCCAGAGCTTCCTATCTTGAAGCCATTTGTCCATTCGCAGGCTTCTCACAGGATTTTCACGCTACGAATGAAATGTTCATATTGCATCCCGACAAACACTGTGGTGACCATCGCGGATTTATTTCGCGTCGACATTGTTGACATAGCCTTCTGCCAAGGCGGACGGTGGCACTATAGGTTCTTAACGAGAAACGGATTTTCACTACACACACGACTGTTCTTATGCCTAAAACCACGTCAACCAACCGATCGATAATCCTTTAAGCTAATGCTTGCAATAGCTGCCTCACCCGCGTTCGCTAATTCGATTGATTCTTTATTACACATACCCGTATATACATCAATAATTACAAAACGGACTCTCAGAATTTAAAAAAAAAAACTTACAGGTAAATAAAAGCAAGCTAGTGACAGTCAATACAAATGGACAGTGCAAATTATTTGTGAAATAATTTAATACTCAGTAGTTGTGTGGAATGATGTCTTCTTTATTCGAACGTTATAACTCTCTTTGGACTCCTCAGCAACGTAGATACAAAATTAGTATTAATAACTTTATGTTCATAATAATTAAGTCACTCTCAAATTGATAAAGATAGAGCGTGACTAATCTGATAAATTTATTAAAGTTATTATTAAAGTGAAAATTGAATGCAATAATTTAAGTTACTTTTATCATCGAGAAACAAGAAGCATGTTATGTGAAGCTTTGTCATATGTATATTCCAATCAAATACAAATCTATCGAATTCGTATACATATAATGATTGTACATATATTTATTCATATTTTTATACAGAACATTATTTTACACAACTAGGGAACACACGGATTATAAGTCGGATATATATATGTATATTTTATTTTATTAAATAAATTCGTCATTTGTAACTTTGTATATCATGGCAACAAATTCTTCTCATATAAAGATTAACTTTTAGGATTTAGCGCAATATTCGGGATAAAACAGCGCTCTAATTTTCTACCTTTTTCTTTTTTCCTCGATGAATCGATTGCGGAAAATTTACAAACTACTGCAGTTATTCAGGTACGAAACTATAATCATTTTTACTAAAAAATATAAATATACATGCATATATATATATATATATAAATAATGCATATACAATACAATTCAATTTAACAATATCCACATTTTAGTTTTTAATCGATCTATAAATTTTGATTCTATCTCTTTTTATCTATAAATTAAAAATTGATCTCGTCTCTGGCAGTTTTTAATATATTTCTTATATTATATTTTTGTGCGCAAAGCAAATTCTCACGAAGAATATTTGGTTTAAGAAAAACGTATATCCTGCTCAGGTTTTTTTTCGAAAATGAATATATCTAAGGTAGAAAACTTCTTCACAAAAAAAGCAAAAAGCACAATATACATTAATTATTACAATCTATATTTTTACAAATTAAAACATTAAGTCTGTTGCACTACACTTTTAAATGTAGTGTTATACTTCTTTAAACGTACGTGAAAATTGTCTTTACTGTTAATGTTTCCAAAATTTTACATGAAATAATAGAAAATGTCCTTTTATCTGTGACTCAGATTACATATTCTTATATCAATTTAATCGCTTTTTCTCCAAGAAAATTACTGTTCAATGAGATTACATCAGAAAAGTTCGAAATATTTAAACACTCTTTGCATTTCGTTGTATCGTGGATGATTTAGCTCTCTCGACGTCTTGCGTTTCACCTCTTACAGTAAATGTAACGAAATATCTTTTAGTACGATCCATTTTCTCAGTCGGAAGAGCGATCACTTGTTTTTCCTCTCCGTGTGTCACTTCCACCTAAAAGACGAAGAATAACGTATATATAAAAAGAGATCAATATGCAGCTTAAAACATTAGAGATTAAAACATTAGAGATTAACAAGTCGTAATTTATTTTAATCACAAATCAAGATTAAATTTTGAGCAATGTATAATATTTTTTATTCGTGATAACAGATTTATTAGTTTCAATTTTTGTTTTTCTTCATTTTGTTACCGTCATCTGCCCTCTGCCGCGACTCTCTATTTTCGGAAGATGGTCCGCTCGATCTGGGACGCCTCCACCTACTGCAATTATAATCTACATTCACATTACAGAAACTGACTCTTTTCGGGCTTTATGTACATATATAGACAATTATAAATTTTAAAAATTGAGTAATTATTTTAACAAGAACATAGTTTAAAGAGAAAAGATATAAGAATGTTTTCTTTAAACCTTTATTTGAATATTTTATATATTTAAATATGAGCGTAATTGTAGAATGAAGACATCTCGAAAATAATGCGCGTTATACCCAAATGCGATAAAATATTAACATACGGTAGGTATATATTGGAATAGAAGTGTAAGCACTGGTTGCGTGATGACAACGATGAGTTTTTTGCGTGCATTGCTTGGCTTCTGTGCAAAAGTCTGGAGTAGTTGGTCTTCCCTGCAGTCTTCTTAATTGCTCATAGAGAAACGCTTCAAATTGCCTACAATTATAGTTTCGTAGTATTCAGTTATATTAATTATACTATTAAAATTACTATTATAACAAATACTATTGTATAAACACTCTGTGCAAAAATTATTTAATTTAATAATCAAACCTGAACGTTAATGGCCGATCATATTTTGCAACTCCAAGAGTAGGTCCAGACATTCCCGATTTGTGAAAGGCGTCCACCTGAAAAAGATTTCTCTGCAAATTTCGCGAAATACGTATGTCAATAATAATAATTACAGGGGAACGTTTAATTCTTTTTTCTATGATTTCTATGAAGAAATTAACGTTCTATCATATTTGTATTACAATATTAATAATAATTCCACAGTCTTACCTGCCTTTTTACCAATACATGTTCGTTCGCTCTACCGTGACGAATCTGTAATCTTTTCAGTTCCATCAATTGAAAGAAGATTTTTCTTTCGAGATGATAACGACGCAGACTAATTTGCACATCTCTGGTAATAGTTTCCATATTGAGAGCTTGCTGTTTCGCTGTATTTGGGCAACATTTTATGTTTCGTCTCCGTGGAATTCGCGATATTCTCGGGCTTGGTTCTATTCCACTGTCTATACCTCCGCTATCACGACGGTGTTTCCTCCACAATCGTTCTCGGTGACTACCATCAGCATTCTCGATCGTAACTAAGCGGTTAGTAGTTGTTGATTGTACCTAACAATAATAATGTTCGATCGATATTGATTAAATTAATCAAACTTAAATTTAATATATTTATTGTATTCATATAATTAAAATTTAAAAAACTTAATAATTTTTATTGATTATATAATATACTGATGTTTTTTATTTGAATGAAAAAATTTGTATATACTAACAATAAATATTATTATATATTAAAATAATTTAATACACCATAACAACACGTTTGGAATTAAAATTGAGATTAACAACTATCCGTGGTGAAAAAATTTCGCTGAAATTGTTTCACGTTTTAAAATTTTTATGGCGTAATTACTGAAAATGACCTGAAATTTCGTTGTTCGCTGAAGATGAATTTTTCAGTTAAAAATTCTGGAAATTAAATTGAAATTTTTCTAAAAGTGTTACAAAATATGAATTAATGTCAGTGAAATTTTTCCACGGTGTAAGTTTTTTAATTACTTGAGGCAAAGAGTCAATTCTTGAAGTTCTAGGTACACCTAAAGCTGTGTTAGGCGTCTCTTCCTCACTAGTGCTTCGTAAAACTCGCATTACACCAATTTCATTATCTTCTTCATGTTCTGTCTCGTGTTCAATATCCTCCCCGAGAACTTCTCTGATTTCTTTCTCGACTTCATCTTCATCCCATTCTGGACTGTCTAACACCGCGATTATCGCACTTTGACGAGGTGAACGCTCCTCAACACCTTCAAACGGGTGTCTCTTGGTCGATGACTTTGAAGATTTTCCTGTTCTCAGATTCTTTCCCGTAGATGGTCTCGAATGTCTCGTTTTCGCCGATCTCGAAAGCTTTGGAGAACTCGAGGAACTATCGTCGATATAACGAAAATCTTTATCTCCTAAAATCTTTGTTTGTTAGACAGATATTTGTTTATTGAAAATTGCTATTATATATCTATATGTATTATTGAAAGTACGACTACAAGCACCATTTTTAATAAAACATAATTATAAGTTACAATTATATGTGAGTGTATAAAAGATTATCTGGAGACACGGTAGTGTCTCGGCGCTAAGCCAAGCGCGCGACGCTGCCGTACCTCCTTTACGCGAATCTGAGAAATTCGTTTCATTCACATAATAAATGTTTTTCAATAGCCAGTAAAATCTATTTTTTTTTAATTTTGCACAAAATAATATTTGAAATGCTAGCCAGAAATTCAAATTGAATCTGCGTTATATTTTTATAATTTTTTGAATATTTAAAACTTTAATTAATTATATTTCGGCAATTTACCTGTTTTAGTTTCTAATCGTTCTCCCGACTTTTTGTCATGTGGTAAACCCGTCCTTTCTGGAGAAAGACTTTCTTCCACGTTCATCATAGAAATTCTCGATTCTGTTGATGATAAATCTACGGATTTTCCACGCGCGGAATCATCTAAGTTTTCTTTATCATCGTCTATTGATCGTTCAGTAAGTGTTAATGCTTCCTGTGTTTCATCTGTCTGTATTTTTTGCAAAGATTTTTTATCTCCGAGTTTATTCACTTCATCTTTGTCCGCTTTGGATTCAGCATCTTTGGTGATAATCTCTTTAGTAATTACTTTCTGCTTTGTTGAAACAGTATCTTTTTCCTCACAAGTCACTTGTACACCCTCGACACTTTCTTTTAAGTTGCTTACACTTTGATGTGCACCTAATAAAGTTTTTTTCATGGCAATTTTTCCATCTTGCTGCGAATCTTCAGAAATTAACGATTTTCCACTTTCTTCATCCGGACCCGTGATATGCTTTACTGCAACCGTAAAATTTCGTTGATCCTCCGAAATTGCAGTATTTTTATACTTATTTCATTTCCATTTTAAAACTATCTTTCTCTTTATCGAATAAACTTTTAGTAGAACTGGATTTGGAGGTGTTTAAATCGGATAATTTATCAAATGTCTCACCTTCGATTGCTTCTTGCTTTTCGTACAATGTGCTATCACTCGGTATTACACTCTCGAACGTATTTAACGTACCTAAAAAGAAAATTACTGTAGCCAGTGATTGACAAATACATTTAATGTATTAAGTTCTAATGATTGAAAAATTGTTATATATATATACTTAAAAAAATACTTTAATTTACTTCCTACAGCACAGACTTCAAAGCAATACTTTAAAGACGTCTATATTACAATAAATATCTCATAATTTATTGTAAATGTTTATGAAGGACGTCTCTTGGAAAAAGTGTGCTGTGTGGACTTGTAAAAAAATTATTACATTTAAATTCTTACTTTGCATCTGGTTAATATTTGCATCTTCTTTCGCATCTTCCATGCTGGGTGGCATCGTTCTTTTATCTTTTTCATCCTGAACTTCTTTATTCATTTGCGAACTTTCTTGCGTTAATCGCTGTAATTTTTCCTCCGAAGTATCGTGCGTATTAATCTTATGCGGCAATGCGACCTTACTTTTATCTGCAAAACCAATATCTTTGAAAGTTTCCTTTGTTTCCTCTATCACTGTCGTGCTTTTCCTCAAAACGTCGGAACTCATCTCCTTTGTAGTTTCCTGCGCTGACCTCGGGGTGTCAGGCATTTGATCTTTGTGAACTATCGCTGTGACAATCACTTGCTCCACGGTTTCCTGGCTAGTACTATCCGTCGCGTCTCTTCGATATCGAGACTCTGTTATCCTCTCGCTGCTACTTCCTTCCTCTTCGGCCGAAGAATGCTTCGGCTCTTCTATTACAACGCTTCTTTCTTCCTTGTCCGGAGATTCATCTTTATCGAATATTTTCGACTTGCTGGATCTGGACATTTTTCTAGAGCTACGTTTGTGCGTTTTGGTCAGTTTTGTCTCCTTTGTGCATTCTTTAGGTGTCTTCGATCTTCTTCCAGACACTACTTTTTCACACTTTTTTTCCAATGATCTTTTCACTACGATCACCTCTAAACTGTCGTCGCTTACGCTTCGATCATCATCATCTTCTTTTCTTAAGTTACTTTTCGCTTCCGTTTCATTGAAGCTTTTGCCCTTCTCGTGCTGTTTTTTTGCATGCTGCCGATGTTTGGCTGCTCCATTTTCTGTGTCATCGTAAGAATAATCACAACTGTCCGATTCAAACGATGAATTCGAATATTTCTCTTTATGTCTCGTCGACATTTTTCTACTTCGTTTCTTTTGCAGATTGTGATCATTGGTGGTATTATCGTCAAATCTATTGATTTATACATAATTTAAAAATTTAATACTTTACGCAGTCAATACCTTTGTTAGTGCAATACAAGAGGTGTTTAAAAGATGACGGACAACTCTCCATCTCTATTAATTATTTATATTCAACCGCCTAAATTTCTTTTAGAACGTATCTATTAAAAATTCGTCATATAACTTTTTATATAGAAGAAACAGTGATTCTATTAACTAGTTTTATATCGTCATTAATAAATTCACGAATAAAAAAATAAAATGCCAGGAACTCATAAAAGTAATAAGTATCATATATTTTTTTATGTAACAATTGACTAGAAGAGGCAGGTTTATCATATTTCAAACGTTATATTTTCTTTCGCATTATTTTGCATCGCGTAATGAGGCAATATCCGTTTTACCGTGCCGATTCGCTTCGAGCTCTTCTGTCATCCTTCTTCGAAGATATCTTCGACAGACGCACTTCTTCCTCACTAAAACTCCGACTGTCCCGACGAGTCAGCTTTTTCAGATTACCTTTCCGCCGTGTTCTTCTTTCGATCCATCGCTCTTCGTAATAGAGCTCAGGATGCTTGTGCCCTCGACCTCGTCTACAAGGACTACTGTCGCTCGCGGAGCTACTGTCGTCCTGTTTTATTCGGACCTTTGCTGTAAAAACTAAAATAATTTCAATGGCTTATTTTGTTATAATAGTATGGTTATATAATTACTGAAATATATTGCGATGGATACCCTATCGGAATATTAATCTTTAAAATATGAATATATATATTTGTTGCATTTTTATTTATTTAAAAAATATTCATTCTGTCAGTCCGATTTTTTTCGAATTATATATAAAAAATATATATATATATATATATATATATATATCCTCTACGGGTATATCTAATTAATCTGACCTTTGTTGTTAGGTGCAGTCTTATGCGTTCTCAGTTGCTGCACTGTAGAACCACCATGCATTTGAATGAGTTTCGCACAATCTCGGTGTCCTCTATAAAGAGCTGCGTCCAGAGGAGTCATCGAGTTACCCTTGCTGGTTCTGAGAACCGCATTAATTCTTGCGCCATGATCCAAGAGAACCTTGCACGCGTCCAGATGACCGTGCAAAGCCGCGACATGAAGAGGTGTCTTGCCATCGTGAGTAGCGATATCCAACGTCGACGGTCTTTTTTTCACTAACCATTTTATCAACTCGATTCTACCGGACGCAACGGCCTCGTGTCCTATTCCTGTGCCACGCACGGTTTTAGCGTGAAGCGACCCGCCGTGCTGAGTTAGGATCTTCAAGGTTTCTAACTGGCCCTTAGCTGCGGCACAAAGTGCTGGTCTGAAAGACGAAATTTTCTTCAAAATACTTTTTAGTTTTTACAATAAAATTAGAGAGAGGGAGAAAGTAGGCTCAAAAGAACAAATCTAACGATATAAACAATGCCAATATATGAGCCGACATTGTTCATATGTGTACTAAAAATCTATTTATTGAAATCTATATACTGAAAGGCCGATTGAAAATCCAGATTTCCCAGAAACTTGGTAATCTTACGTTCTACCCTTTCGATCTTGGCGATTGGGATCGGCCCCGAGTTTAAGGATAAGAGCGGTGGCATCCGCGTGGCCCAAAGTGGCGGCGTAATGTAACGCGGAGCAGCCGTTATCATCCACGTAGTCCGGATGAGATCCGCACAAGTTGACGAGTACTTCTACGCATCTCGCATGGCCCCTCGAGGCTGCACAATGAAGTGCTGTCAGTCCGTCTTTATCCGAAGTACCCGCGGCTGCGGCTCCTCCGGCTCTAAATCAATGAAGAATTACAGTAACGAATTTCTTTCTTAATTTCTTTCGTAGCGTCACATTTTAAAATATTATTTAAATGAATAAAAATTAATTTTCTCAATGTTACCAAATAAATAAAAAATGTGAAAAGTTCAATACGATTATTAAAAAATTAATGATGAAAAATTACAAAAATTTGAATATTATTTAAAGGAACAAATAAGTCAAAAGCAGTCTAACGTTGAAGAGATTGACCTTGCTAGAGCCAACACCGCCTCCACGCTACCCGCGCTTGCCGCCCACAGAATCGGCTGCCGTCCATCCTCGTCCTTCGCGTTCACGTCCGCGCCGAATTCGAGAAGTGTTTGTAAAACTTTCAAGCCGACCTTCTTAGGAACAGCGAGCTCAGCCGTGGCAGCCGCACCGCAACATTGAGCGGCATAGTGAAGTGGAGATCCGCCACGTAAATCCGGGGTGGAAGGTCGCGCGCCGGCCGCGAGAACCAACCGAACGCATTCCGCTTCCCCACAGACTAAAAATCATTTTTGTATTTCTTCGATTGCTTTTTTTTTTATATTTTGGGAAAAGGAACGATGAAAAACAATGGGAAATACAATAATTACGATTTAGGACAAATTTATCAAATATATAGTATCACTAGATGAATTTTCTCGAGTCCGCAGATGTTTAGCCTCAGATTTCTCTAATGTTCTTTTTCAGTAACTGAAGCTATTATATGAATGCATAATAATTATTATTATTCTGTGTTTCGTAAGTTTTTTCAATCGTTATTGTTATAATTTTTTTATTACTTTTTTCTGTTTTTTTTTTCTCTTTCTCGGAAGGTCAAACTGTCCGTTTGAACCGTACATTTAAAGTTTTCTTAAAAGTGGATGACAGACTGAAATGCAGGCCGCGCGGTATCGTTCCTTCCGATCACCGGGGAAACGACGTGCCGTAATGGTCAAGGAAGGTTAGTAGGTCGTTCTGAGTAACGTCCGTTAGCGATCACGCGAGAAAGCATATCGCGATCGTTTCAGCGACTGACCGTACGATAGAAGTCCTTGGATTTCAATTGTATATGAAGCTTGCAAACGCGCGCGCGTGCAGCGTTGTTTTATTCGTTGTATTAGTCAGATGTATACGTATCTCGATTATATGTATATTCACACTTGTAAACGAAAAAGCATCTATTGTTAAAGATGACCAAACAATTAAATTGACGACGTTTATTTACATTGATTCGTCTTGTCTGGCTAATTCGCTGCGCATTTATACAGGCTCAACAAACGAGGGAATAATCACTTAATGTAATCGGTTTTTGTCAAAGCAAAGCAGAAATTTAAGATCGGCATTCACGGTTAGTTCTTGTTTCAAGATTTGTCTCAAATATAAAGTCTCAAAATGCTAACGCTACTTCGTGATTGATTTATGACAGTCTTATAAATATAAGCGACGATTGCGAATAACTGTCGAAGATCACAAGAATTCAAGGAATCTGCCTATCTCTAAAATAAAGGTATATTAACGATATAAATGATACGCTCGATAACGTTTATTAATTCAAAGAACTAAAAGTTGAAGGGAAAAGAGAAAAGTAATTTGTACAGTTTCCAAGACCGAGGTCAAGGAAAGGTATATACGTCAGAGGCAATAGCGAGAAGTACCAGTGGCCCAATGGAGAACGCTGTGTCCCTCGAGGTCCTTAGCGTTGACATCGGCACCGTTCGCTAAGAGAACCGCGACCAGCTGAGTGTCCCCGGCGATGACCGCGAGATGAAGCGGGGTGTGCCCCTCGGCATCAGGAGCGTTCACCAGTTCTGGTGCCGCCGCGGCAACGGCACCACCGGTACCCGCGTCCATGCAATAATGGAGGGCGTTTCTCAACGTACGATCTCTGTAAGCTGTCGTTTCCTCCTGTTCCCTCAATAATCTCAACACTCTCGCCCTGTCACCCTGTTGACAGGCGTGCATTAAAGGCGTAGCGCCGATGTGTAACACTCTGAAACAGTGCGTTTTTCTAAGGAGGAGAAGAAGGGGGACATCACGTTTCGTTATTGTGTATAATGTGTTTCTTTTCTGGCGTTTATAATATTAAGAAAAGCTTTATTACGATTCCTCGTTGAACATATTTTATTGATGAAAAACTAGTTTAGTGCTCTTAGTGTTTTTTGACCTTTTTTATTTACATCATTTTTTTTTTTTTTGCTTAACAAAATCTCGAGTTTAAAAAATTTTACATATTTTTGTAACGTTTTAAGTGAAATGTGTAATGTATAAAAAAAAATATATACCGAACATGTTTTATTCACATATGGAATATCAATTCCGATTGCATTACTAATCGCAAGAACGTATTACTCGTCTCTAACGTCAATCATTCGATGAATATCGTGTTGAATTCCGTCCGTCAACCAGATTGACTTGTGGACAAAAATAGAAGAGCAAATTTAAGTAAGTTCGGAAGAGAAAATCAATATCGAACGCGTCTCTACCTATAGGGTCTCCTCTTGCGATGATCCTGATGCTGCACAGCGCAGGGTGGATCTTGCGACGTCCCGGACGATCTGTGTTTCGACGAGCGATGATTCGGATGTGGTGTCAGCGGGGGCAAGGACACGTCGGCCACGCGATCCGCTTTTCTCGGTTGAGGCTTCTCCTGCGACTTGAGCGGAATCGGCGGAGTCTTAGTGTCCATGCCCGTCTCTGGCACCTACTCGCGACTACTCCGACCGGCCGCGCGGAAACATCTCCGGACCTCTCGACGGATCGAACCCATCGCGCCGAGGAGGACGTCTAGTCTCTTGACCCGAGCAGCGAAGTAGATCGGTGCGCGAAAGAAATTCGGTCGAAAGCGTCCATCGCGCGCGGGCGTGTACACGCGGGGGTGGTGTTTGAAATTTCAACGAGTTTGGCTTCGATGCCAACAGAGCCTATAAGATGGACTTATGCAAGAGAAAAATATAGATGTACACGCACGTGTGTGCATACTCGTGTATATGTATGTTACACGAGCTGATGAATAGGTAAATTCCAGGTGTCTCGCAGCACGCTGCGATAATAAATGGAGAGCTCCGTGTCGTAAAAATGAAACTATCGATTTATGTATCTGTGCGCGCGAAGGACGACGTTGCCGTAAAGTCTGTAACGATGCTCCGCATCCTGAAATAAGCATTCATTAGGGTACGACCCAAATTTTCGATTCTAAATCAAAGTTCAGGTACTGACCACGTGGTGAACTGACCAGGTCACTCGCTACCATAGAAACCAACGGCCACAACACGGGCAGCACGGGAATACCTATAAAGAACCATGTAATGGCTGATACCGCACGGCAAGGTCGTCACGTGTCAAATTCTAATCTTCACCTCGCGTTGATCGTACGAGCCATCATCGGGAACCCAATTACTTATAGGATGCGTTCGGCAAGACGCTATTAAAGCTATTTGTGTCATTCTATCTTTATCGTGCATTATACGTGAAACAAAGATAGAATATATGATGCTAAATAGCACTAACAGTTGCTACCCCCGAACGCATTCTTAGTACCAAGGGACTATTTAACTATTATAAAAGTCGCGATATGATGTGTCTTTTAGATCCGGAGGGATTAAACTATCGTTATTCTTTTTTTATAATCTGATTAATTTAATTTGTCCTTTATATATAACTTGGTTTATCCATTTAAACAATACTTTTATATTTACGTTATGTTTATAATTAATATTAATATTTGTTACAAAGAGATGACAAGTTAATTGATTGTATTAATCAGTCCAATATTTTTCAACTTTATTATTATTATCTATTTCAATGAGAGGGACGATTTGTTATAATTTTATAAATTAGATTTGTAATAGAGTTCTAAAGTAAATCAATAAATAAATTTGAAGCTTGCATTCTTAGTTATCTTTAGCTTGTATCTTAACTTTGAGTATCTTTTACGCAAATAAGATTGACATTAAGAATCTTATTAATAAGTAAAGTCTGTTTAAAATTAATAACAAAATTTTATCAAGCATGAACTTTTTAAAAACATATTGCATTAGTTATTAATTAACGAAGTAAATATCTCGACGTTTCTAATGAAGAAAAATTGCGTCTATGTCGATTAGAAACAGCCGCGCAAGTGAGAGTATAAGTAAGATTTTATATATATATGTATATTATAGTTCATAGCTTCGTGCAAAAGATATATATACACATACGTGCTTTCATACATAGATACGTGCAACGAACTCGCGCCGTAACGCGGCGATGACTGAAAATCGTTATTTTCGTTAATTTACAATCGATCCGTTATTGCTCCGTTAATAATTCGCCGAGACCTTCGTTTTTCGTGATATTGCATCATGAATATTTAACCGTAACGTCTCTGTCTTTTCGCGTTACGTGCACCTTTGATGTATCACACGTGTTTATTGTTTACGAGATCCAAATTGGTAATCGATCGAAACACAGCAGTGCATACATATCACGTGCATTTACTCATAAAAGTTAACAAATGAAACGGTATTATTCGCATTCTTATGCTGTATATATTTTTAATACAATATGAAGGAAGCAAATGAAAAAATAAAATGTATTTAATAATTCATAAATTATTTCTCTCTTTGTTTTAACTTTTACCGCGATAAGAGAAAGTAATAACTAAATTTATTATTACTTGAGCATGATAAAAGTCCATGTCTCATATTAAAATACTTAAAAACTTAACTTTTGTTGAAAAGAGATACAGATCTTATGATTTTTATTGTTTATTCCTTGTATTTTTAAGAACTTTAACAATAGAGGTACGTAATAAATAGATAAAATAATTATAAATTTTTATAAATTAATAAATTATATATTTCAAGCACAAAAGTTGAAATAAAAATATAAATTATTAATATAAATTTACATAATTAATAAAAAATCGTATCATTTTTACATTAAATAAAATATTGGAGAAATAATTAAATGAATAAATTAAAATGAAAAATAGAATAATGCGAAATTGAACAATATTAATGATGTAAATATGTACATTCATATGATGTCATTGGAACAATATGCAAGAATTTAGTCGATCATTCTAGTAGAATATTCAATATGTATATTTGATGTACTTACTTATACCTCGTTTTATGTAAATTACGCAACTAAATTTGGTGGTTTACTCATTATTTTGGCGCCAGAATTCAAAAGTCAAAGTTTGATTGTCAAATGTTACTTCGGCCACGAGGTTGACTCGTTATGGCGACGCTGAAACGTACCTTTAGAGGGTGGGAAAAGCACTGAACGCTCCGCATTACTACGAGCAAGTTCACATAAAGGTTGCTTAGATACCACCGCGTCTCAGAAATGTGTCAACAAAAACATATTTATTTTATCAAACAAGTACGAAAGATTTTTTAACTATGTTTTAATTTAAAACGTTAAAAATTAAGTGGTGTCAAGTTCAAAGTTTATATTTTTAAACGAAGAGCTTGAAAAATTGTTAAAATATAAAAAAAATCCAATGATAATTTAATTAATAAAAATAACAATATTATATATATATTGATAAGATTTATATTTTTTACAAATTCCGTATTCTAGATAAAATTAAAATTAATTATTAAAAATTACCACTTAAATAATAATTGAAAAATTTTTTTTTAGATAAAGAGATCCAAGTTAATAATGACTGTTGTGAGGGAACAATTGTTATTTCGAAATATGTATTGTATATAATCGAAATTTTTTTCAATTATATACTTAATAAATATAATAGTATCTCTTTTAAGAAGTACGTATTTACGGAAAAGTATATGTTCGAGAAAGTTAGACAGTTGGGGGTATAGCTCAGTGGTAGAGCATTCGACTGCAGATCGAGAGGTCCCCGGTTCAAACCCGGGTGCCCCCTCATATATTTTTTTTTGTTTTATATTACATCAAATTGAAAATTGAACTCAATGTTCTACAAGTTAAATTTTTGTTAGCATTTTGTTGTAACATTTACTTTCATATAGATAGTACAGTAAAATATTATATATAAATTTTTCCTATATATATTTTAGTTTGTATTATCCATTATCTTTTTTTTTTATATATATATTTCTTTTTTAAAAAGGTAGAAATATAAATAAATTATTATTATTTAATTTTTTCTATTTATTAACAATTATAAATTATCCAATAAAAATTCAAGAACAAAACATGTTTACGTTTTAAACAATATTAAGTTATATATCTAAATTTTTTTTATGGGGAAAATAAAGAATACATTAAGAAATGCATAACATTTTTATTTTTTTTAATTTTATTTATAATTTTTATGGCAATCGATAGATTGTAAACAGATTATACAGTATAAATACTGCAAAAATTTACTCAAGTTTTTTATAGATATAAAATTATATCCAACAATAAAGCTAAAGAATATTATATAACAAACATGTGTATGAAAATAATACAAAATTTCTCTATTCTAAATATTTCTTTCTGCAAATATCTCCATTTACACTACTTTCTTACTACTTACATTTGAATAATCTCACATAATCATATGAAATTATCACATAATATCTTCTATCTTTATTTCTCGTTTTATATTAATTGCATAAGTGTGAAAGCTAAGGAGAAAAACTTTAAGATAAAAACAAAACAATTTCTCAACATGTAATTTTAAAATAGAGAAATATATTGTAAAAAATATATATATGTATAAAGTTATATCATAAATTTAATTTTGTGCGTTTTTAAATATTTTTGAAGATATTAAGAAAAACAAGAGGTTTATCTAAGATTAAAATACTTAGTATCCTGTTACAGATACATATTATTATAGTTTTATATTTACTCTAATATTGCTCTATTGGATTCAAAATTATTTTAACATAATATTAGTAGAGTCAACGTCAGTCTTTTAATATATAGTTTCTGCCAATATTAGCATTATTAAAGATAAAATGTTTTAAGATTTAACTTTTCACAATTGTACCTCGCTTTCTTAGCATATTCAAATCCATCTTTTTTCATTATATAATTCTAATGAATCAACAATTATTATCAATATTTAATTTTATATAATGAATAATATCTTATAATACTTGGAAGACTTAATGATATAATCATTTATAACTTTACTATTTACAAATAAAAATGAGTTTTATGGAATACATATGAGCTGTTCTTTTTTGAAAGTGGTATAAGTCCAATTAAACAAAAATGAGTTAATGCCAGTTGTAGTTAAACATAAAATCTATGTTTAATTAAAACTGGCATTGATCTATTTTTTTTTTTTAATTAGACTTACACCTTCAAAAAAAAACGACTCATATATCCACATACATTTATATTTATATTTGATCTAATAAGGCAACTTGTATATAATTTGAAATATTTAAACTAGTTTTTGATATTCATTTTGTATAGTCAAAAAGAAATAAAGAAATGTAGTATTATTTTGAAAAAAAAAAAAAATACTTTGTCATATGTGACAGCGATAGTAATGCTGACTTCAATATTTGTGTCAAACTTTAAAAAAATCGATAATAAATCGATAAAAAAAAATATTTTGTCATATGTGACAGCGATAGTAATGTTGATTTCAATATTTGTGCCAAACTTTAAGAAAATCGATAATATTCCGCAATGTGATTCAACATATCTTGAAACGCGGAAGAAGGTGATACACCAAATTTTTGTCTCCACAAATGCCTAGCAATGATATGTTGGCCCGATGTATGAGTAGCTTCTTGAACTTCTTCACAAATTTCAATCGCACTTTGCCAAATCGTTTCTTAAAATACAAAAGAAAAAATTACACGAAAACTATCTATATATAGAGAGATCAACATACAAAAATATTATGTCATTAAAAAAGTAATTACCGAGATTGTTAAGGAGTTTATTTTTACCAGGTGGATCGAACTTCTGTAGCTGTTCGACACTGATAATTTTGTATTGCCTCAGACTCTGTAAAGATTCATAACTGCAGCAACGAGCACGATCATTTGCTACTATATAACTTCCTGGTATTATATGCCTTGTAATTTCTTTTAAAGCTTCTTTTACCATGTTACTCTTATCAACTCCTGTTTGTAGTTTGTCCATTTTTTGTGGCTACAAAAATTATACAATTTAAATAATTTGAAGTAATAAGGCAGTGGTAATTAGTTTATATATAAATAGAATAATATTGATATATTTTTCTTATAATTAAAGTAATTTCTATTAAAATATTACCTCTGGTATAGCCTCAATCATATGTAACCATATGCGAGGTGGTATAGTATTTGCTTCTGCGACACATATTATTGTGTGCAAATTATTATTACGTTTCTTGGTAGAATTTATATCTGGCTGATGTTCCATCATATAACCACCAGGAAATTCATCCACAATTAATATTGCACCTTCGCTACCTAATAACCAATCCTCTGGATGTTTTTTAACATAAATTGCAGAAACTTCGTCACACCGCTCATATATCTTTCTTGCAACATGTTTCTTTACATCTGCAATAACATGCACATGCATTTAATGCTATATATTATCCTGATTATTATGAAATATTTATATAAATATAAGAACCTATATAAGAAGAGGTATCTTCAAAAGGAATTTTTTGACACCATCCTAATATCAGTTGAAGGCACATTTTCAGATCACATTTAATTCCAAGAAAGAAAGACTTCTCCCTTATGGACTGTTTTCTCATACAGTCAGGACAAGACCAAATATATTTGTCTACAATTCTTGCAGGGTTCCATATTAAACTTCGTCCTTTACAATCCGCATGAGGACAGTTGGAGACTGTACAAATCAAACTCATTTCTTTCAACCAACTGCATAATTCTCCCTCGTGCCCCTGCTGTAGCATCGGTCGAACGACAACGTCAAATAATCCACATTGATCGCTAAAGTTCTGTCCCAAGCAAGTTCTGCAAAAGTTCGTATTATAAGTAAAATGTAATGCAAAAAAAAGAAATCAATTTGAAAAAAAAAATGCAAATCGCGGAGTGCTTCATTTCGATAAGTCGTAAGTAAACTCCTGTTGTAATTAGCAAATGACATCATACACAATGTTATTACATACTTATCATTAAAAATTTCACGACTTTGATTACCTTGAATTTTTGGCCTTTGCGTTTTTCATCATTAATTCTAAAATAATAGGCAGTGTGCTTAGCTTAACTTTTGTGTCTAACAAATATACGTAATAACGACGAATAAAAATTTGCTCACAATAAACAAAAAGTGAACAAAAAAAAAAACAATTATAAGAACCTAACGCTAACAGGAGACGATCAAATGACCATAGCGGAATCCATTGTCGTCGATCATGTATGTATATGCATGATGCATGCAATTGCATGAGTGAAATAGGAATAGGAACTTTATAGTGGAAGAACAAGTAGCGCACTCGCTATACATTGGCGACATTGACAATAAAAAGCGCATGCGCTAAACGAGACGGCCTTATTTGAAATTGAGCGCTAAAGATGTCAATGCTAAATTATTTGTAAACAGTATAGATTAACAAATAAAAAAATTAGGAAATTATATCGAGAACTATATACAAGTGGACTGGAACATTAATGTACTGACTTACCTGTCATTCTTCCTTTATGATCTTTTTCAAAAAACTGTGCATCTATATCCGCACTCAAACTGATTGATTTTTATCTTTCTATTTTCATTAAGAAATATTTTAATGTAATGAGAAAATTTATATTTAATTTACATATCTATATAAAATTTATAGTTAATTGATATACATACTTATAAATAATTATAATTATTAATATAGTTATTAATAAATTATATAATTATCTTATAAAATTTAGACAATATGTTCAAATTATCTTCAATGTTTTGTATCTTCTTTTTTCTTTTATTAAGAACACGTTTTACAAAGCAAAATCTTGTGATAGTGGAAGTTGTGGAGGCTGAATACTACAGAGTTAGTGTTGATAGATACATTTTAACAAGGTTCCGAAAAGGTGAGTGCGGATAAGGATATCAGCACATTAATATAAAAAGTACTCTTTGAGTGACAGCGTGAATATTAGGCCGACACAATCATTCATTAATTTGTTCATTCATTCATTATTCATTCGGTCGATCAGTCGGTCAATCTGTCGAACAGATAGATAGGCAAACATTTTTCTACATACGCTGCACAAATACACTGCACTTTCATATGTATGCACTTGAAAGCTAAACGTATGATTTGTCTATATATAATTTTCTAGTGGAAAACAGTGCAAACGAAGATCACTGATATCATTCAAAGTACTTTATACAATATAAACAGATTATCGCTTAATGCAATAAATACAATAAAGCTACCTTCTTGTTAATTAAACAATTAACAATTAATATCATTACACAACAATTTATACAATTTATTTAATTATCAGTTCAGTCGTTAAGTATATCATGCATAGACACAACTTGTATTTATCTGATTTTCTAATAAGCGCTCTCGACGCCATTAATTCTATGAATTTTATTTAAATGTCTTATTAATAAACGTAACAAGAAGATAGCAACGGAAGAGCTTGTCAAGGAATACATCATAACTGATACATTCGTATATAAACAGCCTCTATAATTGATATTTTGAGGAAAAATTTCTCACGCAAAGACTACATTGCACGAAAACGTATCAACGTAGTAGAAGAAGCGACAACTTTGTTACAGATATTCGATTGCAAATTTGTGTAATCGAAAGTTTGGTGATAAAGTCCATCCTCAGTGAAATTATCTTTTTATAGGATCGCGACTGTCATTACTAACAATCCGTAAATACAGTTGGATCTTATAAAATATTTATCAGTGATATTGAGATATTCACGAAAACGAGTACAATCACCCTTTTTTATATTTCAGATATTGCGTGCACACACATAACACACACACACACACACACACACGCACACACACACAAGGAAGGCGCAGTTTCAAGACTTTACAACAAAAACTTCAATCACACCACATTCTATTCAGCCGATGAAAACGTAAACATATTACAATAGGATCCTACTGTAATAACAGTGGCAACTGGCAGATAAACAGACAGTTTGGCAGGCATGATGAACATAAAACCAAACATGTACACGTAACGTTTAACCAAACTTTTTCTTGTATATCCCCCTCTCTCTCCCAACTCACTCTTTTTTTTCTCTCTCTCTCTCTCTCACTTTCATTCGCTCAAATTCTCTTTTCCTTTCTTCTTCTTCTCTTCTTGTCTTCATTATTCTTATTCATTCCTATTTTCTACATCCATAAAGTCCTATAATTATGTAACATAGGCTTTAGTACTCTATAATGTATGCTAAACTAGGACTACCACTACGCCGTCTAAATACGGCGTAGCATTCTTAATTAATATTAGGAATATCGGCAGTGAAATTCCAATGACAGACGCGGCAGGCAGGCAATCAGTCCAGCAAAGTCTGTAGCACTTCCGCTGTTCCGGTGCGTAAAACAGATAAAACTGATTGTCGGGGTGCCCCGCACGTTTAATTTTTAACATTCAGTGTCGACACACGACTGCACGCAATGTCTACAAAGATAATGAATCAAAATTAGGGAGGGGGGGGCACCCCACTGCTCGTACCGAGCAATCTCGCTTTTCTATTTCCACCATGGCACCTTCATCGTCATGTTCCACCATTATTTGACATTGTCATCTTACTCTACTTTTTTCTTCCATTGAAAAATAATTTCTTTACAATACTTGGTGATGTGTCCATCGACGAATACAGATCGCCGTGATACCTTTGCTTGCTCGATTTGATCAGAAGCAAACCGATGTTGTGTTTGAATTGTCCGAAACGAAGATTACTAAGATTATAAATCACAAATGAAATCACAGACTTTCGTTGGTGGTTCGAATAGAGAGGGGCCGTACATTGCAATTAGAACAACGTTGTAGGCGTCATCAGGAAAAGTTTGATGAGAGGCACAGGGAATTCTTCTATTCCCCTCTGCTTTTC
Source organism: Cyphomyrmex costatus (assembly GCF_001594065.2). NCBI lineage: Eukaryota > Metazoa > Arthropoda > Insecta > Hymenoptera > Formicidae > Cyphomyrmex > Cyphomyrmex costatus. The sequence continues at coordinate 3,022,577 of NW_017277125.1, read as the reverse complement.
ATTCCCATCCATTCTCCTTAATCATATGGGCAAGTTCGATTATAAATTTTCCTTCCTTATATTTCTGACTTGACTCAAACGCATGCTCCTACAAAAACATCAGTAGACAATTATTAATAACGTAAACATCATAAACTTTCTTTTTATTTACGACTAATTTAAGATAACGGATAACTAACATATTTCCATCCTAAAGTGGTTTTGCAGCACTCGCAATAGATATCAGCGACAGCGTGCAATCCAGTTAACAGAACTCGCTCCTCCGCGGGGCCGCAACCTACGTTCACCCTACGTAACGTAATTATCATTTTTCCATTTTTGTCATATATGTTCCGTGTTATATGTATACGTATCGATCGATGTCGACACAAAACATACAAAGAATATCCTCAAATTCCAATTATTACTAAAAAATTAAAAGATAAAGAAGAATATTTACTTCAATTTTATTTATGTTTATTATACTATTGTAAAACAACGAGAAATTATTGATTTGGTTTTCAAATTAAATAACTTAAAAAATTAAATTTGTAAGATAAAATAAAACGTAGACACCTTATTTTTCATTTATCTTTACAATAGTGTTTTCCTATATAGTGTTATAACTATTAAAATAAACCATTATATTATACGTATACGAAGATGTTAAATATAGAAAACAAAAAAGTATTGGATCAAATTTAAAGGAAAAATAAGTAAAATAATAAGTTTTGGCTTAATCGAAAAATTATATTAATAATTCAAAAGAATAAAAATAGAATTCTAGAACATTCTATATGCACGTGTTATAAAGATAGCCAATGCCAAAGATCTTCAAAGTTGTTCTATTTTCATCACACACATTAATTATACTTACACAGAATTAAAGAGATAGGCACGACCTTGACTGCCCTGGAAGGACTGAAAATGTAAAACAAAATTTATATCATTAATATACATGATAAAGAGAGACATTGAGTTTTTTTCTATTATTAGTTATTATAGAACTATTTATTTACGTTTTCGATTGAGACGTGAAATTCTGGCTGTAGTTTTGTATCTCTGTACCTTAATAGATTCTTTTGAGATTAGCCTGTTTCATTATTTAGCAAAATATAACCGATACACTGAGAAAAAGAGTAGTTGACTCAACTAAATTGGCGGTCACGGGCTGTCAAGCAAATATTTTGTTAATTCAAAGATATGTCCTGTCGAAATAAATAAGTCATTGTACAATGTACTACTGCGTATTTGACCCAAATACATTAATATTGTGACTAACAAAATATTTGCTTGACAGCCCGTGACCGCCAATTTAGTTGAATCAAATTTTTTTTCCTCAGTGTAATAACAAAATACTTCGATCTTTCAATCGTTTCGCATATCACCGAATCTATAATATTAATAAATTGAAACGGAAAAACTAATTAAAAGAAGTCTTTTCAAGTCCTATAATAACTGCCTGATTACTTACTGTAGATACACTACATTATAATGTTAAAAAATGAACAATCATAAGATCTTGTATCAAACTTCGAAATGTATAAGTTTTCTCTTTTCTCATCAACATTTGTATAATATTGGTTAATATACGAGGATTGGTCCAAAAGTAAGTTTCCTTGCTTTAGGAAAAATAGAGAAATGAAGTTTAAAAATCTAAAAAAAATTGTTTTATTACACTTTGATTATTTTTCAAAAAAGTCGAAATCAGCTAAACACGCTGACAAGTTTCTTCGACGTTCATAAGATCCATCATATACTCGCGACGATTAAAAATCTTCAGTCGGAGAAGAATACAAGGGATTTTGTCATAGAAGGTACGGCTTACCTTAGAGATGAGTTCGTCGTGATTGGCGAGATGAGCACGGCAGTGAATGCACGAGTAAGTGCGGTGACAGGAAGGTAGGTACGCTTGAAAAGTTTTCACCATGATGGCGTGTCCAAGCGAGCGAAAACACACTTCGCCCTTGCTGCTATTCTTCTCGTGTCAGGTGAAGAATAAGATCTCTTTCTTCGCCAAGAGATTTACGAGACTTTTTTTTTTTATTTTTTACCTAGATGACACGAGACTGAATTTCTCCGAAACGCGGGGTGGTGGTGCGATAGTAGCCCCGTTCACCACCGCTTCGTGCTCCGATCAGCTGTTGAGCTGGTTCAGACAGCGCCGGTTCGGGGACACCTGTAAAACAAGAAGATTATGCTAGAGACTAAAAAAAAGGCGACGGTCACGTCGATTTTCATTTCGTATCGATTCTCGTTCTAACGGGACCACGCGAGACAATTATTTTATTTTTCTTTCGCAGGGAAGTATAATCGCGTAAACGAGAAAAGAAGTCTCTCTTAGGTATCATAACGAAATTATGACCGCGTTTAAATTTAAAAAGAGGGTTTTAAAGCTTGAAGTCTTTACTTTCGAAAGGTTACTATATTTTTGATTTTCTGTGAGTTCGGTAATTTTTACATATAAAAAACTATGAGCTGAAAAGATCCACACTTTGTGGATCTAAAAAAAATTTGCGAAAATTTTCGACTACCACGTAAGTTTGAAGATTTCCCAAAAAATTATCATTTTTTTTTTAAATGTTCCTACGATTTGTTTTTGTTCCTGAGTTATTCGCGAGTTGAGTAAAGGAGCTTTTTGATTTTAATTGCTCATAATTCCGTTAAAAATCATCGTACCGCAATTAAGAAATTAGATAAATTCTCAAAGCTGAAACTTTGCTCTATCGAATGGTATAACTTTTTCAATGTACAATATACTATTTTGAGTCAGAAAATTTTAAACGAACTTTTCGAACAACTTAATATAACGTAAGACGAGTACTGAGTAGGTGTTTACGATAACAATTTGACATTCGGGAAGCACTATTATAGCTCGCTGCAATTTTCACGATACACACGTTTCGTGCCGACAGTATATCGATCGCACCTCGTAAATTACGCGATGAATTTGTTAGTGGCCGTCTCTAAATTGCATTAACGGCGACACCTAAATTGAAATAATTAGAAATAACAAAACAATTAATATATAACGTAGATTAATGTATCATCGGTCGTTTCATATAAAACACGTCACGTTTGCAAAATTTTACTTCAAATCCATAAATATTATCAACAAGTAAGAATAATTAAATTTATCTCTTTGTTTCGCAAAAAATAACTAGCGACACACAAGGAGCACGATGACAGGTACGGAAATGACGTGTGAAAACAAAACAACGTATGCTTTCAAAGCAAAGGCAATTGCATCGATGTACTGCTGCATATCGACTGATATGTACCGCCACGTGCTGGCGCGCGTTCAAACAAAGAGACAAGGACGTTATTATGAATCGTTAAAGATAGAGGCTTTCTCTGTATGCGGGACGGGCAGTACCGCGCGTACTCCGCTTATCCTTTTTTAGAACGGATGCCAGACTCTTAGTTAAATGCTAATCACGTATTTCCCACGAGATGCCTATATACCGATCGAAGCGATGATTTCGCGATCATCTCTCGCTGGGATTCGATCGTAGACTTATCCGTTTCTTTCCTTCATGTTCAAAATTGGCCCCGTTCGGGTTACGAGGTAGATATAGTCTTTGTAAGCGGTAATCCAACTCCGTTGGGCGGAAGTGTCGGGGTCGCGTATCGGAATTTGCTCGGATTCGCACGAGTACGTATCGAATTCGATCCTATATCCTTACTGCGGCTCGGCGAAGAGAGAAGAGAACAGCGAAAACGTATGGGAACGGGTTTCCTAACGGATGTTCGAGAACAAAGAGAGACGGGACTTTCGAGTCAATATACCTCTCAAGGTCATTGCTACTTATTGTAGACGCAACGGCATCTTTTTTTTTTTACTCTTATCGCGCAAGTATGCGCGAACGACAATTGTCTCGACAGCTCGTCACGAGACTATAAGCCTCGTCCGGCTTCGAGAGATTAAAAACTAAAAAGTAAAAAGACTCGTTAAAAAAAAGATCATTTTGCTGCATATTCGCAATTCACTTTTTCAAACAGTCGACTTTCCTTGTCGGATCGTATAAAATTTTACTGGACAATCCACGTAATAGTATTATATAACGATTGACAAAAATAATTGTTCTTATTAAACATAAGAATCTCGGCGACGTGGATCGATGCTTTTGCGAAAAGACGGCTTCTATAGTCTCAAACGAACCGGAGAGGAGTGAGCGAGGGGTTGACGACCGTGGGCCGAAGTAGGGGGCTTTGCCCCCTAAGTTATTTATAAACCGCCTTCTATACAAGAGAATTTACCCGAGTCGTAAACCCCTTCACCCCGCATTAGCTACATTACAAACGAGGATCGAGTGGACGACGAGAGAGCCATTGCCCTCTCGCGATCGTAACGCACTGATTACGGCGCAAGGATAAGAAGATAATCGAGGGTACACGGGAGATTCTAAAGAGTTCCAATCCGATTATCGTTGTCGATCTAAATCAGAATCGATAAACGTATCTCGAGCATAATGAAAGATATGCAATTGTTTTAATAAGCCAGCAATTTCGTGAAGATATTCGTAGAATAGATCGTATGTACCGATAATGCTCCAACAATGGAAAGAATTGTGACGGGCTGTAATCGAGACGCTAATTTGGATGACTATAGGTATACATCATTATGACGAGGAAAATTGTCGAAGACAAAAAACCGGGAATAAAGCGGCAAGAAAAAGGCGTGGCGTTCCTCGACGTGAAAGAAGAAAGATTGCAAGAAAATTTTCAATCCAGGTGAAAGATGCAGATAGTACGTATAGATATTCTACGAGATTAGCTCGAGGAAGGAAGGACTCGTCGAATTTTTCGGCAGAAACGAAGAAAGGAATACGTGCAACAGGGAGACGAGGACGGTAAGCGGAGCAGGCGCGCGCGGCGCGGCGCGGCGTGGCACGGCGATTCCGTCGCGCGCAGTCAGCTGATAGTCCAGTCAGCTGTAAATGTACACAAAACCGTTGTCCAACAGGTTCACGCGCGCCACGACGCCACGTTCGATCGAGTCGCGTGTACAAATGTCGCATCCGAGACACTCGGCACACGCAAGGACATCTCGCGCTGCAATTCCGTCGCGGACTCTCTCTCTCTCTCTCTCTCTCTCCCCCGTTCCTCTCGTCGTTCCTCTCGAACGCGAAGCGATCGAGTGATTGTGAGCGATCGATCGCACCGATACGATGAAGAGGCTTTTCCGTTACCAAAAATAATTCAATTTCTTTTTAGTTACGTTCTAAGTAACTGATCGTCGATTGGATTATTATCATTATGGTGCGTCTATTATTCATATTATATATTATAAGTCTAGTTAAGAAAAAAAAAAATAAAAGACTTTCACGACGCAAATTAAATAAAGAGAATCGGGCATAATGAAGTGTCTGCCGTGTGTTTCTTCTAATTGATTCAGATTTAATTAATTTTGTCGTTCGTCGTGCATTCTGATCGTTTTCCTATTCTACAGCCATTATGAATATTCTACATTCAAGCAAAGTGCTCGATAAGAGGACTCTCAAAATTCTAAAATAAAAGGAAAACAGAACAAATGAGAGTACTTGGCGCGGAAATTCACAACTTACGACTAGTAAAAGTTCGACACAGATTATATATTTAACTTGCTTTAATACTCAAACGTTTCGGCCACATTTGAGGCCATCCTCAGCGATAGGTATATATACAAATAGTTTGGAAAACAGAATCTCTTGCAATATCTTGCATAACGGGACGAGGGACTCGTCTTTTGAATTCGTTTCGGATGCGAATTCAAAATCCTTCAACATTCATGGTTCCATGAAATATTGGATTGTTTTTCCATCGTAGATGGAACCCAATCTACACGAACTTAAGAGTCAAAAGTCATGTCGAATTTTCGGAAAAAGGAACAATTGCGAAAAGTTGTAATGAAAATAGTTGCGACGTATGTAATAGAGTGGCAAAATTCGAGCGTCCGCGCGAACGAAATATACCAACAACAAGATAGATAGATAGATAGATAGATAGACGGATAGATAGATAGAGAGAGAAAGAGAGCACGCGTGATAATCACCCCAGATGTTTGTTTGACATTTTTTACGACATGACGCGTTGAATCAGCTGTGAATGTATACAAACAAGCCGATGCGCATTATCTGACGACAATACGTATATATTCGTGTCATTTATCGGATGCATATATATATGCGCGCGTACGTGTGCGAGATCTGTTATATACGCGCGTCGGAAGAGAAATAAACAGCGAAGAGGGTAAACAGGAGCTAACGCGCGACGGACGCAATCGATGTCTAGACAAGTCCACTTTGCGTATACCGTATTCGATCGAACGTAGCTCTCGTGTATCCCGATCGAAAGAAGGCCCGAGGGAGGGAAAGGTTGAAACATCATCGAGGAATTCGAAGACGTGTTGTATCGCGTCGCGTAAACACTCGGCTACGCAGTCCTGAAATATCGTGGGATTTTCTCAATAAAAACGAACGAAGCGCGCGCGGCTTCTCTCTCTCGCGCTTATAAACACACACGAGGTACATTATATGGTTCGCGTCGCGCGCGCGATGCACGTCATGGGCAACGAAAGGCATATCGTTTGAGAAAATCGGAGCGAGCCACACCGCGCCCGGCGGAAGAAGAATCGTGGATCGTTAATCCGCCGCGGCGAGCGACGAGGTGAGGAGGCTAGAAGGAAAAGCGAGACGAGACGAGGTGTAGGCGAGAGATGAAGTCGCAGAGGCGAGGCCGAAATGCAGCGAGGGGGTGAGGCGGAGAGCGAGGCACGACGAACGAGGCAGCTGACAGGCCCCATCAGCTGAGAACGTACACAAACCCGATGCTTTAACCGCGGGGCTATCCCTCCCCCCGGAATATATCGTCGTGCGAAGACGTTGACGATTCTCGCCTCCTGTTCGCGGAGGAAGGTGTGCGTCCCTTTTACCGAATCTGATTCGAAAAACAATATCATACGTAGTTGGAGAGAGACGGACAAGTATGGAGTACGTAACTATATGGTTCCAACTTATAGGCCGCACAATGCTCGACGACGGCATGGTCATCAGAGCGAACTGATGGCGTACGGCGAGGAAAATCCGTTTACTGATCGCGACGTAAAGCGCGCTCCGACGTCGCGACTATCTCGCGATAGCCCTGTGTGTCGTCGTAATAGAGCGTCGTCGTATTGCGTCGCGTCGCCGTAGCGTCGCGTCGCGGAGCAGAGCCGCGTCCGTCGCGTCAGAGCGTGTCGCGAAATCGCGGAGGCACTCTTTCCTTTTATTTTTTTATTTTTATTTTTTTTTCTTTTCTTCAAGTAAACAAAGACCGGAGTAAAGTAGCGGAGCGTCGACGGGACGAGGCTCTTATCACGTACCTCCATATGCATCCGTGACCGCTGCGGCGGAGCGCGACGACGACGCGGGTTCTCGATCTTCCCTCTGCCTCGCGACTCGTAACACGGGGCACGTAACGCGGATCACGGCTGTCTCGTCTGCGTGCTGTCGTGCCACGAGCGATCACGGCGTGGTCGACGGTCCGTTTTGATCATCACTAACGCGAAACGCGCACGTCCTGCGAACGCCGTTTATCCGTTTACGCCGTACCCGCTGATCGACTCGGCGTCGTTCGATTTATTTCGGTTCGTCCGCAGGCGAAATCGCGCATACGATGACCCTCCCCCCCCCCCCCCCCCCCCGCCCCGACGCCGCCCGTCGGTTACGGACATCACCGCTGGAGCGCGCGACGTGTCTCTCATTCGAAATGTCACTCGATTGCGCTTGGTGTCGCAAATCGACGAATATGCCCGCGTATTTAATGTGTTGTACGGGCTTAACGGGCTGCTCCACAGTGTGCTCAGTGATATACGGTTTTTTTTTCTTTTCTCTTTTATTAAAAACTACGATCCATTTCACATTGTAACTTTTATCGCGATGTTATCACTCGTATATATATACCTATATATGCGCACATACATTTAAATCAATATTTGTCGTTTCCATCGAGTTATATCACGAAAATGTTATGAGAAAATATCTACATAGACTATCCTCTCTTCAATCTTCGACTATACATATATTACTAATCTTTGCTTTTTTTTTTCAAAGTCTGAATCTTAATTATTCTTTCTTTTTATTTTTCCAAAAAATCTTGTGGAATTTATTTTATTTATTGCATCTTAACTTTGATATTCGGGCGTTTCAATCGTTATTTTAGAACGTAAGGCATTTTAAATTTCGAATGTGTGTTCAGCATTAAAGCGAATTTTCTTTTATTGCTCTGAGAAATTTAAATATTTGATTGCATATTAATCATTTACGTTTGATAAACTGGCTTCATTGCGATTTATATATAAAACTGTTTTTTTTTTTTAATTCTTATGTTACTTGTAATACAAATGCAGGCGAAAAACATTTTTTAACACGAGACTGACATTATAGCGTATGACGTTAGGCACGATTATAATTTCACGCATAACTTCACAACTTCACAATGATGGTGATGGTGATTCATGAACTTGACGTTCGCAAAATATCGACATGTATTGAATTAATCGATATATTAAGCGTTCTTTCGAAATTGCATAATTGATTCTCCATGCAATATGCAACGAGATGTCACTACTTTTTTTTTTAAAAAAGATTTACAAAACAAATATTGCATTTACAATTGTTCCTTTATTCTAATCATGATGCTTTCTTACCTAGGTCCGATTGAACAGTGCAGGTTTTTCAAAGAGAACCATTGTTTAAAAATATTCCATACACACTTAGATATATATTCACACACAACACATATACACTCACGCACACAAAAAAAAAACCTGCAGGAGAGGTGTGTCCTAAGGACATTCCCAGGATGTATAAAAGTGTGCTGTATGGGATAATTATAATTACAGTATCTTGCGTACTACTTAAAAAAAATATTATTTCTGAGTTATTGCAATCCTGAAGCTTTCTTTTTATTTCGATTAATGCATATTTTTGTTCGCATATTCATATTACCATCTTCGTACAATTCAAATGACGAAAAGCGCGCATTTAATGATATTTTTTTGCGAGAAATATGGTGTCAATCTTTTACGAAAAATTTGAAAGGTATTTTAATTTATCTTGATTTTAAAAAAATCGAAGACTCAAATAAAAACTATGCAAAACTTTACGTATTGTTTGTTTATTTTGACATAAATTTTGTATTAGAATTATTAAAATTTGAGAATACCATAGTCATTCTCAGATTTATAAAACTACAGTAAATAATACATTTAGAATAAATCTTCTTTGATGTTCTAAAATCGATTAACACCAAATTTCACGCATTATATCTACGTTGCCAACTTTACTATACGTTTTTTTATATAAAACGACAAAATATATATATATATCGGTTTGTATATTAAAAAAAATATTAGATTAATGAAAAAGTTGTATAATTTGAATCTTTTTTCTCATATATAGCTTTTATACATTAACAAAAATAAAATACATATATGTACGAACTTTTTTTTGATCGATTGGATATGATTCTAAACATTATATATATAATTGTATATAATTAATGTATATATAATTAATCAAGCGTATAGATTCATGTATTATGATTCATGCGATACGTACTTACTTTTACCGATGTAGTGTGTCCAAAGTATTCTCTCTTTCTCTATCTCTCTCTATCTCTCTCTCTATCTCTCTCTCTCTCTCTCTCTCTCTCTCTATCTCTCTCTCTCTTTCTCTCTCTCTTTATGGAGCATTATATTATTTAATAATGAAACAAAAAAGAAAGATGGGGCGATTTAAAAAATAGTTTTGAAGTTTCAATACGTGAGCTGAAAGAAAAAAAAAATAAAAAATAATTAACATCTACACAATTTTGTTTAAGACAAAAAGAGGCAGAAAAGCTGACATTCATTGATCATACATAAATTTGCACTTTAAACTTTATGTACACGGATGTTACGGATATCGGTACGGCAGAGCTCTACGTTATTAAAAAAAAGAAAGAGATACGTATTAAAACTATGTAGGAAACCTTTATTCGTATTTCTTCCGATTTTCTAGCTATATTATTAGTTAATATATTCTTGCTAACAAAAATTAAATCTGCATTTTATTAGAAGAGCCCGCTAAGCAATCTCACACGTATAACTGCACGCGACGCGCACTTTATTATCGTGGAGAAAATATTTTAATCGTAGAAGACAATTAAGCACGTGGAAAGGCTTCTTGGGATTCTAAACGCGAAGTGTACGTATAAAAAGATTAATGCACGTATCAAATAAATACATGTATTAATCTTATTCCTTTTATACTTTACTAATGTAAAACTAATAGATGCATTTTAATTTCTTGTATATAAAGATGATGTCCATACATCGCGTTAATTCCTCACGAAAAACATTTACATCCATTTATTGATATTTGGATCTTATAAAACCGGGATTCTTACGTATTTCTAAAATTTAACGAACAATTCGTTCGTACTATTTAACGTAAAAATATAAATTGCGCGGGTCTAAAATGCTATCTTGTATAGATCTAAGCTTTAAAAATGCTTCATAAATGCGCAATGTCTGCCACCCTCTCTCCTTTTGCCAGAACTTGTTTACAGAATTTTCCCCCTTTCTATTACTCTCTTACTGTTCGCGTACATTGATTATTTCCTTTCAATTACCATCGAACAAACACATTGAAAAGGATAACAAAGCAGCGATACACGGCGAACTTATTTTTTTATCTTGATTTATTCAATATGTGTTTTCTTATAAAGTGACGTTCTACTAAATAAAAGTAAATGAAAAAATCACCAAACATAATAGTTAATATGTTCATTAAAATTCTTCTTCTCGTTAAGGCAACTAATTTGTTATTTTCATTTTACATGTCTAGAGTATATATTTATATATTTATATATTTATATATTTTTATATTTGTATATTTATAAAGTATATGTAAAACACTAATATATGGTTATTTGTTTTCTTGTTACAAGCCTTATATTAATTAGAATATAGTGTATATATATGTATATTCTTTGTATATTCCTATTTTTGTAATAAAATTGATTATTATTTTTGAATCTAGAGATAATAAATATATATCTAACGTGTATTGTTAGTACAAGAGAAGTGTGTGCAGAGGGTGGCAGCAGGGTGCGCATTTGGGAGTGCTATTGTTTCAAGGACTCTCCAGTCCCTCATCTTTATACCGTCTCACATGGTGACGTTCAATTGTATTGCTTTAGCGTCCACAGAACATGTTTGCTGTTGCTGCTGTTGTTGTTGCTGCTGCTGTTGCTGCTGCTGCTGCTGTTGTTGCTGCTGCTGCTGCTGTTGCTGCTGCTGTTGCTGCTGCACTTGCTGTTGCACCTGCTGTACTTGCTGCTGTATTGCCTGTAGTTGAATCGTTTTCGTATCAACGGTACACGTTTGCTGCTGCTGTTGCTGCGGTTGCTGTTGTTGCTGCGGTTGCTGCGGTTGCTGTTGCTGCTGAACTTGTTGCACCTGCTGCTGTTGTTGCTGCTGTTGCTGTTGAACTTGTTGCTGCGCTTGCTGTTGCACTTGCTGCTGTTGCGCTTGCTGAGCTGCGGCTTGGGCAGCTTGTCTTTGTTGTTGCCTAAGTATACTTGGTGGTGGATCCATATGCTGACGTTGATGTAGTAACAAATGATTCTTTTGGAAGAAAGCTTTGCCGCATTTATCGCATACATGTGATCTTATATGGCAACTACCATCTGTGTGACGTCGTTGATGCTGCGACAAGCCGTGTTTTTGTGCGAAACCACGGCCGCAATCAGGACAAATGTGTGGCTTAGGTTTTGGTCCTGTACCCACTGGTGGTGATGTTTGTGTCGCGCCATGCATATGACTCACACCAGGCGTTCCTATCGGCCCGTTCATCTAAAAATACATTATTTATAATTTGCATATTTCACATTCTGAGTACAGAGATTGTTACAGTTATTATTTAAAATACTGAAGTATCTTTAATGCTAAAAACAAACAATTCAAATTTGTCAAATTTTATTATTTAGAGATAAATTAAAAACATTAAATTAATTATGTGTACTATATAAATGACTAGGTAAATAGTGATCATTACTTGATGTGCTCCTGGAGTGTTTGGGGTAAGAAAATGTGCTGGAGTTTGCTGAAAGGCAGCTGCTAATCCACAAAGGTCCGTAACAAGTGTTCGATCGCCAGTATGTAACCTTTGGTGCAAATTTAGAGCTTCCCGATTTGAGAACTCTAATCCACATTCTCTGAAATAGTAATTATTTATTAAGAATCGTTTACTTTACTAGAAAGAAATGGCGTATACTTATAATAATATCACAGTGTGAATATATTTGAATATTTGAATTATCTATTTTTTTTTTGCACCTGTCCAAGTACACTAATAAGAGCTAGATATTTATCTCTTCTGTGATTTGTCAAACATATATAAAAATTTTGAAAGATGTTTAGTTACAAGTAATATTAGTATATTTAGTACATAAATCATGTACTAAACTTTTCTTAATAACTTAAATTCTTAACAATGAAATCATAGAGGAAAATTTAATTCGATTTGTTTTAATGTCATACTTTGCATCACAATTATATTCATTAATTCGATTCTATGACATTACATATTTTGAATTTGACATATGATAAATTTATCTCAATACATCTTACATATATTATATATATATATATATATATATATATACACACACATCTCATAGTACACATAATTACTACTAAAAAAAAATACTATAAAATTGTTGAACATAGACTCTAAAAGAATTTATGACAATTTCATGCAGTTTATAACAATTAGATTAAAATAAGAGTTTATAACAATTTCATGAATACCCTTAATAGCAACTAGATTTAGTGATATAAGATGAGAAGAATTATCTTAAGATAAAAATTACTGCAACTACGTTATATATGGTATCTCACCTGCATGTGAGAGATTTTTCATCTGTATTTGCATTATTATTGTGAATTTTAGAATGAGCGACCAGGTCTGCTTTCCGAGGGAATGCTTCTCCGCAAACGGTACAAGCGAAAGGTGTCTCGCCCGTATGTAAACGCATATGAGCTAAAAGTGTTCTCTTCTGCAGAAATTCCTTTCCGCATACGGTACACGAATGTGGAACTCTGCCATGTAGCCGACCATGATTAACTAGCTCAAACTTCCTTTGGAAGGTTGCACCGCAATCATGGCAAACAAATGGATGTAGGCTGCCATGGAAGCGTGAATGCATCGTAAGATGATCCTTTTGCGAAAACGATTCTCCGCACTCTTCGCAAACGTAAGGTCTTTCTCCCGAATGGAACTTACTGTGCGTCACTAGATGACGTTTTAAAGGAAAAGCTCTTCCGCATTCTTGACAGACAAACGGCCGCTCTCGCGTATGCACGCGGGTATGTGTTACAAGATGATGTTTCAGAGTAAAAGATTTTTTACATTCGCGACATTGATACGGTCTCTCGGCGCTATGCAATAGTAGATGTGTATGAAGACAATGTTTGTGCGCAAAACTCTTGCCACAATGAATGCAAATGTGTGGCCGTTCACCAGTGTGAACTCTGGCGTGTGTCGTAAGATGATGCTTGAGAAGAAAGGATTTGCCACATTCCGAACAAGAATACGGCCGTTCTTTCGGTACACGGACCTGACTCCCCATATCGTGTTGTTGTTTGACTTTCGTCTCAATTTGCGTAGTATTCACATGGGTCAAAACATGCCCGAAATGGGCAGTATTGTCCGTCTGACTGGTCGCAACGTTATTCGTTGTGCTGGCTTGATTAGAGGCAGCAGCTGCTCTCTTCATTAAGATCTCATTGCACTCTTCTGCCGTAAGCTGCAATGGTCCGAGCGGTGTCATGAAGTGCTTACTCATGGCATGCTTGTCGGCTGTTGTAAAAACTAAGGTGTTTGAGAATAGAGATGGTGGCGGCGTAGGATGTGCCGCATCGCAATTACAGCCTCCTTTGTCACAGGTTAATGAAAATACATCGTGATGCTTTTTAGTGCGGACGTGAGTGCCATGAGTTGTTTGATTGTGCGCTCCGCCCGTATGGCCATGATGCGTAGTAGGGGTTTGCTGACAACTTTCGTTCATAGCAAACATTGGCCGACGATGAGTGGTAGTGGCAATCTTAGCCGGCTTGATGTCGACTTGTATCTTTTGACTGGAACCTTGATCCTGATTATTGTTGACAGCATAACTGATATTGGTAGCGAGCTCGCTCTGGGCATTCTCCCGGGTCTCTGTCCCTGGTCCGGAGTTAAATGCCCAAGTGTACCCGAATCCTGCGCCTGCATTCCCAGGAGTGGTACACATGGTGAAGGTAGCGACAGATGGCTGAGCCTGACTAGACACAGCACTCGTGCGTTCCTCCGTGTTGTCTGTCAATGCATTTTCCGCGCCAGTCCTTTCCACTATAACAAAATGATCGGTGGGAAATATTTTGATAGGTTCCAAAACGTACCCGTCACGCTCCAGTATCGCGGCCTTCGAGATACAACACTGGTGTCATATCTGTGCCAAGAACCGCGCCGTGTATTGACTAGGGTAGAGAGAGAGAGAGAGAGAGGTCCGGCCTCAGCTCCGGCTCAGCTCGGGCTACACGCAACGAGGCTGCAAAGTGGTTAATATCTCGCTAGAGTTTCAGTGTGCAATGTGGTTCCGCGGGGTTCTTACTCCGTGACTTCTCGGGACATGACCGCCGAGACCGGGCCCGTGCGAGACGAGTTACCAGGCCGTACGTCGGCAATATCGGAGCAAGACGGCCCGTAAAATCCTTTTCAAAACGCGCTTCCGCCGCTCTCCTACGAATTGTTTTCGTAGCGTTGTCGCGCCACTGTACACCCAATAGAAAGAAGCACGCCGCACGGGGCTCTTCTATGTATTGGAGACCATAAGTGGTTTCCTCGTTTTCGGGCCCGCGGCCGCGGCGTCCACAGGTCTCGAAAGACAACCTCCACCTTCCTCCCACGGCGCTCCCACACTCTCACTCGTGCTCCGCGCACTTTTTCCACCTTACGCGCTCACGGGGCTACGTTTTCACTTAGACGCACGCACAGCCGACGGTCATTAATTTTACATAATTGCATATTTTATTGTCCATACAAACTAGCCTCACATATCGGCCATTTTATTTGTAAACTACCAAAAAACAATGTTGCCAATGTACGCGTGATTTTGGAGGGAGCGGAGTCGCCGATAGCGTCGCCGAGCGCTTCCGTGATGGCAGCACTTTTCCTTGTTTGCCGACGGCGCGACCATTTTTCCGCCATATTCGAACGCCCTCGACTTAACTACGGTCTTCCGCTTACATTCTACTTGATCGCTGTCTCTAATCATTTTTTTTTTTCTTACCCTCATAGTTTTCGCATCTTTCGTGTATAAGTACGCATCAATAGACTACCAATTACGTTCCTCGATTCTTATTTCCGGAATCATATATGTTGTCACTTTTCTATTTAATGTAAGCAACTCGCAGCTGCACGGCAGTACGCATGTCCAAAGTAGAAATGCGAAGCATCTTACAAAGATGTCATTGAAACATCTTAATGACGTCTTTAACACGTCTTATGGCCTAATTTTAGATACGCGTGCTATCCATAAGAATAGATATAATAAATATTATTCCTTTTCTTCTCTTTCTCCCTCTCGATCTTTTTTTATTTTCATTTTTTGAACAGGAAGTCGATTGTGTATCTTGAAATAAAGTGAAAATTACAAAATTGATAAAATTAACTTATAGATATTGATTAATTAAATTATGAATATTCTAGTGAATTTGCTCAATTTTGTAATTTTTACCTCATATCGAGATACATAATCGATTCTTGGATGCATTAATGCAATATATGATAATTATTTAAAACATTAAAAACTTTACATTATATATATTTTGTGTATAAAAATATTACTCGGGTGATACAATTGAAATGAAAAGCGAATATGTAAAAAAAAAAGGTTTAAGCTTGACTATCTTTGATTAAAAGAATTTTGATAAAAAACGAACAATGCAATATTATGACTAAGAAATTTTGTAAGGAAATATTTATTTTATAAAAATTAATTTTTTTACAACAGATTTTTCTAAATTAATATGTTTCCATTAAATTTTAACTCGTATAACTTTAAAACAAAATTTACAAAATTTTAATATCTCTAAAATAGACACACAACTTGTGTCGAATTTAAATAAATAATAAATTTCGTTATTTTTCATCTAAATCTTATTTAACGGAAAACATATTTTTAAATCTATACGTTGATCATAATAAGGGTTTACGAAATGTTAAAAAAAGGCATAAGTTTACATTTAAATAAAATCGTTGAGAAACATTTTAATTCCATTTAATCAATTTGAAAGAATAATGAGAAAGTTCCGATCGCACGTTCAGTGTTATACATCATGCCGATGAATAATTTCGGCGATAGAATGTGAGTCGGCTGACGATCAATAGGTGATCAATATCGAAGATAGACGTCAGCGTTAGCGATTACGCCGATCGTTTTCGTCATTTACAGCCAGTATGCGACGAATTATGAGACGTAGCGGTCTCTAGGTGATACGAGGACAGAAACAGTTTCATCGGACGGCTGGTCATCGCCGGCGCTAGTAGCGCGAACTCAGCAACTGATAAGCAAGCCCGCTCGTTAATGGTCCGGCATCATAGCTTGGCAAAAAGCCAATATATGCCGTTATAGAATGAGAATCTTATATAGTTAACGTTCATTCTCCCATATTCTACCTTTGTATTCGATAACACATATCACTTAATAGATAATACATGTATATAAAAGGTCATCAAACAATGTACCGTAATGATGATTATAATATATGTGGGGGTTTTTTAAAATCTTCTTTTTAACATATATATATATATATTTTTTTTAATGTCCAGGAATTCAGCAATCGGATAACTACATCTTTATCAGGAGTATTTCCTGCGCTGCATCATATATTTTATTGTCGCGTTATTCGTTATAATTATTAATTCTAAAAATTTACTTAATGGCAACGCAGTGCGGCTTATCGGTTAATAATTATTCCAATTGTTTCTATACAACAATTTCTGCAGCAGCGTCACGAGATAGAGACTTTAACAGCTTTCACAGTGCATTTGAGTGTGAATAGTAACTATTTCCGACAGAGCGAAAAATGCATAGCCGCTTAAAGCAGCAAAGTGCGACGGCAGATGCGTTATTTATGTAGCGGTTCGCTAAGTACGTTTCGTTGTGTGATACCTTCGATTCCTGCGACGATCGGGGGTTACGGATCGCCGACGAGGGGTGGTGTATCCTCTGTCTGTATTCTCTCTTTTTACAAGGAAGAGCCGGCGCAGAGAAGCGGGGTGGAGGACCCGAATCCTGAGGCAGTGGACCGTGAATGCGATACCAGCTTCACGTAGTGCGTCGGTGTTGGAAGGGGAGAGGTGCCGTCAAACAACCGTTCGTCGATCGTCCCTTCTCGGTACACTCTCATACTCATCCCTAGCTTCGTCCTCCTCGCGTCAGCAGCAGGGGGTGATTTGTACGTATCAATTATGTCTTCCCGCGCGCTACCAAGGGACCATCGATGACGTCGCTATCTCTCTTACATCGCGATCCAATGATTTTCATTTCGAAGGTTTAACGTTTATCGAGATCGTTCAGGGTATATTCGCGTTACGAATTCTGTGATTTTACATTTGCCCGTTCAAATTTCGTAAAATAAAAGGATAAAGACAAGTTTTACAATTTTCCAGATAAATACGTTTATTGAAATTCCATATAAAGAAATTAATAATAATTATAGGATGAAACGGCTTTAAGAATAAATCGAATTGCGCTTAATAAAATAAAGCATAAAAGCCAGCGCCAGTTTCTCTTGCGAACAGTATCTTTGTGCTATTCGTTTATTATCGACTAAAATAATCTCAAAACAAACGTTTCGATCTTTATTAGGTCATTCTCGGTGTTTTATTTCAAAAATTTGGTACATTATTAGTAAGTTATAGAATTAAAAAGTAGCTCTTGCGTCAAAGTTCTAATGTCTACATTAATATTATATATAATTTAATAATTCCTCGCTAACTATATAATTAAAAAATATAATATAATTCTTCGATGTGATCTAAAAATGTTCTTCTATGAAAGAACTCCTGCGGAGAAAAAGTACAATTAATGAAATGCCATGTTTATGTATAAATTAAAGAATTTGAATAAATGTAGAGTGTGAACTTAAGTAATATATATGTAAATAGATATTCTTGTTACATGAAAGAGATCTTAGACTTTTAGAAACATATAAATGAATTCTCTTGTGTAATGCATTAACCTTATATTTATCTGTTCGATGAAATATGATAATTGTTTCTCGAGCAATGAAAGAAACCGGCCGACATCCTTTTTCTAGTTTAAGAAAAGGTGATTACCTAATGAGAGGGTCATCGATGTTTTCAAGTTCCAATCGTGAGTCAGGTCTATACACAGGGTGTCCTAACATTATCGTTATAGTCTCTTTAGCTCTACAAATATAAAGAATTTGTATATTTTTTGTAATTTTACAATATTAATTCTTTCATTAAAACGTTTCAATAATTCACAAATGTTACATTTAATAAAATATGTGTATTCTATTTTACATTTGTAATATTTGTTTACAAGTATTTTAATACAATCGTCGAATTTCGTGTTGTAAAAAATACCTGTGTCACCTGTAATCTACAATACGTTCAAATACGCACATTTCAGCGCAAAAGGAGTTATACAAAAAGAGAGAAACAAAAAAAGAATCAATATATATTTCGCAAAATGTATTTTCTTGTTGTATATCAATACACATGAAAGTCGCTTTATAGGCACGATTGAAATCGCATTAGGATTATATTCCCCAAGAGTACTCTAGCGGCATATTATACATACCGGCACACCGTGCTGTTCGTTTGAAAATCCACTCGTCTACAGGGACTTGCCATTGGAGATGCTTTTTCTATTCTCTCGAGAGGATGCGACACTGGCTCCTTTGATCTGGTGAACGAGGCAACTTTTAAGCTTTCGGAAGTAACAGGCATACAGATGGTTATGATAATAATAATAATTTGATCTTCGCAGTCTCCGATGGTCCTGGGCTTCTTCGCGCGCGCTCATGTCTGCATACCAACACACGCACACAGTCTACACCAGCACGCGTATTGCAACGTACACCGTACACGACTACGTGAAGCTGACGACTCTCAGGGTCGATTGTGGACAATACGAGCGGATGGAGTAGCTTCGAAATCGATCGAGAATTAATCCGGCGCTATCGCGTCTTGCAACTGTTGTCCCATTGTCTCATCGCAAACTAAAATGAAAGGACGGAAGGGAGAGAGATGCGGATAAATTGCTGGAGCAAGATGGTCGAATTTTCTCTCTTCTTTCCCCCGAGATTTATTCGAGAATTTCGCCGTTTCTTCGAAATTCTTACACGTCTACTCTCCCTCTTGTGCTCTGTCTCGATAAATTTTCTGTAAAATCTCGAATTGTTATTGCGGCGTTGCGTTTAGCGTTCACCAAATTGTTTCTTATTTATTCCACTTTCCTATTATATATTTACTCCACTTGTCTGTAGGAAGCTTAAAATCACAGAGTGAAGTTTTTTGCTTCTGCCTCTAATCAAGTAATAATCAAAGAAAAGATTAACCGCGTCTATCGCTTACGGCACATCATTTGACGCAAACCAAGGACCACGTCCCTCTCTCTCTCTCTCTCTTCTTTAACGCCTCGGCCACTTGTGGTTTTAACTACCTTCGAGGGATCCCTGCTAGCAGCAAGTGCCGAGTGTGGCGAGAATTATGTAATTATTGCACGGTAATTGTCGCGAAAAATGGCGGCCGCCCTGAATGGCTTAAGTGTCGCGACGAAAGCAACCCGAAAAGGGGGTCAACTCTATGACTTGCTGACGGGATACCTTTACCGCAGAGTGTAGGTCGCATTAAACTTTCGTCTATGTGCATTATTAAACTATAACTCATTAATAGTTACTATTAAAATGTTTAAGTACAAATTTCAGTTTGTGAAAATATAATAGATCAGTTAAAACAAATTTTTAATCATTGCGCGACTTGATCGACACAACTCTAACATTATAAATTCTACATTGAGATTATCAGTGTTTTAAATTTAGGAGGTTGACACCCGCGGGTTATCGAATTCCAAAGTTTGTCAACAAAATAGAAAAAATTGTAAAAATGATGATATTAAAATTATATATTATATATATACATATATATGTATATGTGCAGGTATAGGCTATTCCAGATCAATTGCATTTCCTTTCAATTGCGGATCGGTATTACCTTAGCTCACTACCAGATTCGTAACGGTGATTAGCAAGGAAGCGTTCAAACGCTTTCGATGCTGTCCGACAGAAGGCCGAGAGAAGGTCTTCGGCGCTTGAGACTGGAACAACGGGAATAAGTTTGGTCCAGCTTGCTTTACCTTCCTCAGGATCATACATATAAAGACGGTGACTCGTTCGCGAACCCTCGAAAGCCGAACAATCGCCGTACGGCAGGAATTACCTCCTTACTCACAGACCCTCATCTCACCCTTCGCTTCGCCTTCTCGCCTTTTACCTCGCCGTGGTCCTTTTCTTTTGTTACACCTCCCTTCGAATTGTACACCAGGCGGACATACATACTCGTACCTAAAATTAGTCACTTTTAATCCATATATACACTCGTACCTATGACTTGTAATTAGAATATATATCGTGAAAATTGTTGTGATAGTATTTAAAACTCTAATTTTTTTATGTTTCGTGTTCAATTTTATACATCAAACGGCGAATTAATGTTTTAAATTCTCAAATACAGTTTCAAATTACAATCAATTTGGGTATAATAAATTTAGAAGTGTCTAACTTTCAACGCAGAATTATACACCTAATGTACTCTTTCTCACGCTATAGACTGCCCGCACCTTTTCATCCTTCGACGGTGTTGGAGTCATAACTACAAAAGAGCTACAATAGATAGAAACCACCGCCTTTCCTCTGCCACTTATTCGTTCCGCCAAATGACTTCGACCGCGATTTCACGCGCGTAAAATCGTCGAACATCGGATTCACGAAAATACGAATCTTTATGCCTCGAACATAAGTATCTTACGTCGCACCACCAGTCCTTTTCCAATGACTACTTCAATCAAGCGCTACTGGAATTGATTTCCTTTACTTTGCAATTATTGCAATATGTCGTCTTTATTTTCTTAAGTGAAGCGTATAGAGATATTTCTTACACATTCAGTACACGCGTGATTACTTCAAATTTTATACAAAAATTCTCCATAATATTTGCTAAGCATTGCACGAACTTACATTTTGTGACGTCTAAAAATTGGCAGTCAATTTGCATCCAAATTGTTACGTTCGATGAAACACGTATAGATATCCTAATTGTAAGCAGTAAGGAATTTTCTACAACAAAAGATAAAACAACGTTACACGCAGTAAAGTTTGTAGATGTGCTTAATTATGCGAAGAATCATTCGCGTAATATATACAGATAAACATTTATCGCGTGTTACGCGTAAAAAATGACCTTTGGCCACACGCACCAATCGTAGAATGATGTTTCAGAAATTGTAGACAACCGCATTTGTCGCACGCATAATTTATTATCGTCGAGCGTTTCGCGCCGACCTGTTACGCAATTTTATATTTGATAGTAATAAAATAGTAAACAGTATAGGAGAATTATCGAACGTCACGTTTTACTATTCCTATTTTTAAATATTATACATTTGTGATTAAACTTTTATCAAAGTTTTTACTGCAGCTTAGATAGTCTAAAGAAACTTTAGTAGAGTACGGTAATTAATTTGCTATTATCATCGGGAGCTGGTTGACGAAAGTATTGGATACTATCGATCACTTGTCAATGTTGTGCGGACAACTCTTGACACTCTTGTGCTAGAGAATGAATGCAAATAAGGATCCAGAAGAATTGTAGAGAGTACGTCTGCGACGCACGACCAATTTCTAGAAGTCACCCTGTATATTCCGATTACACGCGTGTTTCGCTATAAATGTGCGGAAGGTCGCGAGCAATATCAGTATATTATGTCATAGCGCGCTTTTTCGCAATTCGCCGCGCAGGGTTACGTCGAAATCTCGAATATCGATGACCGTAAGGTGCAGTGACGCGCGGTGATGGATGCATCAGCGGGACCAAAGCACCGGCATTTACCACAGTCGTTCGAAGGCTGAAAGAAATCGACGGTGGCTCTGGCGCAGCCCTGGGGTGGCTGCGGAAGGGTGAAAAGAGAGAAATTGGCAAGTAAGACGGAAAGAAAGAGCAAGACCGCGCGGAGATTAGATCCCGCAGGATGAGTAGGTGGGATTGGATTTGGCAGGCGCGCGGCTCGTTGGCGGTAGACGCCGGTGATGCGAAGCAGTAGGACAAGAAGAAGGGGCAGGGGGTGGAGTTTGGTTCGTGTCCGAACGGCGGAGAGGCTGCTGAAGGGAAACGAGGGAAACTCGGAGAGAGTAGGGTAGACTGTATAGGGAGTACGTGGAGTAAAGCAGGACGGGGGAGGGTAGCGAAGAGAGACGAGAGAGAAGAGAGGCCGTAAGTGACAGAACGGAGGTGGTATAGGTGACTGCCTGCTGGACAACCGAACCACCCGAACTCAACTCGGCGGTATTTAAGGGAGAGCCGCGAGCGTAGCGCGCCAGTTGTTAGCACGGCCGGTTGATGCTTGGCTTTCGCGGACTGACACTCGCTGGATCGTCATGTCGCGTGACATCGAGTGCAGTTAAAAAGTATTGCACGGAAAAAAAAAAAAGAAATATATACACATAAGTTTTTAACAAGCAATCTCAATTTTTTTTTTCCTCGATAAACAATCTTGATATAAGTTGATCTCAATAAATGATAAAGTCGTACTTAGTGATACTTAAGGAATACCAAGCGACACCACGTGTCCGCTTATCGTTCATCTTCATTGTTGATTCATCCTTCAAACTGTTGCGATATAATTAAAAATCTTTCCTTAATTATACGGTAATGAACACGATCGTAAAAACACGCAAGTGTGAAGTTAAGTGAATACACATGAGAGACGGCGTTATGTGAAACTATACATATGGCATTATTCGAACTCTTCGTAATTGAAGATCGAAAGAATTCGACACTTTTGAATCTCGGATGGTACAGATGAGTGTTTCAAAGAGGTATGAGCCTATTTGTCGTTTACTTCATACAACTTTAAAAGAATACTAGGCTATTTTAAGAATAATTTTAATTTTAAAATGAATTGACTCTCCGATGTCTAACAGTAATAATAATAATAATAATAATAACAGTTAAGATTAATAAGAGAATTATATTCAGTTACATAAAATGGATGAGATTATCATCGTTTTGAACTCGCAATATCGAAAATACAGATAAATGTAAAAAAAAAAAGATAATGTGTTCTTTTCGCGGCAGCACTTCCATAAATACCACGAAAAGTTATGTCGCGCTAATGTAAATATACGAGTACATTTCGCATCGATAATTCCGCATTTATATTGTTTCATTTTTATTAACCCGCAAGTTTACTAATTAGCTAATTACATATTTATGATTTTAAATGTTACTTTACAAGAGAAAATATTAATATTGGTTAATAAAACAGAAGAATCGAACAATTCTTTTTAAATCAAAAATACAAAAAAATGTAATTTATATAAGTAATTTTAAGAAACAAATATAACTGAAGAATTTTTTTAAGCGCTTATTACCTATATACTTTCAAATAATTTTCTAAAATCAACACGTTTACTTGTTTATCCGAAAGAATACTTTTTAAATGTTTCTTATGTCTTATTCATTCTTTGATGTTACATCAATTATTCTTTTAAAATTGTTTTGTGTTCAATTTCTTCATGTTTAGTAGAATTATTATTCAGCTACACATACTGTTTCTGTTGGATCACCTTGTATATGACGATCAAAGAATCTTTAAACGAGAATAGGCAATTAGTTATCTTATATCCGTAAATATATTACGTCTTGTATAACTTTATTTTATAGTTTTTGAATATAATTGCTGGAATACTTTCGAAAATTACTTTCTAAAAATGTAAAACATATAAGGTTTAAAAAAAGTTGATGTAATATTTTTATAATTCTGAAAAATCTGTGATATATGTATATAGATACATTATTATTAATGTATGTAAATTAAAATACTATATATTATAATAAATTTTAAATTTTTTATCGAATTTTTAAATTATTACTCATGAAACTATTATATAATGTTTACATTTTTCGGAACATTTTGCAAAAATTTGGAAAAAGCTGCTATATTTTTTATTAAAAAAATAAATACATGTAATATAAAAGTATTATTAATATTAATTAAATAGTAATATATATGTAATCACTGTTTATAAAAATTTTTTTGCTTTAAAAGATGTAGTAGAAGCACATTTAAATAATTAACAACTAGCTTACAGAAGGCATCCTTATAATTACTTTCAGATAGAGAACATTGATGACGAAGTCTCTTTTTGCATATTGGAGAGAGTTTTGTAAATTAATTATTAATTTTTTGTTTCCGTATATATCTTCACTTTGGTTAAAAAATATTTCGCTGTCATCTCGATAGGTCCTTGCGTAAGTTTGAAACATATTACAAAAGCCTGATGGCTTTCTGGAACAGGTACTCGATGCTGCTGCTAGCATTGGGGTTGATTTTCACGCAATCGTCTGTCGGAGCTTTACCACGAGAAGGTACATATTTTGCACGATCGAATGTTTCGTCCGAACTCACCGGGACGTCTTCCAGTCACAGTATTTCGGTCATCAGGATCTTGTCCGATGGACGATGGGAACGGTTCATTCGGTGGCCCGGAGTCTGCGTCAAGGAGATCATTGTCAATTGGGGGTGGGCATAGCCACATCTTTTTCTTACATCTTAATAGAATTAAAACAGTTAGATCAAGTCAGATAGTTTTGCTATGACCCGGAGCAATTAAACGCGAACAAATTGCTTCGTTGTATATCTAACATCGAAATCTGAACTCGCTGATGTTACTTACTCTGCTTACATCATATATGCTTTCTTTCATGAAAAACGTGTCGAGTGTTTTTACAGTAACAAAGGGCTAGCCGTGTAGCAACCTGTACTATCCTCTTTCCTGAAATAACATTTTCTCGGATATAAGCAAACCTCTTCTTCCTATCCCACCTATATAATCGTCCCGCTCCCCTTCCCTCTGCCACATGTAGTCGGCAGGATTGAAGCGGGAACTCGTGGTTGGCAAGCACGAAAACAATGCCGCCTTTCATTATTGCCAATATGTGGAAGCTTGACTGTTATGTATACGTTTAGCGCCGGTTAGGTCTTTCAAATGCCATCCATCGCTCCGAAGAACGCCGATACAATCTAATGGAACAGTCTCTGGTGAATCCTTGTCAATCGTAATAAGTTTTAGCACAATATGGACTGTATTAACGCTCGCGAGAAGAATCGATGCTCAAGCCGAATGAATAAATTATACATTTTATTTCTTCTTTGCCGGATTACGTAAAGAGTGAATCCTATTTTATTTTTCTAGTAAAAAAATGTATATGTTAATATTTATATATATGCTAATTGTATATTTATATAAATAAATAGTTGCAATGCAATTTAAACAGTTGTTAAAAATTACATAACAAGTTGGACTCTTCGTGAATTTTCTTTGCTTGACTATTTATGTAAGGATATAATATAACTGTTTAAAAAACGTGTAAAAAAAATATATATTTCAAAAGCGCATTATATTCTTGTTAAAAGTATGTAGTTTTTCTTTTAATAATAAGAAATGGAAGAGGAAGGAAAAAGAGAAAATATTGTAACATAAAAGATACCAATAATGAATGAATAATATATATGTCTAACAAAAAAAAACACCTGCATTTTATAAGTGCAACAAAAAAGGCAACAGAATGATGTAAAAGTGAACAAAGTGAGAAAACGATTCGATCGTATAAAACACAATAACGACAAAGTTCATAGCACATAAAATGCAATAATGTAATTGTTATTCCATTAGAATTGAAAAGTAAAAAAGGGGATACAATTTATCATGTTTATTCGTTGACAGTAACCGCAAAGCCAACCAAGCTCTTAAGCCGAAAAGCGGCAAGTTAAGTAAGCAAGGATTAGGTTCTGCGACAAGCGGACGTCCTGGAACCTCTACGTATAAGGGATCGGATTGGCCCCTTTTGCCTTGGACCTAAACGTAGTTCGGTAGGTTGCCGTCCTGTTTTACTCTCCTAGATGGGACTCATCTGCTGATGCTCTCACGAGGATACCACGGAATACCACAACCACGAAGCGTCACTTTGCACTTAAACGCAGGACGAAAGCTCTTTTACCGTCGTGAAGAAAGTGCACGCTCTGCTTTTCGCTAACCGCCCCCCAGCCTCCACCCTCTCTTTCCGAATTTGCTTTTATCGCCTGAATAATTTGTTGGGGAAAATTCAATTTCATTTTTTTATTATTACGATATTAGAATATATATCATAAATTAAGCGCACAGATCCGTATACAGCATTGACATAAATAAATCTATTGGCAAAATTAGTATACACATCTGAAATTTCTATCACTTTTGAGACAACAGATAAACGTAAAGTTTATTTCGCTCTTACACATATTTCTCAAATTTGACTATTTATTGTATATTACTTCGACATATATATATATAGCATTTAACTGAAAATTAATTAGATTACAATAACGTTTATTCTCTCGATAGAAATACAAATGTGACACTGCGACAAGTCTGGCTTCGTAAATCAAACAGAAAGCTGCAATTGATATATGCCGGTGAAACATTGACTGACTGCATTGACGAGAAGCTCGCGTGGTGGGGCGACAGCGAGTGTTTACCCAGCTCTCGCGATGTCTATCGTTATCACGATGACGGTGACGAGGTGTCGATCGAGGTGTTCCAACTGGACGGTAAGGACATTTCGAGGATACCCCGTGACCTCTCTTGGCTGTTGTCGACATCGGAGCTTCGTCATCGATGCGATCGCATGAGAACGAGAGTGCGAAGCCAAGCCGTGGCCCAATATCGACATAGGTATGACCTAGGATGAGCCAGTATACTCTCCCCCTAGTCGACTCTAACTCGCGTGATCTCTCGGCTTACGTAAACCGCGCGAAACTAACAATAAGATATAGGCGATGCCCATTGTAGAATCGAAGTGTATAACGAGCTTTTTCTTTGTAACAGGAAATACGAAAAATCGACGAACGCGACTAACGGAAAGCGAAGTCGAAGTCGGAATCGAAGAGAATTATTCATGATACCAGGAACGCAATGGTGCGGTCGCGGTGACCGTGCTACCAAGTATACCAACTTGGGCGGCTTCGGCATGGCTGATGCCTGTTGCCGAAAACACGATACATCTTGTCCCTTTTTCATACCGGCATTTGAGACGCGATACGGCGTTTTCAATTGGAGAATTTCGAGCATGATGCATTGCGCTTGTGACGAGCGGTTAGTAATTAATGAAGTTATTCAATAGTACGGTCTATAATCTATATAAAGGAATGCTTGCGAGAAAATGGCGATTAAGTACAAAAACAAGTAGAATTCTCGATATTCGAAAATAATTGAATGTATGTAGGATCTGCATAAATGTTTAGAAAATATTCTCTAGATTTATTTAATACAATTAAATGATTTAACGTATACGTTTTTTAATGTGCATATATTTTGTACACTGAAAAAATATCTTAATTTTTAAAGAAATTTTCATTGACTCAAAGAAATAATTTTCTTTTAATTCGAGCAAAGAAATATTTCTTTGAAATTAAGATTTTTTTTCACTGTATACAATAAGTCTTATTCTTTTGAAAAAATATTATATACAAATTGTTTCTGTTATTTCTAATATTAGTTAACAAATTTCATAAAATTTATTATTGATGTATGCAACAATTTTATGAATTTTATCGCTTGTTACAACTATTTTTATTTAAGATTTTTTTGTATACAGATTTCGCACATGTTTGAAAATGGCTGGGACTGCATCGGCGGATTTTATCGGCAAAATCTTCTTCGACGTACTCCAATCAAAGTGCTTTATTCTGAAACCGCAGAAGATATGCGTGAAACGATCCTGGTGGGGTAAATGTCAACATCATGAATACCGAAAGCAGGCCTACGTACGAGATAATGTTCCTTACTAAGGGTGCTATTTTATTCGTGCGTTTTTATCGTACGACAAATGTATGCAGGACAGAGACATCCTCTGATCTCTCTATCCTATAGCCAATCAACAGGCTTGAAAAATTGATCGTATGACAAAAACGCACGAATAAAATAGCACCCTAAGGGTGTACAGCATATAAGAGATCGTCATAAAGAAATAATGAAGTATTCTTCTTCCGGAGATGTCAATAGCAATTCTCAGGGATGTGTAATATTTTGTCGAATACTTATAATATGTCAAGAAAAACAGAAAGAAAGAAAATCAAGTCGATTAGGTAAATCACGAAATTATATATCACCAAAGATTGACAATAGGTACATCATAATTCGTCTCTTCGATAAAGAAAATTGTTATATTAAATCAGCCGATTATATAATTATACTTATACGTTAGACATCCTAAATTATGATATTAGAAACGAAGAAAGGATTGTATGTATTGTTCTACTAATTTATATCTTATAATCAATTTCCAAATATTTAACAAAATTGAATAAATACAATTAGTAAGCTGCCTTTGTTTTCCTAACAAGTATAAGATATTTTATAATATATCTATTTATTATATTACATACACATGTTTTATAAAAGTACATAAAAATTCGATCTTCATATTCGTATACATTTTAAAAATGTTTATTGAAATTTAAATAAATATTTGTATTAATTTATTTCTTTTCTCTTATATTTCTACACTTAAAAACTTAATTGGAGAAAGTCCACCGTTATAAGTATTGGCAGTCTTTATGTATACATACAAAGTTATGTTAAACTTGTAGATAGAATTTGTTAACTTTTAAATATTATTAGCAAACTGTAAACAAATTAATAGGATCGTGAAGTTAAGCTTTATATATAGGATAGCTTAGAATTTTTGATGAAAAATTATATATATATATATAGTATGCATATGTATTTATATATTAGTTACAAACTATGTATACAAGATAAATCTAGATTTGGTCAAAAATAATTTCGATTTCTATTCTAATAATATTTTATACCAATTCATAATACTTCCTATATATGGAGAAATTGTAGAATAATTAAGTCAAACAAATTTTTCAAAATACCTTGAGTTTTTCTTGTCAAGTTAAAAATCATCTCTTCATGCTTCTAAAAAAAAATTCTTAATATTTAATAAATTAAATGTTAATATAACTAAAAGCTATGGACTTCCTGAACCTTTGTTTAAAAGAGTAAAATTATAATCTATAAATTAAAACGAAATAAAGTCAAATTTTGTTATTTAATAATTATATATTTTTATTCGCTTTTCAATTCAATTTCCGGAAAAGTCCATCACTTATTTTAACGATAAATAAATCTGTTAGATTTACTTTTAAATCAACAATTAACTTTTTACACGGTCAATATATTTGCGATGTTCAACATCTATATACTAATTTTACCTGCATTTCTAATGTTAATAGAAATTTCAACCGATCGGAATTCGTTTTATGAATAATTGAGTTTACTACTATCTATTTTCCGTCAGATTACGTGTAGATTTAAAGCAATATCGATTGGCTCATTGGCTTAAGTTTTACATCTTATGGTCATTAGAGGTTTGTTTTTTTATTCCTACACTAAACTGCACTCTCTCGTTTTCGCCGAATATTAAATATATATTATTCTAAAAGTGTACATACACTAGTTCAGTCACAAAAAGCATTGCAGATCTATTGTTACGGCAGCCCTTACCACGGTAGATGCATACACGATTCACGAATCTTCTAAAATAATCACGTGATCGATCACGCTTGTTTACATTTGCGCGCGAAAGTGCCACATGCTCTGTGATCTGACTGACTAGGATTTACTCCATTGTCACACTTGTCACGAACATTATTAAAACTTTATTAATTTATTTAATTCATTTTGATACAAAACCGTGCTTATAATACGACATACTCAGTATTAAAGAAAAAAAGTATATGAGGTTAGCAATAAGATGTTAATCACTTAAATGACTGAGTTTGAGCGAGGTTATAACGGTTATATTATACGAGAATGAAACGAGGCAGTATACCTTGTCTGTGTACTGAACTGAATCTTGCCCTCACGTTGCACGGTGGCCAGAGTTTCAGGTAATGCTCGAAATATGTGAACATTAAATTAATGTAGTTATACAATCAATATAGTTATACATATAATTCATAAAATTAATTTATATATATAATTGTTCTCAACAATTTAGACTAATATATTGTATATTATTAGTGAGTAAATTTTAAGTGTGTCTTTTTTAAATTTAATTTCAAAATTTTAAAACACTAATAACTATATTTCAGATGGACGGCTTGCGACAATGGATACAAAGGTATCTTTAACGGGTCCGTTTGGACTCTGTCTCAAAATAAAACCCATCTGTTATATACCGTACAAGGACACTTAAAAGATTCAGTAAATTATGATAATATTCTGTCTGAGTATTTTAGATTATCAGTACCATTAAAAGTACATTATGAACAATGGGCAAAAGCAGATACACATTTTCAAAAGTGTTTAGATGAAAATAATGCTGTTAGAATATTAAAGCAAGATGTTGTAGAGAATTTATTCTCATTTATCTGTAGCTCCAATAATAATATATTAAGGTATATTTTTAAAAAATTGTATAGTAAAAATGAATTTGTATATTGCTTTTGCTAAATGTTTATTTTTTTTAGGATATCAAATATGGTTGAAAAGTTGTGTTCATTATTTGGTCGTAAAATATATTCAATTGAAGATAGAGAGTATTACGATTTTCCAACGATAGAAGCTCTGAAAGAAAAAAATGTAGAAAGTATATTAAAAAGAGAAAAATTCGGCTATCGTGCTGCATACATAGTTAATACAGCAGACCGTTTATCAGCGTTGGGCGGGAAGGATTGGCTTCTAAATTTACAAAGGGAGAATGTTTCTTACCATTCTGCCAGAGAACAACTAATGACTCTGTCAGGAATTGGTCCCAAAGTTGCCGATTGCATATGCTTAATGTCGCTAGGCCATTTAGATGCTATACCTGTTGATACTCATATTTTCCAAATAGCACAGGCAAATTATTTACCACACTTAAAGAAACAAAAGACAGTTACACCAAAAATTCATACTGAAGTAAGTAATTATTTACGAGAATTGTGGGGCCCATTAGCTGGATGGGCACAAGCTATTGTATTTTCTACAAAAATCAATATTAAATCTAAACCAATTGAAAAGCAAAAGCGTAAAAACAATGATAATAATTTAGTACAAGCAAAAACACTCAAGGATATATGATTATTATGGAATTATTTTCACAAATAATTAAGTTATGTAAAACAATTTTATCTAATTTTATAAAAAAAATTGTATTATATTAAATGACATCCTTTTAGCAACAAATTTTTTGCGTAATTTATAAGCTATTGAAATGACAATAACTATAAAAATGTGTGTAAATGTATAAAGAAATATTTACTTTTTGATAAAATAAATTTTTTGATATAATTTATATCTTTAATATCCAATGCGCTAAAAAGTATTAATAAAAAATTTGAAGATGATTGTTTGAAAATATAAGTTAAAAATAGTTCATTATACATCATTTTACATTAATATAAAAAATCTTTTATTCTATGTTTATAGACATATGTACATACACATACAATCATAGAATAATCTCTAAATTTCTAAATTTTTATCACAGGCTTGTGTATTATTCAATGGTTTTCTCTTTTTTACTCCAAATCCTACAAGAGCATAGTCAAAATCATCTAGAATAATATACTCTGCAGGATATTCAATGTCTCCTTCATTATCACAATCTGTTGATATATAAATAGAATTATTTATATGCACATTGCTCATTTATAGACATATTTAAAATACAAAGAACATAATTTATTCAAATTACCAATAGATTTTTGTAGAATATCAGCAAAGATATTATTAGTAAGATAACGCAAACCAGGAAATTTTTTATATAAATATAACTTCTGTGAAGGTGACAAGACTGCTAGACAAATGGTTTGCAGAGATACTGGCATTGAGCAACTATATGTTAATTTCATTACACATTGAGCCATTGTAGAGCTTATTAATGGATAAAGTATAACATTATTTAATTTTGTAAAAGCCACACCTACAAAAAAAAGAGAATTAAAAAATTATTAAAATTATATCTTTATATAAAAAGAATATTTGATTAAATATTTTACTATTTACCTAATGGTTTTCGATTTATGAAAAATTGTAATGTACCAGTCCACGCATCGAGATGTATCCCTATCGAGTCTTTTTGACCAAACCTTGTCCCATATTTACATGTCTTACCATCATGTTGTAAATAACCTTTATATGAAAAACCCCAAGATTCTTGATCTCGTCCAAGCAGAGCACAAAAATGCTCACTTGCATTATGAAGCTCTGCATTTGCAGTTCCTACACCAACCATCTAATACAAGAGCAATAAATATTACACGTACACTAAAGTGATACATATTGAAAATGTATGTATATCTATAAATTATCAATACAGATTCAACAAGATGTCAAATAAACTTACTACATCAGTGCCATAGATATGTGTTACCATTAAAACTTCCCAATAATGATGCCTTCCTTTTTCCAATGATTTGTTGCCTTTTACAACAGCTGTGCCAGTGCTATATACAGGATGAAAAATAACATTTAAGTTATTGTCTGATAATTTAATCGAAGAGGTTGAAAATGTTTTATCCCAAGTCCATTCGTGTTTTGGTGAAAAGAAATCTAAAAGAAAACACAATTATTAATTTTAAATCTACTACAATATTGCTTTCTATTAAATCGATAATAATTTACATTAATAAACAATAACTTACCGTTTTCTATCTTTGCATGTTGGTCCTTTGTAATTAAATCCATATTTTACAAATTATACTTTGACAATTGCATTTACGTTATCATATATTTTTTAAAGATATTGATTAACGCATGTTGTAGTAGAATTACCGGATCTATCCAATCTCCGATTATTTATACGATTTGTGCTTGTGAAACGCGGAAGTATTTTCTTTTTACTGAACTGGTGTACTGTGGTGCACATAGTGCAATAAGTTGAAATGAAACAGATATACGTTTGTTTGTTTCATTTCAACTTATTGCACTGTATGCACCAGTTTAGACAGTGCAGGCAAAAAGAACGGGCCTATTATATAGAATTATAAACGTATTTGCAACGTCGACGTATACATACGACGTCGACGTATTTTTGTATATAGATACGTTAGTAGCAATTGAATGTGATTGGTTGGTCCAAAGATTTCGAAATTTTAAAGACGTATTGATATTCAATAGTTTCTTTTCCAAGAAATAATTAAAAAATGTCAAGTTATCTCTCCATGTTCACTACCTTGTTTAGTAGTGTATAGCAATTCCATATTATTTAATAGATTATGATTTGTCCATTTCTTAATGCTTAAGGCTTAAGTTGTTTTCACATACAGCGCAAATTACGCTTACGCAAGTTGCGATATAGAAGCAGCCAAACATCTATTGTAGATCTTAATATTCGCTCATGAGTACCATTTCATCCTTATTGTCATCAAACATTAAACAAGGATAAAATAATGCATGCGAGCGTGTGAATGTTAAATGAAACGTACATACGCTTCCAGTTATCAATCAAGCATCGTGTGTTATCATGTGCCGCTAACTTTATCCGTGTCACAACGATTAAGTGGACTAAAAATTCACAATAATCACATTGAAAAGATTGTAGAACCTATTATATTTTTATTGAAAGTGTATATCGTTTTTACACTGTTTTTTAATTAATTATCGCTGAAGATGACTTAAAATAAGCCGAAACATTCGAATAATCAATTTAATATATATAAAGAATATATTGATTTGATATAAATTAAGCATTAAAATATTAAACGATGACAATAATTGTGGTGTCACTCTCACTGACCTTTCTTTATCACTAATTTTATATTAATTTTTCGATTTGTGCTTATTAAGAATTATTGATTCACTTTAAGGCAAATATATTTTTTGAATGCTCTCTTTTCCAATGATCCTCTCCATAAATTTTTATTAAAGAAACGTTAAAACAAGAAATAATTTTTAGCTACTTATATTGCATATAAAAAAATATATGTATATTATTTTATCTAGATATTTAAAACATATTTATTTCCTGTTGTAGATATTTCTTTAAAATGGAACTCAAGTGTACAGTTCAAACATATGCTTGGGGAAAACTTGGTATGAACAGTATTGTTGCGTCTTTGATAAAATCAGCCAATGCTGATTTCGTCGTGGATGAACAAAAAACTTATGCAGAATTATGGATGGGTACTCACGAGAATGGTCCATCATATCTTAAGGATACAGATATTCCCTTGCATAAATACATTCAGGAAAATACTGAAGCGTTAGGCAACAATGTTGCACAAACGTTTTGCTCCAATTTGCCTTTTCTCTTTAAAGTCTTGTCTATAAATAAAGCTTTATCCATTCAAGTACATCCGAATAAGGTAATACTTTTTTTGTTAAACATGAAAGTGGTACGTTAGTTGATTTGTGAGTTTTCAGACAAAGGCAAAAGAGCTGCATAAATTATATCCAGATATCTACAAAGATCCGAATCACAAACCGGAACTAGCTATAGCTTTGTGTCCTTTTGAAGCGCTGTGTGGATTCCGTCCAATCGATGAAATAAAAGATTATGTGAATAATATACCAGAATTACTCGCCGTCATAGGAGAAACTAATTCTCGTCGCTTATTTCAAACAGATGATTCTATGGTCAGTGATGCTTTGCAACAGAGTTTCCACAGTCTTATGACTTGTGATTCCAATGAAGTGGCACAGCAATTAAGAAGCTTGATAGATAGATTAGAGAATACAGGTAACAATTTCTATATATAACGCAAGACATATGTATTCAATAAATCAAGGTACAACAAAATAGTATTATGTCAGAAAAAAGTATAATAAATTTTGCAATATCTTTTTTTAAATAACTTTCTTAATACTACAATTTATTGAATACTATTTTTACATTCTTCCTCATTGGAAGAATTCTTTGTTAGAAAGTATAATCATGTGTAGTTGTGTGTGTGTGCCCTCAGACGATTATTATAGACAACTGGTTAAAGCCGACTTGTTAGAGCGTTTGCACAATGATTACCCTGGAGATGTAGGCTGTTTTACAATATATCTGTTTAATTACGTGACGATGCTACCAGGTGAAGCAATATACATTGGACCAAACGTACCTCATGCGTATCTATCTGGCGGTAAAATATAGATTTCGAATTTAATATCGTTGTATTCAAATATAACGAATTAATTTAGTTCAATTTTCAGATTGCATAGAATGTATGGCATGTTCGGATAATGTAATAAGAGCTGGACTTACACCAAAACCGAAAGATATAGAAACTTTAATCCAAGTACTGTCATTTGAATGCAAATCTATCGAAAAGATTCAACCATCTCGGGAAGATACGTTTACTCAAGTTTTTCGTCCACCAGTTTCAGAATTCGCAGTCGCCAAAATCACTGTGAGTTTTAATATCATTTGATATTAAAGTAATTATAAATGATTTTATTACATTTGATTGTATTGGATGTATATTTATCTTAAATATTTCGCAGTTACCACCTGGACAATCATCTTATAATTTAAAACCAAGAAACTCGGCTAGTATTCTTTTAATAGTGAATGGTAAAGCAAAAATATCTTCCAAGATTTGTTCTCGCGGCTCCGTTTTGTTTATTCCTGCCAATGATGAAGTGGAGATAAAAGTGTTATGTGATTGTCATCCTATGCTGATGTTTCAAGCATTTTCAAATGTTTGAGGCTACAGAATTCAACAAACGTTGGTAATACTTGTATAGTGTAAAACATGATTAATCTTTTAAAGCAGTCATATATTCAAAATTATAAATTTTAATATGTACAATTAAGATGTTTATTACCTGGAAGAATCTGGAATTTTCAGAGATTGTTTTCTTTAGTTCCTTTTTTGCTCTTGAAAATCAGGGAAATTGAAATAGAATCTTACTTTGAAATCTTTTTCTAGAAACATTGCTTCTCTGATCATTTTTCTTTACTGATGCAAAATCAACAATCAATTAGCAATAAGTATACATATATATATATATATATATATATATATTATCCTGTAGATTTTAGAGCTCCAGTTGTAAAAAATGTGTATATAGTCTTGGTAAAATCTCTTGTACTAATTTTCAATATATATAATAGTTTGTTTGCATTGATTTTATTACAATTTATTTTAAAGCTGTATTTAAAAAATTCTTTTACTTGGAATTTTGGACGAAATACTTGAAAAATTCAGAAATTTTCAGGGAATTTTTTTTTTAAACACTAATAATGGTGTCAAATTTTTTAATTACTAGTGTACATGATTTTTTTCAAAAGTGAAAAGTCGTAACAATCACAACTGTTTTTATATCATCGAAAACTATTTTATACAGTGACTATATTTTAAAAAATAAAAAAACGTGTGTATGTGTGTGCGCGTGTGTATCTATATAAAAAATAAATCAATCATCTTCTGATTCATTGCCTTTCTTTGTACTCTCTGCAGACTTTTCCTCTTCCTTATAATGTCGATACTCTGGTTTTAATTCCCACATATTTCTATGAGGATTTTTTAAATTATAATTACAAACTTCATTGAGGATTTCTTTTAGATAAACCTGAAATTTTTGTATGATATTTAATATTAGAACAAAAATTGTAATTTCTAAAATAAACTACATATTTTCTAAAAGATATAAAAATAAAAATATATTTACAATAGGTTGTCTCGTGATTTTTACAAGGTCTCTTATATTATAATATTGGTGTTTTTCGAATGCTGCAAAAAGCATATCTAGCACAGCATCTTTGTCATCTCTCATTTTCTTTCCTT
This sequence comes from Cyphomyrmex costatus, assembly GCF_001594065.2. NCBI lineage: Eukaryota > Metazoa > Arthropoda > Insecta > Hymenoptera > Formicidae > Cyphomyrmex > Cyphomyrmex costatus. Next base: position 2,985,488 of record NW_017277125.1, on the reverse strand, counting down.
CTGCTTTTTTCTTTTCAGCATATTCGATCTATAAAATGTTAACTATGTGTCAAAAATCAGTTTGATGACAAAAAATTAATAAAAATGCTTACATTATGTTTGTGATCAGATACAGGTTTGAAATTTTGCACAACTCTATCTAACTGCTGAACTTGTCTTTGTGGTACAGACGCTCGCTTGATACTTTCTAATTTTAATTTCATATAACAATTATCAGCTGAAAAAATTTTATTTTATAAATTTTATTTCTATTTTACTTTAACATAACTTATTTTTAAGAAATTAAATGTATATATATATATATATATATACACACACACATGTATTTGGACAACCATTTAAAATACATACCATAAGGTCTACATTCTAATTTCTGTACAATCCTTCCTTCCATAAAGAGTTTTTCTGTTTCTGGCACAATTGCATCTGAGCTTGTGGAGGCTGTAAAATTAATAGCAATTATTTTCAAAAATATGTTGAAAATGATATCAAACTTACGGGCAACGTGAGAGAACACTCCTAACATTTGTCTGGTAACTGTCGTGACATCTAGCCTATGTTGTTTTGGTATTTCTCCTTCTCCAGATTCTTTCAATGCTAAGACAGCCTCTGATAGTTTAAGAGATACTTCAGCTTTCTGTCCAACATTTCTAGAGAAAATAGACAAAAATAAAAATTAAATCAATCATAAATTAATATATACAATTTGTATATAATTTTTTATTCTATTTTATTAAAAACCACTTATTCCACAGAAACTAATCAATCAACAGTTTTTTTTATCAATCAGTAGTTGTTTGTTATTTTAATCGAATCATAAAAACAAAAAATCATTATTGCATTAACCTAATAGCAACATAAAATCAGATATAAAATCAATTTTAATAGAACTAAAAAGAATTACATATTAAAGATGAAATACTCTATCTTTTAAAGAAATACTTTCGCTTTTAAATAAACATAAACTCACTTGGTGATCTTCAATTTGCCGACTTCTATATTACCAGGCGCTTTTTCCCATTTATTAGCTATATACTTAGGCACTTTAACAAGCCACACACCACGACCAGCATTACTCAAATCTAATTCTCTTTCCGTATGCGTGGTATTCGCGGACATTTTTGTTATATTTTTTTAACGTTTACGTTTTCAGATATACAGAGGTACAGTTTCACAATCACGTGAATTCACATACCGCTAAAATAACAATTGGAGATTGGAGCTAGTGTCGAGCGATCCCATAGTGGGGCTGCATTCCACGAACAACGTTTTCCTTAATTGACATTTAATAAACAAAGATAAAATCATGAAGGGATAAAACGATACAAGTGATAGAACCAGATAGAACTCTGTACCTGTTTGGTCTATCTCTTTCGATCTAATGGAATAATGAAATATGCACAGACTCCTGAGAGAAGACATAAAAGGCCTTTTTCCTACAACCACAAGTATTGCCCTCTACCGAAGAAGTAGATGCCAACTACACAGTATATCCATTTCAATCCATTCTTGGTTGAAATCTCTAAAGCCAGTGGTATAAGATATACTTTCCTGCTTAGTGCTTAGATTCTAAAGCTGATAACATGTCAAATTGATAGTCAAACTTACGCATTCACATTTACCATTGCTTGAAATACTTTTTTATAATGAGTATTTCTAATTTTTATTCGTTTCTTTAAATATAAATCATTCTTCAATAAAATCACATTAATTTACAGATTTTCGAAATGTAGTAAGAACCGTTATTAGTGCGAACTTTTATGTAGAAATAGGAAATGATTCTAAATATTATATCGTCGATTATTCAAGGATCTTTAATAAATATATACTCGTTTTTTTTTATTATACATTTTATTCAATTCATATTCAAAATGTTCCATTTTATTTAAGCTGCAGCAAGTATTTTCCTGAACTTTTTCCATTCATCAAGTGGTCCATGTTCTGGAAGATACTTGACATTGCAACCGTCTGGAGCAAGACGACCCGCAGTTTTCAGTTCCTCGTATTCGTTACGATCGTATTTCGTAAAACCCCATTTCTTCGACACATAAATCTTTTGGCGACCAGGAAACTTGAACTTGGCACGTCGCAGAGCCTCAATGACAGCTGCCTTGTGACGATCAGAAGAACGCACACTCATAATGGGCTGACCAATATGTACTCTGGCTACAGTACCTTGAGGTTTACCAAAGGCACCTCTCATTCCAGTTTGTAGTCTGTAAAATAATTGGAATTACAGTATTTTCATAGATAAGTATATTTACAATTTATTATCACTATGATACAATAGAATTCTTATATATAGAAATAAAATAATTTCCAAACGGTTGTAAAAAAGTTGTACTCCATTTTAAGAGATATACATATCTTTCTAAGAGAAATAAAAATTTTATTATCTTACATACCTATCAGCCCCAGCACACGATAACATTTTGTTGATACGGATGACATGGAACGGATGGAGTCTCATACGAATATGAAACTGATCTTTTCCAGCATTCTTTACCATGTATTTATTAGCACAAATACGTCCGGCTTCCAAGGCCTCGGAACTAAGTTGTTCATATTCATCTGACACCAAGTGCACACATAACGGAAAGTCCTCAACAGATGCTTTCTTCTTTCCAAGATCAAAGATACGGATCTTTGGGTCCGGCACACCACGACAGAATCTGGATTTTGGGTACGGCTTATTTTTACAGTATCGATAACTAAAAAAAGATTGTCAAATGTAACATTATGCTGATTCTGTAATGAGTTAATAGTCAGAAATTTTTAGTCAATAGTTAACTCTAATAAGTGACTATAAATTTTTGCATCTATGAGTTGTTAATTGTACAAGTCATTTAGCTTGATGAGAAATAAAGTCAAATTTAGTTCCTACATATAATCGTACAAATTAGCTAAATGGCCAATTTCATCAATTCATCGATAAAACTTATCTAAGGACTACTGACTCATTGTAGAATCAGTTTCATGCATTTTAATATTCTTTAATATTAAATTTTAATATTAAGAATCTGTATTAATAAAATTGTACTATTAAATTAGAATTACAATGCATTTTTATCATCATGTAACATAATTGCAAATTTTTATTTGAAATATGGATAAATGTTTAAAAATATTTATGATATATATAGAATATAACACATTCGTGAATATCCTTTGTATTAAAATACCATATAATATCGAAAAAAATGTTACAAAATTTATTAATAAAATATATATTTAAAATTGATATATTCAGCGAATTAAAAATCTCATTACATACCATCTTGCTGGTCGACGTCCCATTTTAACCTGCCAATTAAATTAAATCTGTATAAAGAAACATTTGAAATACATAAATCAACGTGTAGAGAATAGTTCAAAAAGAATCTAGCATGTTTAGAAACACTTAAATGTATATTAGAATGTTAAAAGAAAATAGAAAAATATAAAGAAATGTAATATCTCTCACCAACCCAAGTAAAGGTAACTACACGAGAAAAAATGAAGAAAAAAAGATAGGCGCATTGAAGTTGGTAAAGTGGCTACACTGGGTTAAAGAGATTCTCCAGGCAGAGTTGTCAACCTTTTGTCACATCTTAACTTTAGATTGAGTTTAAAAAATTCTCTTAAATTATCCTAAATTTTAATTTTTATAAAAGCAAAACGAAGATAAATAAATAACTATATTTTATTTAAAAATAAAAATTTTTATAACACACTGAAAATATAATAGTACGTACATGTAAATGAACCATATTTTGCATGGATCCAGAAATGTGTAGCCAATCAACATTAGCTTTTACGGCAAAATGGCAAGTTGATTGGCTACACATTTTTCGGTCCGAGAATTCGAACCAATTCGGACCGAGTTTTAACACCGTGAACGCAAGACAGATCATATATTTTTGCAATTAATGTGCAATATTGTGCATTTCCTAACCTAAAAATTTATATACGTTGTGTATCATTTTCATATGTACCTACATACGTTTGTTTAATTTATTTACATCGTGCTATTGTTATTAATATACCGATAAATCACAATAATGCTGAATCTTTTAAACAGGTAATGTTAATTGGTTAAAATAATTCTGCAAATACATATTTTTGAGCTAGTGTAGCTGAACTGAATACATATAATTTACTCCAAAACGTAATTGCTCCAGATTCTTTCATTTTATGTGAAAACACATCGAATAATTGTATTGAAATTGAAGGTGAGAAGTGACTTCTGAATAATTACTGTAAATATTATATATAGATATCTACACTCTACAGTAGTATTATACATATCTTTCAGACAAATTTGATGATGAAATTTATATGTATATATTATTTGCTACAGCAACTCATTAATAATCCACATAAAGCGATAAATTATGAAGGATCGTACGACAAAACAATTACAGCGATTGGAAAAGAAGAAAGCAAAGATAGCAGCATTTTTGGAAATTGCAAAACTTAATGACAAAGATAAAGCAGCAAAACTACAAGCTGTGAAACAGGTTTATACTAAAATTCAAGAATAATTTGAAACAATTGTTATAGCTTATGATTAGTTTTATGAAATTATTTTTAGACAGTAGCCACCACTGATGAATTTAGTAATCTAAACGACAACAATATAGCAGAAAATAATTCTCGTAAACGAACTTGTGAAAAAAATTTAGACAATGTATGTTTAGAAGCTTGTAAGGAAGAAAATATTCCTGATGGGCCAGAATTACAGGAGAATACTAAAAAACCCAGGTAATTTTATAGAGATTTATACATAGAGTCATATTCCGGAAGTAATGAATAATAACTGTTTGAAAATTAGTATTTTTTTTAAGTACATCTGCTTAATATATGAACTTTTGTTTACTTTTCTAAATAATCCTAATTTTTTTATATATTTAGTTATTGTTCTAGAAGCTTGAATGTTGAATTGAATATTATGATAGAACTTCTAGCTATCCCTCAAAGATAGTGATGCGTTACTTTTGTATTTCCTGCATATTATAATAAGGGTATATCCAGACTATCAAACTAAAACTCAAGCAAACTTTTCAGCTAACTTTCATTGTTTTTTGCCAAACAGCTTAACAAATATTTACCAAAATGTTTGCGGCTCAAAGTTTGGCTCGAATTTCAACTTGATAATCTGAACATACCCTAACAGTTTTATTTACAGTTACATGTCTATTATTATCTTAATTTAATCAATTTGTTGCGTTTATTTGACACTTACTGAGACAAAATCTGTAGATAAAGTTATATTATGTACATGGTTTTTCCATAAAAAATCCTAATTTATAAAAAATTGTTCATTACTTTTGCTGTGATATGATTCTCACATATATTTTATCTTCTATACATATATATATGTATACACACCCATGTACATACACACTAGTGTACATATGTATGTATGTATATGTGTACAGATTAAGTGATAGCGAAGAATATGCGAATTTGAAAGAAGAACTTAGAAAACGTAAGAAGAGACTTCAAGCAATTCCAAGACTCACTCTCAAAGCAGTTGGCGAGAACGCTGTTCTAGATGTTAAAAACTTGAAAAACAGGATACCAATATTTCTTAGCGATATACAGCATTTGTTGTTGTATTCATTACTTGGACATCATTCTCCTTACTTACCAGCAAGATGGTGTAAACTTGAGAAGTATAACAAAGTAATATTGATTAATGTAGTATAAAACTTTCAAGCAGTACTGTACTTTAGAGATAGTTTAATTCATGATATTTAATAATTCTAATTAAATAATTTTCTCCAAAGATAAGCCATACTGTAGTTATTGTCCTTGAAGGTTTGTCTTCATATCATTTTATGGCTTATGAGAGCATGTTTCCACACATAGTACATAACTTAAAGCATCGTTTAGAAGTGATAACGCCAGCTGTCTATGGTGCACCCATAACAGAAGAACTTGCAGCTGTTCCTTTAACAGGAACACAAAGCGATAAATTAATTAAACGTATGTATAATATTAGAGTAAAATATATCTAATACATTTTCTATTAAAATGAATATTTTTAAATCTACTCTCTTTCTATATGAAATAAAATATTCTAATTGAATATTAGTCAGAACATATATTTATAAAATATATAGTAGTACAATTTTATGACATAATAATTTCTAATATCAATAAAAATATATACTGTAATGACAAAACATGAAAAAAAATTTTATTTCTAGAATATGGTTCCTTAGAAACTGCTTTGCAAACAAATGGAAATGTCATAAAATTGCTAAGAAGTATTTTTCCAATGCATTCAGTAAAAAACGATGTACAATTTTCAAAAAATATCGATGAAAATTTACCACCAACTGATAAATTTTGTAGAACAAAGTTGCTTTTATCGTTATGGCAGATGGTGGAAGAAAACTATCCTGTACCACTGAAAGGAACATTAGCAGAAAGGTAAGGTTCTATTTTTTTCAAAAGTTTTTTTTACAATTTTGTAAATGAGATGAATTTAGTAGTACAATTTAATACTACAATTTTGTTTAGAAAATTGAAAAATTAATTTAGAAACATCTATGTGTTTCCTGTGTAAAGTATGCAATTTTGTGTATTTTCATATTTATTTATGTTGAAATTTTGCCAAAATATGGCTAAAAATCATTTTCAAATATAGAACAATTTCAGTAAAATTTTTCCAACGAGGACAGATATTGATTAAATTTTTCTGAATATAAAATTATAATTAATGAGTTAATATAATTTTAGATACGGTTCATATATATTAACGAAAGATGTTTATGAAGAGGCTACATCAACATCACCAATGTTTGGCTTAGACTGCGAAATGTGTCTAACAACAAGTGGCAATCTTGAACTCACTAGAATAAGTATCGTAGATGAGGATATGAATGTAAGTACAATTATATATTTATCCTTTAGGCGATAAAAACATGCAAATCAATTCAATTACAGGTTATTTACGACAGCTTAGTGAAACCTGAAAATGCGATAACGAATTACTTAACTCGGTACAGTGGTATTACTGAAGATATGTTAGATGATGTTACGGTTACACTGCACGATGTTCAGCAGACACTGAGGACGTTACTTCCTCCAAACGCGATTCTTGTAGGACAAAGTTTGAATTCTGATTTGCATACATTAAAAATGATGCATCCCTATATCATCGATACTTCTGTAATATTTAATCTTACCGGGGAAAGGTACTATAAAATAACTAGTATAGTGAATATATCAGTAAATATAGGTAATTTCATTTCATGCTCTCTTATCTAACACAGGTATAAGAAAACAAAATTGCAGATTTTGGCGCGCGAGTTTCTCGGTGAGAGTATTCAAGACAATAAAGATGGACATTGTTCAACAGAAGATTCAAAAGCTTCTTTGAAATTGGTAAAGTTAAAATTAGCGAACAGTGTGAATTACGGAGACGCTGTATTGCTTGGTGATCGCAGTATGAGAATCTTGAAAATGGAGACTACAAAGCGGACATTGCAAAAAACAGAAATAAAAAAATACGCCACGTCAATATTCAGTCATATAACGAAAAATAAAGGCACCACTGCTGCTATTGTGGGCAATGATGAAGTGATATCCGAATATTCCAAGTATTTAACGAACTCTTCTCTCAATGTCATGGACGATAAAAGTTTCGCAAAGGACGATCAAGTTAGTATACATCTACGAACAATATATAAAACGTTTCTGATTTAAACGAACATTTATATTTATCAAGAAACTAAAACATAAGTTGGAAAGACATAAGACGAAATTGTTTTTCATTAATTTAATATTGATTTTCGATAACTGTAGGTACGTCTTGTGATAGCAGATAGCAATGAACATGCTGTAGATCGAACTTCAGAAATAGCGATGGAGCACGCTTTTGTATTGTGCCATGTGAAGCTTAAAGAAGAACAATTGAAAGATGAGCAGTTAGAGAAAACATTTCGTACTGTAAACAAATGGATTCACAAAGTTTGGCAATATAGTGCAATAAACAGTCTTGCATGCGTGATATTCAGTGGGCAAAATAATACAGCGAACGGTTCTTGTTTCTTAAATATTAAAACAGAGATATCGTCGGATATTATTGTATGAGCTTAAAAAAAAATGTTGGAATTATTTAATCGTCTTGAGCTGTGCATGAAAAAAATTAATTTCATTAATATTGGATACACTGGTATTAAAAGAACTTGTCAGGTTTAGACAAACAGTACTTGTACAAATTTTTGTTAATAAAAATATATTTTGTAATCTCTACTTATTTATTATTCTCATGAAACATACTTATTTCTATGGCGCATCTTGGAATAGATATTTCTTACTTTATAAATTTCAATGAATTGAACAGTTTATTATATATAGAAATACACAGTAATGCAATGATAAATATAAAACTAAGATTATCCTAATAACAATTATCTTAATAAATCTGAGAATTATTTTCGAGAAATGTGTCAGACCATAATAAAATAAAGAATTATAAGTACATAACTTGTACAAATTTTTCATCATGCTTAAAATTTAAAAAAACATTAAAGTATGTTATGCACATTTAGAGAATAAAATATACTTTATACAATCAATGATCTATTATTTGGCATGACTCATTTTCTCGCGAAACATCATATAACTTGAAATTGGTTCTCTGTTATTTTTATTGAGAACACGTTGCCTGAACGAAATTGCAGCGGCAGCTCCTTTCAACGATTGTTTCTTAGTCTCCTTCAAGTTTACTATATGAAATTGTGTCGTGTAATCAGAAGTATTCAACGTGTTGTCGCAATCAGCGGTCGTCGCCTTTGATTTACTCGTCGTTGTTGACGATACAATTTTTTTCTTGTTTCGCAAAGTTTTCTGTCTTTTTTTCACTTTCATTGGCACATCCGCAAGATTCTCAATTACATCGTCTGGAAGTCGGTTCAGACCGCTTGGTAACGATTTACTTTCTTCTTTGACTTCTCTTTTTGGTTTCTTCGTGGGCACATTCATATAAAGGGCATTTTCGACATCTTCACTTCGATTGCGTTTCTTCTTAGGCCTCGATTCTTTAATACACATCTTTGTACCATCAATAGCTTTATCTAATTCTTTAGTGTTACAGAATACATTTTTTGATTCGCTTATACCTAATGCAGATTTTTTTAATCGTAATTTATTAGGCAATAAAATTTGTTTAGATTTTAATTTAGAAACTGGAATTTTTACTGGCAAGGTATTTTTCTCTTCTTCTTCTTTCTTCTTTTTTTTCTTCTTTTTCTCTGTTTGCAAAGTTTCAATACTTTCCACTGTCTCTTGCTGTTTAATTTTCTTTTTTACTTGCTGTTCTTGTTTAGCTGTAAGTAAATTCAATTCTGAACTATTAATGATTTTATTTTTCTTTTTGTGTTGTGATAACTCTGTTCTCTTCTCGCGAATATTTTGAAGCATATTATGTTCGTTTACATTTGTATTCTCAACTATCTTAATTTGTTTCTTTTTCTTATCATTTTTATTAATTTGACACGTATCTTCACGAATATTATCTTCTGTGGATAATTGAGTAAGTTTAGCAAGTTTCTTCTTTTTAGGAATCTTTATTTTTGTAACATCTGTAGATAAAGGTTTAACCATTACAACACTTTCCTCTGATGTATCCTGTTTTTTCTTTTTCTTTTTTCTCTCATTAATCTGACCTACGTCTTTGCGAATATTGTCCTCTACAATGGGCAACTGAATAAGTTTATCACGTTTTTTCTTTTTTAAACTCTTTAATTTCATTAACTCTTTAAACAAAACTTCACGAATGATATGATTCTTTAATACCTCTTGTTTTGTAATCTCACGAGTATTGTCCTCTATAGATAATTGAGCAAGTTTGACAGGCTTCTTTTTAGAAATATTTGTTTCTATAGCGTTTTCAGATAAAGTTTTATCAGTAAGATCTTTCTTTATTTTATCTTTTTTCTTCTTTTTCTTATTAATCTGACATGTATCTTTGCAGATATTATCCTCTACAACAGTTGATTGAATAAGCTTGATTTTTTTCCTTTTAGGAACATTTAATTCTGTTATGTCTTCAGACAAAATTTCATCGTTGATATTTTTATTTGATAATTCTTGTCTCTTACGTTTTTTCTGTTTTTTTTTACAACTTTGTATAATATTATCATTAGATGATATTATCGAATCAGGTACTTCAGCTTTATTTTTCTCTTTTATTTTTATTTCTTTAATATTTTTTTCTGCGGATGATTCTTTCTGTGATGAATTGGTTTCTGTATTATATTTTAATTTAGTTGGTGCACTTTCGTTTAACTTCTCTTTCTTAAGATGTTTTAACCTTGGTGTTTCGTTATTTATGCTCATTGTTTTACTTAATTCTATCTTAGATGATTTTGAACAACTTGTCTCTCCTAACTTTTCCAACAAGATGGATGAAAAATTGCTTGATATCTTCTTTTTATTTGAATCGTTCAACTTCTTCAAACTAATGTCTTCGTTTAATGTAAGGTTTTTTTTTGATACATCCTTAACTGAAATATCTTGTGTTGCTTTAATCTTATTGCTCGATTTATTACATTTATTTTCCGGAGTTGTTTCAAATGTTTCATCAAGTTCTAATTTCTTACAGGTGTTAAGCTTTGGAGTACTAAAGTCCATTAACACGCGTGATTTCGACGATTTTGCAGATGATTTGAATTCATTTGATTGTTCACTGAAATTTTGTTCAGCTACATCTTTTGAATATCGTGGATCCAGCATTCTTTTCTTCTTAAACGATGAAGAAATTAAGTTAGAAGTGTCGGATAAAACAGTTTCATTTTCTTTCATAAGGGATTTCTTCTTCTTTTTCTTCTTAATCGACAAGTCTGAATTTACCAAGTCTTCTAAAATAGTTTCGTCATTTCTGTTCATACTAGATTTCTTCATTTTTACGTTTTGTGTTGTTTCTGTCTCACTTTTATAAGGTGAAACATGGTCGATAGATTTTTTCTCATTTTCATCAATTTTGGACAGTTTAGAAGAAGTATTGGTGTATAAAGAAACAGCTTCCATTAAGATGAATGTATTTTCGTTTCTGTCTTTGTCTGTTGCATCCTTTTTCTGTACATCTTCGTTGTCTTCGTTTTTATTTTCGATATTTAATTCCGTGTTAAAATTCGCTTCCTCTTTTTCATCTTCCACTTTTTCCTTTTGTACAACATAATCAACATCTTTACTATCTTCTTCGTTATCATTTTCTGCTTCCTCATTTTCTACTTCAGTGTCATTATCTTCTTTACTGTCATGTTCTTCTTCCTCATTTTCTGTTTCAATGTCATCAACTATAAAACCTGCAAGATCTGAACCGTTGTCATCAGAATCTGAAAATTCTAGTTCTGAAGCTCTACATTCATCAGCAGCTATATCATCAGAAAGTTTTACTTCCGTTCCATCCAGGTTGTATTCTCTGTTAATATCAGAATCAATACTATTAGCGTTAATACTGCTTTCACTCTTTGTTGGTGTAAATATATTTGGAATGTTAAAATCATCGCTATCCGATCCCATATTTGCTATTGTAGAATAACTTTTAAATCCAAGATTCGCGGCTACTATGTTTGTACTTATATCACTATTATCACTTTCATCATCATAAAGCTGTATTGTTTTCTTCGTTTCCTGATCCATAGACCGATTTGATGTATTTTCACGCTTTTTACTGCAACCTTCAATTGATACATTCCTTTCATCAGATTCGGTTGCATTATCATCCGTACTTTCATTCAACTGATCCAAGGAATGTTTCTTCTTATATAATTTTTTCTTCGTAGTACTTGCGGTTGTGTCATCAAGTTTTTTCTCTGAACTAGATATACCTTTGAAAGATTTATTTAATGATGTTCTTTGTTTTGTTAATTTTTGTAAAGATATATTATTCTTGTTTATTAATGAACTTCTATTTAATTCATTTGTATCATCTTCAATTTCTTTATCTGATTCATTATTTTCTTTGGTAGATCGTCCTTTTGTTTTTGTTGACTGTTCTGATTTATTTAATCTGGAAATAGATCGATCATTGGTTCGATTTAAAGCTGTTTTGGATTCATTTAAAGATTTATCAACAGAGATTAAATTATCTTCGTCTTTTGCATATTCAAAAATATCTTCATCTATTTCGGACACAAGTCTTTTCATAGTTCTTGATTTTTGTTTTTTAATTTGTTTTTCGTTTGTTTTGTTAAGATCAGTATCTGATGGAAGTTCATCTATGGCGGTTAATTTTTCAATATCACAATTCGCTTGTGACGCGTCTAATCGACTCTTTAATAATACAGTGTCATCGGAATCGTATTCAAAAGATTCCGTTTCTTTTACTGCTTTTATTGTTTCAGCCGCCAACCATGCCTTTTTGTTTATCAAAATAAGACAGTTTTCAGCTTCACTTTCATTTTCCACTTCTTCCACTAATTGGGAGGTAGACTGCACTGAATCAATGTTAACATCATTTTTCTCCTTCCATTTGTCAGCAGGGATATCTTGGAATAAATTAATGCCGGCATCGTCATCATCGGAAATATCATCGCTGATATTCACTGTTTCTTGATCTTTTCGAGTTGTTTCCGTTTGTAAACTTTCTTTTTCTCCTTCCAAATTATCTGTACTCTTCCGTTTTAAATTTGGTTTCACTTTTTCTGACAAAACATCTTTTGAATCTGTTTTGTCGAATAATATATCCATTGTAGATTTTTTAGATGCTTTTGTTACATCAGTAAATTGGTTATCTTGAATTATCATATCATTCGAGTCATCATGTGTAGAATTATTTGTCTCCAAGAGAATATTAGATGTCGATTCTGTATCATACTTCAATAAATTTTCCTGATCCTGTTCTACAGAATCGGTACTGTCTATTATCTCATCTTGAGTTAAAGCTGATTGTTTATCTATTACAATAGCTGAGTCAGCAGAAATTTGTAAATTTACTGACTGATTAGACTTGGAGTGTGCTACGTTCGGCGAAACCTCGTTGTCATTTCGATGCGGACTTTGTTTTTCTAACACTAATTTTATTTCGTTACTATCACTTATTTGCTTTGACATTAGATCTGCAGATAAACGCAATGTTTTATCTACTTTATTTGATTTAATTTTGTTAGAATTTTTGTCATCTGTAACAGTACATTCTTTTTTATCAGTTTTATCTAATTTGTTGATTACTTCCATTGCATCCTCATTGTAAGTAGATGTATTTGCATTTTCAATTTTTGATATTTCATCTTTGTTAGTAACTCCATCAATTATTTCTATACTGTCATATAACAAAATATTTTTTTCTGTTGCACTTGAATTTGTATATTTTATAGAAATATCCATTTTTTCTTGAGAGCTATCAGTAGTTTCTTTTGACAAATCGCTGTATTTAATTACGACTTCTGTTGATTCTCTTGAGCGACGCCTTTTACTTAAGTTTTCTATTTTCATAGATTTAGTTTCCTCATTTAATGATTTATTCATAGAAGGCGAAGTAAAAGATTTATTAGGTGTTGCCTTAGACTGCATAATTTTTTCTGCTACATCACTAATAATATTCAAGGTATGATTTTCCTTATCACTTTTTTGCTCCTCAATAGAAGTATCTGATAAATCTTTAGACATAACTTCTGTCTCTTTAGTTGTATCACGCATGTCGAGTAACGATTTATCTATATCTGAAAGATTTTCAACAATTTCTGCGTTTTCTTTTGCAAAATTTTCATCATTTGGGGAAGAGTGGGCAGAAAATCCTTCATTTGTGCTCTTGTTGGATGTTGGAGTTTTTTCAAACTTCTTTTGCACCTCATCTACAACAAACATATATAAATTATAATTTATCCTATGTCATTTAGATTAAGTTGTTCCATCTTTTGATAAACTTCAACTCTTTCTTATTCGTATGTTTTTACTCTTTTGTTTATCCATTAGATAAATTATCACATAGTTTATCCGAGGAGAGAACAACTGGTCCTTAAGAGAAGATTTGCTTGTTTTGAATTAAAAAAAAAAAACGGATTATTTTCTCAAATTTTATTTTTCAATATTTCTAGAATATTTTCTCAAAAAATTTTTTGAAATATTTCTAATATCAACATAAATTACAATAGTTTGAGCCAATCGTAAATAAAAAAATGACTTGGTATTATAGTAGATAACAGTATCTTCATAGCAATTTTCTTTCAAATAAGCGATTTTTTAATAATAATATCATAAAAAGAAGACCCCTAAAGAGTTTGTTTTATACATAGTGATATAATAATCGTAGTATAAGATTTAAAACATTTTCGTGTTTAAGATTTAAAATTATTTTGACGTTATAAATGATTATTTATGCTTATTCTTGCCCTCATTGATAAAAAAGATAAATAGATCTTAAAATAGGATTAAAATGCTATCTACTTATACACAAAAGGGATTAGGATAGATCGTTTAGAAAGACGTGCTCTATGATATGATGAAAATGGTAAGAATAATTCAAAGTTTAGAAGAATCATTAAAATGAGTTTTATAAACAAAAGAAAAAATTGGCCCAGGAGAGAATCATCGATTAGAATAAATAATAAAATTGTATTATATAACATGTTCGATAATGACTGCATCACTTCCTGGAAACACGTAAACTTTAGATTGCTAAGTATGCGCACAAGAGGGTTTCTTGGCAATAACGCTGCTTCAATGGCGTTTGCACCTATAAGTAATGTTCAAAGTCTACAATATGCAGAGTAAACTTGGTGCAAGAAATAAGAATAAGAAATCGATCAATTACAATCATTCTTCTTTCTATTCGACTGAGTGGTCAATTTCTAACTCTTATTTCTTTCTCCATATACTGTAGACGACGTATCAGAGTTAGAAGACCTAACTGTATACATGTAAGTGATCACGAAAAATGTAATCTATAGAAAATAAATGTCTTAAATAGTCTAGTTCTTAATTCTCTAGAACGATTATAATAATGTTGAAAGACATATTAATATCTGTAATCTTAGATGTGTAAAGAACATCGAATTGTTAATTGTTCGTCAATTTAACTTGTGACATTACTGCGGTAGTTCAGTGGAGTTTGCGTTTCAAGACCGAAAAATCAGTTCGACGTGCAGATTACAGAACTATACATGTATATGTAGTACATAAATTCACACAAAATTATACAAGCACTTAAGATCCCGTTTAAGAAACGTTTAACGTATTATTTCTTATAATTGTGTTCTCACATGTACAGTCCTATGAGATTTAATATTGCAAATATGTAATATTAATTCTAATACTGATATTTAAACAAAAGTTTTAATTTTATTTACCGAAAGTATTCTCTGTGTTCTCTGCTGTTTCTCCAGTAATATCCTCGGTTTGTGTTTCATCTTTTTTCTCTGACAATTGAAGTGTTTCACTTGATTTTGACAAATCAGTTGAAGTCTCTATCTTTTCTATAGAAATAAAAAGGAATCATAAAATTAATATAAATATATAAGTAATATAAAATAGTGTAGATTTTTTAAGATAATTAATTTCAGATTATTTTAATAATTTTACTATTGTTACTCATTTACTCACCATTGCTATGATCTTCAAC
This sequence comes from Cyphomyrmex costatus, assembly GCF_001594065.2. NCBI lineage: Eukaryota > Metazoa > Arthropoda > Insecta > Hymenoptera > Formicidae > Cyphomyrmex > Cyphomyrmex costatus. The sequence goes on along the minus strand of NW_017277125.1, from coordinate 2,969,929 downwards.
TTCATCTTTAATCATACTTTGAAGTTTTCTATTAATTTGATGTAAACGTTGATATAATGATTGACGAGGCGAAGAATCTGAATTTCCTGAATTTTTTACAAAACAAATTTGTTATAAAAATGATCTATGTTAATGATAATATACATATATATCGAGGATCATAGAATTATTTGCTAATATATATCTTTAATACCGGAATTCGAAACTTCATCAGTTTCAACTATTGTAGAATCCAATCGTATATAAGGTATACGATCATCCAATTCAATTTGTTGTTTAATCTGGGAACCTGATGGCAACACAGATGCTTGTCTATGAGTTTTTGCTGGTGAACTAGATCGGCTTTTACTTTTAGTCGAAGATTCCAACTCAGTAGACTTAGCTCTTGTTCTACGTGTGATTCTAGTTGCTGGCAATGGTGAGGTTGCTTCGGATCCAGCACGTATAAAACGCTTACTGATAATTATACAAGATTACATTGGTTATAAACTTTCATGTATTATTAAATATAAATATTGACACATAACAGTACCTGGTTGCTCGAGTATTAATTCTGGTTGGTGTGCTAACCAGACTTGCAGAACCTGAGCTTTGTCTTTTAGTCCGTTTTCCAGGTGTTCGTGGGACATCAATGTCAATCTCAATTTCTGAAGAAACAGAATTCTTTCTAGTACGTAGTCTTTTTGTATCCGAAGTAGTAGAATCCATAGCTGCTGTTCGTATTCTAGTACTCTGAGTTGTTTGAACACTGCTCATACTACTATCACTTTCAGAACCTGGTGAATATTTATTCTTTTTTATTCTGCTGCTGCGGCGTAACGGAGAATGCACCACAGATTGTACAGTAAGCATTCGAGTCTGCATACGACCAATAGCTACAAGAAATAACAAAAGACTAAACTAATCAAAAACTTAAAAACAGTATTAATCATATTTAGGAAGCATGCTATCAGCACTATTGTATCATTTCATCAGTTAGTAAATATAAAATAAAGATAAAATGACAAGTAATATGCTGATGACACGTTTTCTAAAACAAAGTAGATATTTAAGACAAACAAAATAAAATAAAGATAACACACATTCTTGAATTTTAGCATTTTTTATATTAACATACTTATGAAGATAAATAATTAGAAGATTATATATTAGATTCTTTCGTTATACAATAAATAGATATTTATTTATATGTTTAAAATAGATAATCAAAATAAACATTACAGAATTCTCTAGGTTATTGTTTTTACAAGTTAAAAATTTACATACACACACACACACACACATATATATACATATATATGTATTATACACACACATATAATTGCTAAAATCAAAAGTAATTATATGAAAACTAAAAATAATTTTTTTCAATAGATTGTTGCATTTCGAAATGTGTGACATACGGCGAATTTCTGAATTTATTGATTGATCAATCGTGTGCAAACGTAATTTCGTTCTGTAAGTTTCATTTGTGCACAAAACAATTAATCAACCGATAAATTTAAAAAATCGTCCATATAAATTCATCAAGAATTAAAAAGAAGGAATTTATTTAAATTAATAAACATATGTATTATCACAGATCGAAATCGTTAATAGAAAAAAACCAGATGAGGTTCTCGGATCAGTGAGAATATTCTAGCAAGAATAGAAATAATCTCGAAAAAGACATTGAGACTAAAAGGAGAAAAAACAAAGTTACAACGCATTTGTATTACAGCACAATCGAGGACAACGAAAAAAATGGTAAAACTCTTTTAGCACCGAGTCGGCTAACCGGCGCTTTTTTGTCTCGTGCACATGCTGTTAAGAAGAAATTAAGCGATACGTACTTGGTTTTGGCTCATAGTCATCGTCCGAATCTTTTATGGAACGTGACATCTTCGCGATCGTTTAATCATATATCGGACAAAAGACTAATGCTTTACGGAAAGAACAATTTTAAACAGAGGAAAAAAGGTTACTGAAACCACGTGCTACTTGCTTCTACACGAATTTGAACTCCACGAGCGGACGAGCCATTGGCACAAAAGACCCGAACTACAACGGACAACGATTACCATAGATATAAAATAAAAGATGTACGAAGAGAATCTGTCATGGCGGAAGAAACTCAGGTGTGCTATTGCGCACATACGTTTCTACAGCCAATCAGAACGCGAAACATTATCTGCCATATTGTAAAAGTCGCGACATGATACAGTCGTGTTTTGATTGGCCAGCATATTTTAACAATTTTCGTCTACAATTTGAATACCTATATTCGTGTTATTCTTAAATTTCAACAATGTAATTAAAGTCAAATATTGTAAAGGCATTAACAAATAGATTTCTTACATACTATTATGTGGATTAGACAAAGATAAACAATCAACTTTGATGGTTCGTCCTTGTCTAAGTAGTATAAAAAAGAATCATAAAAATGTGGACGTTACCCTATGAGGTACATAAAAAAGATTAGGATGTCCATCTCTCAGATTTCTCTACTACTAAAGAAAAACTTTGAAAGGGTATAAAGTCTTTTTTACCTGTAACCGCAAAATGCCTTGCGCACTACCGCCCTCTGAAGAAGTGGAATGTCAACTAAACAACAACTTTAATGAGCTCACCGGCGCGGATAGATTTGCGATTATAATATTCAGATAATTTGTGTTTTTGCGTAAAAGGTTGGTGTAAGATTATTAATATTGTATTCTATAATACGAACATTGTTATAGACTTATCGTTTATCATTTTAACAGAAGTACTACATTTTGATTAGTTATTTAGTTTTATTTATTATATATACTAAATTTATTATACACATATTGGCTCTGTTGCCATATTTGCAATATCATTATTAAAGTTATATATTTGTCAAATTAACTTTACAGCTACAATTATTTATGTAGTTAGAAAAATAATATTGATATCTCGAATAAATTAACACTGTGAAAGAATTCGGTTAAATAATTGTTACATTATCCATGTCTTTATTTAGAATCAATTAATGTGTCTCACGTTCCATTCTAACATAATTCTTTTGTTAATATAATTTCTGACGCGACTTTAATCAAGAAAAATTTGAAAAATTTGATCTTCTCACACACACACAGTTTTTTATTTTATTTATTTAATAAAAATACTGATTATTACGACGCATTGTAATTAATTATTTGACTAATATTGTTGACTTTATTCGATACACATGCAAATCTACATGGATTTTTGATGTACTTCACGTGGTCCTTTTACGGGACCAAAAGTAACCACATGTAATCGATGACCAATATATATTTGACAGTGATTTATCATGATCCATTACTGATCGTTTCTTTACAGATCTCTCTTTATTAAAAAATCTAAAGATAACTCAAAACAAGCCGAAACACGTATATATATATATATGTGTGTGTATGTTAATCAGAAAGTTCTTCATTCGCGCAAGAATTACTGCGCGTTGACTCTTACATACTATTTTAATTATTATTTTTTTAATATCTCTCTGTTAATAATTTATTAAATTTGTATATGTATTATCAATGTATATACATATATATTATGTATAGAATGAATCACGACAAGTTGTTAGGGAGATAATGCTTCTCTCTATCAACTTCTTCCCGGGAAGCGTTGTGTCCCCTGACCTTCTCTTACTGCTTCTCGGATTGGATCTCATTCTTTCTTATCGTATCACAACGGATACACCATGGAGTACTATACAAGTTCATTACGAGAAGAGGGAACGATTACGCAATAACGAACAGTTAGGAGCAAACATTATGACAAATAAATTATATTAATTATTAATTATTTTTAAAAAGTCTGAAGGATCTATACTTATGTCCAGTTCCATCAATGTAGACTAACTTTAATCTCAGTTTAACTTACTTTTTATCTTTTTCTAGTTCTAAGAATTAGAAAAAGATAAAGAGTAAGTTAAACCAAGACCCATATTAGTCTCTCCTCGACTTTCATCGAGGAGTATCTCGTTTAGCGAATACTTTTATCGGACATTATGTTCGGTATTATGCTGTTGCTTACATCTTAGTGGTACACAAGGTGAGTGCTAGCCAATTATCAGATTCACTCGCGATACTACGATTCAATTGTTCAACCAAAAATGGCGCGCGAAATTTGCGTTGAATTGATTTACGGTGACCGGCCTTCAACTCTGCTCAATATCGATATTATGGCTTGTGTCAACGTATCTTAGAAGTGTTAGAAAATAAGATACGGCAAGACAGAAGAAATACGTTTAAAAAATAATTTTCTAAGACCTTCAAATCGATTGTTAGAATGTCAAAATTTTTTACATCTCATTGTTCATTAATCGCAAGTAGCAGATCGATCGACAACAAAAAATGACATATAGAGATGTCTATTCATATATGGTCATTTTTGCAATGACTGATGTAGTGAATAATGAAGTTTTGTCATTTAGAAAAATTGGAGACGTTTTTTTTTATTATTAGTGCGACATATAATTTTGTATTTTAGTATCTATAAGGAGGTTAATGAAAATATAATTAATAGTGCGACGTTTCAGAAGTATAACTACAATATTTTATGAAATATTTTAATTTTGCAGAATAATATTTTTGCAACGTTATACAAATAAAAATTAAAATAATACTTAAAGCATTAAAAGCGTAGATAGATTGAAATTATTATATTCCTCCCTTATTTCTTATTTTTTTCATGTCTGAACCTTAATATTCTATATAACTTATAATTATTTTGATAGTCGAACCAAATTATTTTTTTATGTAATTATTGAATATTTAGATATATGTATATATACATATATTTATATATATATGCATATACAATAAATTATATACATATATAAATATACCATATATTCGTAAATAAAGTGCTATAATTGTACAAAATTCTGAAAGAAAATTAAGTAATTTAATTGTTGAGGTTTAAATTTAGTAAGCTCAATCTCCTCTTAGGTGGAGGATGTTAAAAGATACGTAACAGAGAAAAATCAAATTTGAACTTTAAAAATTAGATTCAAACTTTTTTTCGTTCAGAATTGAACCATATTTAAAATTGTACCGCCTTATTTTATATTGTATTATCTTTTACGTATTTTTTTATGTTTTTTTCTTCTTGATATATCTTCGCTCATTAATAACTTTTAGCAGCCTTTTAGTTTTGTATAGAGTGTAATCTCTGCAGATAAAAAGCTTTTACTCCAAATTGTACCAAAAACACATGTCTCTTCCTAAATGTGGGAAGGAATGTAACACCGCGTGCTTTACGAGGGTATTAGGTAGGTCAGTCAGAGGAATCGTAGTTCATTTCCGAAAGCCGATCTTCAGCTATTTTCGTGAGTTCCCCGTATTTATGTGGGTCACGGGCACTTGCGGAGAAAAAGAGCCCGTTCTTCCTTCCAATGCGCGGACGTCGACTTGAAATTCGTCGATTCAAATGTACGACGCCAGACCAGAACGAGAGAACGCCGTCGAAGATGGATGAAAGAAAGAGAACGCGACGTCGATGGATTAATCGAAAGAGAATACCTTTTTTTTTTTTTTTAATATATATATTTTTCGATCCGCTATAAGAGGAGGGGAGAGGAGAAATGTTTAATATATTTTTTTTTTATATGCCACCGAGGTAAAAGCAGTGAGGCATATACAATCAGGCAACACCAGGCGTCTGCGCGCCGCGTTGCGCGTGCCACGCTATGTATAGACGGTGATACGTCTGGGGCATCGGTTCCTTCGTGCGAATTATATGTATGCTCATTGCAGGGCCGGTCATCGGCCAAAGCGCACGTTGCTGCTTTCACGGCGGGTGCGAAAAACGTTTCACGACGGAACGTCCAACGGCGGAGCCGGGAGTGCGCGTCCGAGGATGAAGAAATAAAGGAAATTCGAGGAGAGAATTCGCGTCTCGTCGGCGGGATTTGCACACTTTGCGGTGAACTCGAAGATTACACGATTCGAGGTTGACCAGAATTGATAACACGTCGTTATGTTACGATAAAGGATCTCATTTGAAGCCCTAAAACGAACGTGCGATTAATGAAGGATCGTCTTCTTTTTAATTGGATGTGCGCTGTGTAAAAGTCGATTATGTTGAACGTCTAATGAAGAGGTGAAGTTTATCAGCTGTTGACCGGTTGCCAAAATTAAATTTAGACGTATCTTTCGACGAGTCAGTGCAGCTACAAGGAAACATTGCAACCAGTGGTAATTTAAGGTAAGAGCAAGGTATAAATTAATCGAACTTTTGTGTTGTAAAAAGCGAGAAAGAAGTGTCCTCTACAAACGTTGCTTAAATCAATTGGTGTGTTAAGAATCACGAGAGATTTAATTGCCGAATTTGCTAAAGTAATGTATTAAGATAATTCAAATGTCAAATGCTAAAAAATTATTATAAGGAATGTTCAATCTTTGAATCTCTTCCTTAGAGAACAACTCTGAAATTTGTCTGTTATTAAAATTAATAATCGTGCGGCAGAAGCTCCACGCTCGAGATGGTTCTGTAAAGCTGCTGAGAATGGCGATTTCTTGCATTAATGTGACCGCTTTTATTTTTATCTGTTTAAGTGTCATTCCTGAGCTAAACGCTATGCTTGGAAGTCGAAAAATGCATACATATTCGACTGAATATATTACATACAGTGGCGCTATCGCGTTTCTAACGATTTTCATGAGTTCCTCGCGGTCGAAACGACTTCTGTGCGGTCACGATTTCGACTCGCTACAGTTTTCTTAGCGGTTATCAGAACAGCTTGGTGCTATCAGAGCTGCCGTTTGCCAGGCCTAAACTGCAGCATACACACTCGTGTTTGTGTTTAGCGAAAGTATTGTAAATTTCGGCGTACATGAAACGGCAGCGCGTTAAAAGCTCAGCAATATATTACGAAACAGAACGTTTGCTTTCGCGCGATTATCTACACGGGCTGACAACCGAGAAAATATAGATCGTTTAATCGTAGGTAATTATCCATAAAGCTTACTAATTGTACCGCCTTATTTTCACTATCCCAACGTGTCGCGACCATAAATCAAATTAGAAAAAAAACTGTCAAGGAAACTAAATGATTAGAAGAGCAAAGGAGAAAAGAAAGAAATAACGATTTAATAAATTAAAATTTAAGTTGAAAATAATTGTTCAAGTATACAGACGTAATTTCTGTGATTGTGCCTATTATTTTTATGCACGTAACGTGTATAAAAATAAAATAAAATAATAAATTTATATTTAGAAATACAGTCAGAGATCACAATGTTTTAAAACAAATCATTGATTACATATTAAACGCGTATGTTTATATAAAAGCGTTGCCTTAAATCTTTTTCTTAACTTGCGACATTCTTTTCTTCTCCCGAGTTTACCGATTCCTATCGATCCGATTGATAATTCTCAGAAAATCGTATCGCACGCGATATTCCTCAACAAAAGGTATCGATTATTTCACATTCTCGAGAATTGAAATGCAAATTATAATTAAAAATTTTCGAATTCTGAAAACTACTGATGTAGTAGGCTTGAATTTTTATCCGAAAAACCTACATGGATACAATTTTTTTTTTATAAACTGTCCTATTTAGTAAATCTACAAATATTCTCAAATATTTGTATTTTCCTAAAAATGTGGAATTCTATTATATAAAATATTAAAAAGTTAAAAGGATCCAAAGGGTTCATAATTTCTATAGACTACTATTTTGTAAATAGCAAAATCTTCGAATTATAAATTTACATTCATTCAAATATTTTAAATTCATTTAACCTGGTGTTCTCGCGACACAAAATGATGGCACAAAATCTCGCCACCAACGTTACGGCGCAATAGTTGTTTCGGTCACAAAGACACACGGAACACGGTGAAGCCTGCGTGATGTTTTGCGAAAGTAATAAAATCTTTACATAGCTTTCCAATATCACGGGGTAGATCTATAACTCAACGACGAGGTATAAACCCTCTTTTCCTCCTCTGAGTGAGGGCGAGTTACTGGCAGAGAATGTAGATACCTGACCCCAAACTGTACACGAGACGAGGAGTATTGATCACACCGCCTGTAGCGGCCATCTTTGACGGAGAGAGGAAATCATTCGCGAAATTGACGCGCACCTTTCACCCAAACGTGACAAACGAAAAATTGTAAACGCAAAAATCCTTTAAACATGATTTCTTGCTATAATAAAAATAAATAAATGGGTAGAGAAAGTTGTATTCTACATAAAAGAATACAAGAACAAATATTAAATCGATGCAAAAGATAATAAACAAATTAATACAAAAAATAATGCGATTTACCAGGACATTGTTTATCTTTGTTCATTAAGTAAAAAATTATAATTAAAGAAAAAATTCTTCTCCTACTTACAATAAATTAATTTTAGAATTTAAAAATAAAATTAATTTTAGAAATGCTTTACAAATTTTTTTTTAATATACATATACATATTTTTTAATTTTTAGTTATTGTCTACAAAATATAATTACATATAGTTCAATAATTACATTAATAACAATTCAACACTTCTTTTTGACATAAATAACGTGGTGGAAGTCCATCTTCCGATAAACTTTGCTTGAAAACGAATTTTAAAAATTAGTGAAATTAGTTTATATATATAATAACATGTCAAGTTTTCAAGAAAATTGAAATTAAATCTGCCAAAATTGGCATTTTTGGCCACATTTATCATTTTTTGCGGCTAAAATAAATTTCTTTTCAATTTCTTTTATGCCACTTTAAAGTGCTTTCTTTTACCTATAATATGAATTTATGTTTATTATGACACGATTTTTTTTCATATGTATAATTATTTATTGAGTTGAATAAATAATTAAAAACGTCAATCTTTTTATGGCACATTTAATTTCTAATTTTTGGAAATCTGATATGATGTAGGTCAATTTCGCCTTCAGATAAAAAAAGAATTATATAAATGATACTGAAATTCTAAAAAAATATTGAACTGTTTTATTCATTTAATTTAATAACTTACATTTTATATGATATGCTAATTACGCACATGACAAACAATTATACCGTCATAAATATAAATTCATATTCGTAAATAAAAGATAACACTTTAAAGTGACATAAATTAAATTAAAAAAAATTATTTTAGTTGCAAAAAATGATAAATACAGCCAAAAACCCCATTTTTGGAGCATGTTTACCTCAATTTTATTAAAATAAACTTGATATGTGGTAAGTCATTTTTAGCGAACAAAAATCCATCGAAAAATATTTTATTTATTTAGGTCCAAAAAAGTCTATTTTTGTACAACTGTATAATAACTTTTGTCTCTTTTTTTTTATTCACCATAAAATTTTAGAAAACATTTTTAGTTTTATGTCTCATGTGTAAATTTAAATCATATAGTGAATGTTTTGATCTCTCGTGTAATCTTAGCAAACTTTTTAAGCAAGGATTTAATAAACGTTTCTTCCATTTTTTGCTTCTCGTTTATGTTAACGTTTTGGGTTTTGTATTTTCATGTATGAATCTAAATCTAAACTTTAAAGACTCAAGAAATTAGCTTTAGTCTTCGTGCTCGAGTAACTATTTTTCCTAAATATCTTTTTCTCTGACGGGTGTCGATCAGTATAAAATCTGCCAAACACAAAAATCATATAAGACCGGCATAGTTCTAGAAAACTGACTCGAGTAACCCGACACGCGCTCGCGTGAATCGTATAGTGTTTTCTCAAACCGTCACGCACGATCTCTTGCTGAAGGTGTGAGTCAGATTATGAAAATTTATCGAGCGCGTCGTTTATGAGCGATAGATGAACACTTAAACGCTAACGACACACATTTGAGGCAAATCGATTCGGACGGGAGCGAGTCGCAATGACTTGCGCTTATTTATTGTACATGCAAACGAGACTCGACCGTGTCTTTTGATTGTTAACGCACCTGACGCGGAGAGCACAATTCTCTCCTCGTTGCACTTGTTACCGTTGTAACGCCCGCACGGATGAATGAATCTCCGACGATAACGAACGTAAATCTTTCCGAGAAGCGATCCATAATGCATCTCATGAATTCTTGTCTCGCATACATCAATCGCGCACGTCACGCGATTGTTGTCGACAATATATACCTGCTGCAGCGTGACATATGTTTTCAAAAAGTCCCGAGAACAAGTCCACCGCTTGTCACGATTTTTAATTTCAATTGAAATATTTCGTTATTTTAATAAATTGCAATACACTGCTGGCTATTAAAATTGCAACTTCAAGAAAGATTCAACCGAGTAAACACCAAACAGTAATATATTACATCTCAATGTTATATTATAATTTCATATTCAATGATATAACTGTATTACGTGTAACGTATATTATCGTATAAGTATATTAATATATTAATATTGTTGAGTAAAAATTACAATATTGATGTAATGCTACTGTTAGTATTTATCGAGATATCAAAGTGCATAATATTATGACAGATTATTTATGATATATGTATAGAATGAATGGGATTTTGAAGTTACAGCTCAATTGGTATTAATAAAAATATGTATAAAGGACTCTTGTTAACAAATAAATTAAAATGTAAATAAAGGGCATAAGAGTCAAAAATTAAAATAATCTTAAATATCAAATTTTTTTATATATTACGAAGATAAAATAGATGTTTTCATACAAATAATGACGTTTGAATAAAATTTATGTTATTCTATTTTTTTTATTTACATTTTAATCAATATTTGGTATTTTTAAAATCTTTTTATTTTACCTATTCTTTTATGACCTAATAAATTCTATGTTCAAATTTCGATTCAACATGACGCTCTGTTTTCAATTTTAATGGCCAGTAGTACATATTTATTTATAACAAAGAACATACATGGTTTTCATACAAATAATGATAAAAACTTATACTAATTGAAATAAAACGTGCTGATTACATTAAATAGTAAATCGGTGAATTGATCGAATCCTTTTCTTTCTCTCTTTTTTTTAATATCTTCGACAAGTTGCGATCGTGTGAATAATAACAATAATAGCAATAGTAGCCTTATAATATCGAGGATAACGCGGTTATCAGCCCGGTCGTGGTTGACGTGCTGATTTAATTCGCGGATACGTCACCATACGATATTAATAGCAATGTTCGGCCAACGTGTATTCCGTGGACACGTGCGCACGTGAGTAATAAGTTTATGCACCGGGCATTGCGTGCTTTGAGCGGGACATACGAACCGCCTCGGTAATTTGATTCATCCACATACGATAAATAATAAAATCCCAGTTAATACTTCACCGATTCAGCACAAGAACGACTTTTGTTCGATCTGCCGTACACGACGTGCAAATATCGACATGCAAATATCGCCTGAGACTGACGGATGACACCTCCTCTGCATAACAGCGCGATGCTATTGTTATAAACTTGCCGGCTAAACTGTATCCCGCGACTTCGCAGCTGCGGAATATGATGTCAAACTGATGTTACGTTTGACAAACTACGATTGTTACTTTAGATGTTACTTTAGTTAGATGAGATATACGAGATCGCGTTTGCGACTTCAGTGAAACTCCTGGAGATCCCTCAAACATGCAGATAATTCTTCAACCCTTCATTATTCGCACGGAGGTACCTCGCTTTATAGATTTGCTAAGTATAATATACGACTACTGTTTATACAACACATTATTATATTTAATGCGATCAATTTATTTCATAATTTGCTTCATAACTTAAAACATTTGTTCATCTTTACCTTAATTATCAATCTTTATGTAGACTCTATCTACTATCAAATTTAATATGTTTCATCAAAGGATTAATTGAATGTTGTTTAAATAGTACGTCGGATAAAAGGTCGTTTGTGTGGATATCGATGCTACGTGCAGGGTTCATCTCTTATCGTCATCCGGAGGCAGGTGTGGTAGAAACAATGTTACGAAATGGTGCAAACCGTAGATGATAATGACAACGTGTTTGCAATTATTTCATTATTCAGTTAGAATAAATATGTTAACGCACAGTTTGTAATTGTTTCATGGTATAGAAGTTACGCCGCACGGATGAGCGCGCGTGTCTTTTCGCATGTTTATTTTACAATTATGGCGACAACGACGACTGCCGTCGTCTTTCGATGCGCAACAGTAATTATTCGTGACCTCGCGAAATTATCGTCGCAGATAAAGCGCCGCGATAATTTTCATCGGTTATCGAACGCGGGCATTAGCAGGAAACGTCGGGAAAACGACGCTCTTCCTTTGTAAATTAACGTTCGCGTGCGCGGCCTTACTCTACTTTTTATCGTGCGATCGTATTCGGTTCTTTAAGTATATTCGAAGCGCTTCCTAGCAGCACGTGAGTCACGAACCCCGGCGGTGTATTAAAGCGACACGTGATGCGGTCTACGAGCAGAAATATCGCAAAAAAGTTACGACATGCTTCGATCGGCATTGATTTGGATGAAATTAACGAAACTTCCCTGAAAACACGTGTGCAGATTCGCATTGACTTGACTCGAAGCTTCAATCGTTCGTAGACCAATAATTACTTACGTAGACCGATAATTATTTTTAATTATTCCTATCGTCTTCCTGAGTCGCCACTCTTCCTGTTTAGTATGCATTTCATACTTTACTGAATTTAACTAAAATAAACAGTTCAACTTAAAAAATGTATTAAATTTGACTCAAATTTAATTTAACATTTGCTGTAGTGCATAGTATGTTATTATGAACGCACTGTTTAATTTGAACACTGTAAAATTAAGCAATTCAATTATGGTTTAATTAGATGCGGTTGTTTTTTTAAACACATATTTTATATTAAAATAATACATTTTGGTACCCTTATGCAAATTAAAACTAACAAAATGCTATTTAGTGATACGAGACTGCTATATGAATAAATCAAAATAAATATGAGAACGTCAAATACAGTTGAGATTAGAAATTAGATTATTAACGTTTCTATTAAATTTAATTAATATTGTTTCAAATATTATTTAATTCAAGAAATTAGTTTAAATTTCATCCTTTCATAGAGTATGACTTTACTAAATAAAATTACATATTTTTTTAATCATTTGTAAAAAGTTATTCCTTTTGATTACATACATTTTGAGAAATGGAATACTCATTGCCAACTCGTAACTTAATATGCGCGGCAGACGAAGTAAATAACGTAACGCAGCTAAGAAATTCATGCTGTGTATTCATATACTACAGATTACTATGCTACAGTGTATTATGCCGCTACAATATAAATCACTGTAACGGCAATTAAGTCGATCAGTGATGTATGATGCGCACGATTACTTCGAATTAGTCACTACGGAAAAATTCGCATGACAATTTTCCGGTATCGCGGAAGCGTATCCTGCCCCGACTTCGGTTTTCTTCCATCTTCTCTCACTTCCACTCCGTCTCTCCTCTCCCTCTGTCTTTTTCTTTCTCTACCTGTCCCTCTTCCTCTGCACTGTTCAGCGCATTCGTCATCATGCTTCCGCCTTCAAACGATAAATAGGGAAAAAAAAGTCGATAGAGTCAGCCCGATATTTTATGTGTCGCGCGACACATAAGGCTTTCCAAGTCTATATCGATTGGTTGTAGAACAGAGAGGTTTTCGGATCTCTCTCTCTCTGTTCTATACGGCCATCGACAGCCTTGGAAAAACTGATCGCACACACGACACTTGAAATATCGGTCTTTCTTCGAGGATCGCTGCATATTTTTCTAGGTCAAACTAGAAGGTAGTTTTCTTCCCGCCGCGCGCCGCGCAGGGGGATGTCGTGGCAGGAAGAGATCGAGGCTGGAGCACACCGGCAGAACGATGAGTCACGTGGTTTCATTTATTTCGCAGGTATACCGGATACACCAACGGTCGCATCACTTTGAAGCGACAAAAGCGCGGTGTCTTACTCGCAACCGTTTCACTTGCCGATAGTTCTTCGCCGGCGTTGTTTCCAACTCGAACTATTATATTTCTCTCGAGGTAGAGAGGGAAAATGTTCCTCGCCGAGACGCGCGACGGTCTCTCGTGCGCGGGCAAGAACATGCAGTGTTAAGATCGATCGAGACGGACTGGCTTCGATCGCGCGTTCGCTAATTTCCGGAAATCAGCTACGTGTAGTGTAAGGCAGATGGAGAAGTTACGCGCGTTCGTCCTCCGCGAGAAGTGCGCGAAGAAACAAAAAGACGGCAATCGCGACACCGGGTTGTTGATCAATAATGTGGCCCACGCGAAAACGAAGAGGAGTCGCATGTCAAGCAAAAGCAAGTACCCGGCTAATCGAATTGAAAGCAAATATTCTTGAGAGTTTCTGTGACAAATTTTGTCGATGAGATACCAGCAGAAATATATGATACCTAGAATATAAATTATTAATAGCAGAGATTGAAAGAAATCTGCCGCTTTGTGTTTCAAGACTGTACCTGATTTTGATTCAATCCGTCGTCGGATGGATTACATCAGCAGATTCTGCTGATAGAATATAAATTTAACGGGGGATACAAATAATGTCAATTTACTGAGATATCTAACTAAATCAATTTATTAGCTTCCTGCTAATATATTTTATTAGGAATTAATATCTGAGATATTTATTCGACAAAATTGATTTTACTTTTTATATAGTAACTATTATCAGCGAGAAAATAATAATAGCTACAGCTATAATACAATTAAAATTGCATCACAAATCAGAAAACACAGTTAGAGGATAATAAATACAGCAATTGAAGGATTCCGACCTTGAAATTATAAACATCCCTTTTTCATGATTCAAATTCTCGTTTGAGAAGAATTCAACGTCAATGCAAAAATTCTGAAGAATTATCAATATATTTACATACAGAGTCTCTTGAATGTACAATATAAACTATAAATCGTAAAAAATGTAAAAAAATTATATGCCGATTTCTTGTGTGCATCCCTCTTTCTCAATTTGGTAAACACTCGGCATTTTTTTCCCTGAAATGTTTCAAACGAAATGAGTCTGTCAAGTCAATTCGTCGCGAGCATCGTCTCGACATTTGATTTTTCCATCATCGCAGCGCGTTTCTTTTCGTCATCCACCTAAAGTGAAATCCCATCGCGATCGTGGAGATGCGAAAACGTAGAGAGCTGTCGCTAAAAGCCTCGAGATGCGCGCTATTTGTAAATACCAGCGCGGTATAATCTTCGACGACGGTATTCCCCGAATTC
Organism: Cyphomyrmex costatus; assembly: GCF_001594065.2. Taxonomy (NCBI): domain Eukaryota; kingdom Metazoa; phylum Arthropoda; class Insecta; order Hymenoptera; family Formicidae; genus Cyphomyrmex; species Cyphomyrmex costatus. The sequence continues at coordinate 2,954,782 of NW_017277125.1, read as the reverse complement.
AACAGAGCGTTCGCATCGCGACGACCGCGTCAAGGTTTCCGTGATACACGCCGCGACTTCACCATTGACGCGGGTATTTTTTCGCACATCCGCCATTATGTGAGGGCACACGCAGCTGCGTCTCGCGCGCGCGGTGCCACGTGTGGCGATTCAATTCGCACATTTCTGCATTGTCGTTTTCCTCGATATATTGCCAGACCCGTCCTCGCAGTCCCCGCGTCGCCGTCGCCCTCGGGATGCGACCGATCGATCATGCTCGCGCATAGCGCACGACGACGAGATCGAATTATTAATAGACGTTTGCATACGCGCGGCGGAATACCGCTCGTAAACGCCGGCTTTACGGCGCTCCTCTAATTGCGCGCGTGAAAAACCTTGCGCGGCTGTTTTCTCGTAACGCGGAAACTGCAGTGCGAGCGAGCGAGAGAGACGCAGTATGGAAATCTTATGTTGGCCATGTTAAACGACATTCCGTCATCTTGTTAAATATTCGTCGAATATTCGCTGTCACAGTTTTGAAGTACTCGCGTTATTGTCTGTAGTCTTATACGACGTCACGTGTCTAACTTGTACGAAAAGTCTTATCTTCGACTGCGCTTAGATAATTAAAAATTGTCTAGATAATTACTATCTCTCTCTAGGTACAGATATACATACAAAAGATAAATCACACTTAAAATTAGATAAGATAAAGATGATTTTATTTTGATTTATTTATGAAAGATAAGAGATAAAATTATAAGTCGTTTCTCGTCTAGATAATTTTAAAATATCGTTTTAATCATTATAAAACAGTAAAACAATTTATTAGAATCTAATTTTTAAATATAAAAAAATATATTCATATTTTTATGTATAAAGCTTAATTTTTTTAAATGAAAGTTTTTCAAATTGTTTTGTCTATATAAATTATTTTTGTAATATTTAAATTTTCTACATGAATGACATTTTTCTTGGACTCACATGATAATTTATACTCAATAATCATTCCTTCCGTGTAAATATACGTAGATATATAAAGAGAGCTAAGTAGAATTCAAAACTTATAGGGCATATAACACTCGTTAAACCGAACTAAAAAATATTTAATCAACATAGATTGCAGCATCGACTCTTATACATAATTAATAATAGCGAGCACTTCTAAATGGCAATTTGGTTTTATACTTGAAAAACGTATATGCGGGCGAATTCGGACAAAGGGGAGATCTTTTCCACATCTTCTCCTCGATTGAATCAATTAGCGAACCCCGATGATCGCGTCAGATAATTGCGGTAAGGGGCGATTTCGTCGGAGAGTATAATTTCTTTTTGTTGACTACTCATCGTTGACGGATCCAGTTTATCAAGAGAGGACCACTAGTGCATTGCAATTTTGTTTTAAGGTCAAATATGAAAAGATAGACTATGAAATTATTATTTAAATTATTACATATTAAAAAAGTATTATTTAAATGTATAACTCATAAAACGTTTTATTTTAAATTATATTAACATAAAAAAAGAATAATGTAATGAAATCTACGTTTTTATATATCTACGAGTTCCTTCTTCTTTATGTGCCATATCCAATCCCCCGGACGTTGGCGATCACTTTGGCCATGATTTCCTCGCCACAGTGATACCCTGGGAATTAAATAAACCAAAGTGGTTTCCCGTTGCCTTCTTCGGTATACTTTCAGTTTTTTATAGGAACTGCGAGTTCCTTAAATTATAAAATACTTTTTGAACCTCAAGCTTGTGACATATTAAGCATTTCAGATATACTAAAAACGTAGATCTACATATAACATTTAGCTATCAATATTTTTAAAAAAGGAGACTCCATTGAGCAAAGAGGAGGCCATGGATCCAGTGTTATTTACGATTTACTTTTGTATTTTAACACTTTGAGTCCAACATAATAATTTACTATAGTTACATTAAAATTCTAAATAACAGCAAACACCCGCGTTATAAATCTGTATACATAATTTTTTTGCATAAATTCGCGCAAAATTATAAGTCCAGAAGGAATTAATGATATAAAATTATCGTCTCTTTTTGTTAAGCTCAAGATATGTATCTCAATCTCTCTTAAACGTGCTAACGTAATTCTCTTGTTACTGTGAGTTATTTTAAATATTTATTATTTTATTATTATTTGGAAATTCCAACGGATCAAATGACGTTGGATCTGAAAAAAATTTGTAAAATTTTCAACCCTCTTTATCAATCGTGCCAATACATCTTGCTGAAATACGGGCGCGCGTCTCAACAATAAAAGCATTAATTTTAATTGGATTAAAAGGCCGAGCGGGTGCTCATTCAAGTTAATTATCGTTACTCGCGTAGCCGTCAGTTCGCATTAACCCTGTACCGCCGCAGTTATGCTAAATTAAATTCTACCCATTGCCCCACGGTCACATGTTGCAAAAACACAAACTTTTGCTGAATGTATTCTGTAGAGAGCGATATGAGAGGCTCCCGTGCGCATATAATCTCATGGTTATACAATTATGTTTTATTTATTTTCCTAGAATTCCTCTCCTCTCCTCTCCTCTTTTGGTATAAACGAGTTTCATTTAAATTATTCTGCTGCGCGTGTCTCTCTTGCAAAACAAAACCGCCAAATTTTATAGAAATGAATGCGGTTGACACGTTTTTGTCGTTACAAGACCGCTGTTGTGTAATTATACTTCGTCCATAGTATTTGCAAGCGTGTTTATGTTAGATAGGTACTGGAAATCTATAATATAATGCACGTGAACTATAGATTTTCAGCATTAGCAGTAAAAGAACGCAGCCTAGAAGATAATGGCACACAAAAAGCTGAAGCAACGAAACGTAAACAGTAAAGGGCCAATCAGAGTTGAGAGTTTTTGAAAATTTTTGACTGTTATTGGCTAATTCTTAATTAGCTTTATAGGTGGTCTACAATGGCAGTAGCAGTAGAAACCGTAACTGTAGCATAAGCAGTAACTAGTTCAACATATGAATTTCCTTACCGCTTACATCTTACTGCTCAACTTTTTCTATCTGCTATATGACCTTATAAGTCCTAAAGAAAGATTACTTTCATTTACTAATCAGTCTCTACGATTTTAACAATTGTTTTGTTTCTAATAACTATAAGATCACAATATTCTCGTACGATTTTTCCTTATACGCGGCATAACATTTAATGTAGTTAATACGCACAATCAATAATGTTTACGAGCACTCGTGATGACCGTTTCACAATGAGCCACTCCTCAGCTATAAACACGCGGTACATTGAAATTCTTATAGCAGAGCGATGCTTAATAATAGGGTACGCGCTGATGTCCCACTTTGCTATAAATTAGTGCCACGTTAATACATATCATACCGCGAGAACGTGTCACGTGTAAACGCGAGATGTACAATGATCTGTGAAATGTGAATCTTTATTGATACAGTTTGGGGTACTTGCACTAATTCGCGACAGTAACATTCTGCTGGAACACAATGACTCACGCGCTTGTCCGCGTATTTCTAGTACGATACTTGACGTTTCATCTTTTCTTCTCTTCAAAAATTCGAGACAATTATTTCTTCCATCGTGTTGCCACAAGCGATATTCGTTCAATAACATTAGTTAATGAAATTTAACGTTAGTGAAATCCAAATTCCCGAGTCAAGCGATATTCGTTCAATAACATTAGTTAATGAAATTTAACGTTAGTGAAATCCAAATTCCCGTATTTTCAATACAATTGAAAAGCTATACATCAGAACACGATTTCTGATAGGTTGAAATCTTATTAAGTATTGTTACTTCCTGTTCTGTTCAATCATGCGTTAGATTTAACATCATAAATTTAAGTTTATTACATTCTTACATTTAGAATAAATCTTTACCTCTGATTATGTAACACATGATGTGCCATAACATCTATTTAGCGCCAAACTGATGTGCTTGATTACACATTTTATCCTAGATTAAAAAATTTTTCATTTAGGTAAAACATTCCTTTTCCAATAAATAAACATTATTATTCCTATATCGGTCCTGTTTTATGATAGATCAAAGAATAATAGCATCGGAAATCTTTTCTATGGGTGTATACCTATTTCTCATATTTTTGCATGACTGCAACGCGACCTTGCGATTTCGATTCTTCAAATGGATTCATTCACGCGGCCGTTCTGAATATCATTAGTGTCTTCCTGTATCGTTGAGAGATCACTCGATCACGAAACGTTTAACACACAGCAATTATTCATTCGTACCACGGCGATGTCTCGACTATTAACACCTTTCAATTCCCTGAATGATCGAGAATGCGCATATCCGCGTTCCTTGTGACAACGGAATCGTCCTAACCGGAAATTTACGAGTGCGAAATAGAGTATAAAAGAGCGTGCTTGTTCTCGTAATTAAGTCGTCATATATATATCATACACATATATATATATATATATAAATGACATTGGCATTGATCCTGTCGATGTTAATTTCAAAAAAGAAGGAAGAATTGTTCTGGTGGTGTTCGATCGAGTTGAAAATTCACGTGCTATTGTTTGGAAGTTTTTAATAACAATTTTAATAATAAAGCTCAGCGACAGCGAGCATTGTTATTAAATTCTGAAATAAACAATTTGCAAGAAGCTAGATATTATACAAAAAAGCTGGTCGATTTGTTCGTTAACCTTATTACCAAGAAGGCACGATCTCGACAAATGTCTACATTAATACTGTATTCTTCAATACTATAGATTCGAGTTTCGGAACGAATAAACAACTCCGGTACCGTCCTCCAATTCCTGCGACCCATACAGCTTCGAAGTATTGATAAGACCCCTCTTTATTTCGTGGAGCTCAGCATTCCTTTCGTTTTTAAAGTGGTCCCTCTCGCTCGATCAATGTTTATAAACAATCGTAGGTGTAGCCGATGAAACGCTAGCACACGCTTTACATTAACCATTTCCTCTGCAAAGATCTGACAATGAGTCATTTATGATGGAAGCAAGAGACCGATTGATTTTGTCAGTGTAGTAAGATTTCTCGCTCCGAAAGGGTTGTTCTCCGAACTTTTCGCCAAGTATTTGCGACCTATTTCACTCGTGATAAATAGTAGTGAATCAATATAGTGATATTGATAATTGCAGCTTAATCAAAACAAAAAAAATTCAAAAGGATTTTTATTTATCATCATAAATGTGTGTGTTATATACGTATAGTCTGAACTGGAATAAATGAAAAATACTATAAATTGTTAAAATAACTTTTAAAAGATATAAGTATCGATTCTTTAACTTTTTCAATTTATGCTGATTCTTTAATAAATCGTGTTATAATGTTCAATTTTTTTATATAATATAGTTGAAGTACTAAACTCTTGACGTGTACTAAATTCTAGGGTAGATTAACGATGAAATGAGAAAGTAAAAAATGTTGAAAAGTGTAACTTTTAAAGTATAAAAAACACTTATTGAGAGATATAAGAATCGAAGACGCTTCTTTAACTAACTGCGTATAAATATTATCATAGACTTCTCCAAAAAATAAGATTATAATGGTTTAAAACGATTGTAACAGTAACAAAAAAGTACTAACAATAAGTCAACAATTATATTCTGGAAAGATATTTACATGTATAAATTTATATACAAATTTAAAAGTAAACACAACATTATCTTGTTTGGTGAAAATGCAATTTTTGATTTACTATCGTATGTTTCATACTATTTCATTAAGAAGATATTCACATAGTTTTAATATTGTATTCAAATTATATTTGTAGATATTTGTGATTTTGGATGATTCCTGGTGAAGCACCCCAAATTTTTGGTAATTTACGATACCTTAGCCGATTGTTCTATCTTTTGGTAAAGTTTACCTGTTAGATAAATCTGGCAATTCTCGCACGTGATTGGGTAATCTTGCTATTTACTTAACAGTAGTTTTACAAAACTATGTCAACCCAACTTAAAAAATATAATTTCGAAAAAGAAATGCGTTAAAAGTTTCAAATACATTACAATTGCAATATAAAAGTTTCTCAATCGATGATTTTATAAACATCTATATCTTCGTTATTTGGACAAATATCGGTAAAATCATTTAGATATTTATTTTGAAATTCTATAAATATTTAAAATATATTTCTAAAAAAATCAATTTTTTTGAAATTGTTAGACTAGAACACTCTTAATTGCTAAAAGATAATGATTAGTTACTTATTTAAAGTATCGTGGTTTTAATTAACTTAAAATAAATAATTCATAATTCTTGTGTTTGAAATGTCGTTCTATTGTTGCAGAAGTGTATAGTGTCATATATGATTTTACATATAAATTTTGACGACTTTCTCATTGACGAGTCCTTGTTTTCAACTTTATGATTTGTCCATTGATTAGTAAGTAACTGATGGTCAATAAAATCTTCGTTAACAAGCGAAAAAGAGTCTATAGTGATCCAATAGTCAAAATATAAATTATGATGTCATGTTAGAAAATAAGGGATTTTAACACTGAGCATCTTATCGTCATTAACGTACAAATTCAAAATTGTTACTACCCGTAATTATGTTACGTTGATAATTAATTGTTAGTATATTTAAAAGCTAAAGAAGGACCCCTGTAAGTTCGAAAAAACGTATTTTGTTTAGTGCAACTTGATAATACATCTTTTAATTGACATCTGAAATATAGTAGCTCGATTATGTATTGACCGTTAATTTAATTTAATTTATTTATTACTTTGCATAATACAAGCGATATCATACAAATAATTATTATCTTTCAATATTACATTAGCTAATATTAAATTTCAGTAAGGGTATATTTATATTATAAGCATTAAAGCGCGGTTTAATATTTGAAATTTAAATATACATATTTTACTATTTTGATATTTAATGATTGCTCATCTATCAGCGTTTTTATTTTCTTTTATTTTCATTCAAATTCAATGTTATATTAAATTTTCTGATTGAGAATAGTCGATAATGTTATTATTAGAATACAATCAAATTCGAAAAATTTTTGTGTCACTTTTCTTGCGGAAGTGCAATATGTTTTAGATACAAAAAATTATCTGTATTATATATTTATAATCTAAAAAAATATAATACGTTCCTATCAATGCAAATGATGAGATTTATAAAATTAAAATTTACGAATTAAGCAATAAATTTTGTTACTTATGCATACTTCATACATTCATATAATGTATAATATATCTCTTAATTTAAATAACACCAAACAGAGACGCGTCTCTCATACAGCCTTTGTCAAGTTTAGAGTTACAGCTAGTTGCGTATACGAGTTGTTATCAAACGTTCTTCACTGTTTTGTCAATATAGAGTGTGGCATCTCGTTCGTGTTAATAATGATCGTCACTCATATTGGTGTCGATGTCATTTATACACCGTGCATCTTCCATGTTATAGAAGGACATTAGTATACGATCCTTCGTAAACTTTGTGCTTGTATTTCTGATCCGATAATTTTATTCGTTAGTTTTTCATTGGTACAATATAAACGTGCCGATATGTAAGTATATCAGAAAAATTAATCGTCGTTAAAAAAATCATGTTTACAAAATTATCATTCGAAATTTAATTTAAAACTATTTAAAGATGGGTATACGTAGATATTTTCGAGAGTTTCGTTAATTCTCAAAAATGACTTATCGTTACGCATGACATATACAAGCTTTAACAAACTGAATAGCTTTATTTGAGTACTTAAAAACAAGCTCTCAGTGATGTCCCATCCAAATGTAGTATATTAGAATTGATTGCAAGGATTGTGATGTATTCTATGTGGGCCTAACAGACCGAATACTTAAAACAAGAATTAACAAGCATAAGAATCACATATATAAATTAGAATACAGCACAATATTCGGTAATCACAGAACACAGAATTACTACACAGAACTAGAATTATCGCATGATTTTGACTGGGATAATATAAACATTTTTGATAAGGAAAGTTTTTTTAAAGAAACAACGATATCAGAAATGATTTTTATACTCAAACAAAAAAATGGTTTGAATGTAAAAAAAAAAATAACATGGAACTTTTAGATCTTTTATATACTTCTTTTATTTTTAAGACTTGATGCTTTCCCCTCTTCATTAGCATCTATTCATTAGTGTTCTCTCGTATTATTGTTCAACATATATTTCTCATTTTATCTGTGACAAGTGTATGAGTAACGTCACAATAACGAATGTCCACCCACGATTTACATGTAAGTACTTCAATTGTATGTAAAGTTTTCTATTTTAGTTTTACAAACTTTAATTTATTGTGTTATCGCTTTAGTAAATCTGGTAATTTAATGGACATTATTTGGATTACCTCGTTGATTCAATACTTAATGTTTTATATCATTTCGAATTGTTATGACCAATCTTTACGCGACGAGTAAACGATTTTAATTTGTACACTACTATCAACTTATTTGACACATTCCAATTAATGTAGAAATTGTTAACTTAATTATTGAGGAGAAACTCACCTTAACCGTGAATCGAAATGTTTAATTCAATTTTTATAACTTAACGATTACACAACAATATCCAGTGTCTTAAAGATTTTTTATTTCATTTGAAATTTATTAATTTCTTATTAATATTGGCTTAATAAATATATTTTCTCATTTTCTTATCAACATTCCATGAAACATTAATCTTAGCGCAATCTCAGCGTTTAATTAATTCTCATTATAAAAAACTGCAACGTCCATTATTCTTTTGTTATTACAAAAAATAATAACATAGAGTAACTCTTTCTTTCCCCGCATAAAACTAGAACACGTTTTATATGCGCTATCTACACTAAAAAAATCAATAGCTAATTGAAGTAAAGTCCTATCTCCCGCAAATACTGCCAAACCCTTGTGTAAATTAGATACTGTGTGTCTCGTAACATTGGCACGGCAGTCGATGTAAAGTAAACAGTAATGATTGGTAAAACGTACAAAAAATCGAATCCAACGAAACTGGCTTAAGATAATGCTTCTATGAATCACGGACAGTGTTATTGGAAAAAAAGCATTCCCATAAAAAATGCAACGTGATTCACTGTTCGCGGTATTGATAAAGAGTAGATTTCTGAAAAATGCGGGACGGCAGTATAGGTGAAGTCCCTATGCTTCAAAATAATAACTTTATTAAGAGTTCTAGATTATTTGAAACAAAAGGAAAGATTCTTTATATAGTTTTTAAAAACATTTCCGTTTATATATATATAATGACACTAAAAGTAAATTTTAAAGAATAGGGATGCTAACTTTGTACCCAAAATTAACATCGAATAGCTCTGAATAATAATTACTCGATGTCTTTGGACAAGTACTAGAGCACTTAATATTCATAATTTTTTATATTCTTTTTTAAGAAAATAAAAAACTTTTAAATATGATATTATAAGTACTCTATAGTACTCGTCAAGAAATTGCAATAACTAAATTTTCTTTACGCGTTTTCTATGTCTAAATATAGTTTTATTTATAGGCGGCAACTCACAATTTTTTCGCATCCAAACTAAGAATTGGCGAGGAAAATCTCAAGGACTGCAGAGCAAAATTTATTCCAGAATCTTGATTTCACCGTTGACAACGAAGACTTCACACAAGAACCTCGCAGATATGTCTCGAGTCCCCCTTATGGCACCTGAAAGTGGTTTACAAGTCACAGAGGGTCAAAATTTCGTGATGCTTGAGGTACGTTCTAAACGTAAATACCAATTTTTTTTAGAGTTGTGTAAATATAATTTTTAATATAAATTGTATACAAGATGTTTTTATTTAATAACGATTAATTAGGCATTTAAGTGTTTGGAAATAAAATGAACTCTGTAATACAAACAAAAAAGTACGTTTATATTATACTTTTGTTATTATACATTTGAAACTTGGTTAGATAACGTGAGTAGGAAAGTGCGTTTGGAAAGAGCTTCGTGTATTTTTAATGTTTTTAGGACAATAAGTTAAATATTGTAGATAAGAGTAACGAAATTATATAATTGTAGTAAAAATTAAAAGACAAAGGTAAGAAACAAAATCTAAAAAGAAATTAATTAAAGAGAATATAAAATAAAAAAAAAGTCAATAAGATAAAAATTTAAAATTTACAATTAATTAAATAATAAATAAGATAAAATTAAAAAATATTAAAAGATAAGATATGAGAGAGAGAGAGAGAGAGAGAGTAGAGAGAGAGAGAGAGAGAGAGAGAGAGAGAGAATGTGTGTGTGTGTGTGTGTATGTGTGTGACATTTAAGAGAAAAGAAATAATGGGGGAGCAGAGAGGAAATTTAATATACACTTAATTTATAAATAATTGTAAAAGGTACGTGAAGTGAAGATAGACTTGAAAGCTTAAATGTATTTTCACTTTACTTGCTTTTTACGACTATTATCTGGAAGGAGAGGGGATAAGGATAATTTCGGCCTATTTTTACAATTATTTTATAACGATCTTATTATTTTGTTTTATCTACGTTCTTTTTATTTACAAATGGCATGTAAGAAAAACTTTCAACTTTTCCTTCTCCTGATCTAATATAACCGCGACTAATCGCGAAAGAAGAGTAAAAATCAAGATAAGAAGAGAAGCACTGATTAACATGTGAAATAAAGAAGATAGAGGAAAGGAAAGATATCGAAAAATGGAAGGACGGAGAGAAGAAATACAATAAAGAAAATTGGGGAAGGTTTAAACAGTACCATGTACGGAGAAATGGTTAAATGAAAGAAAACAATGGGCAAAGGAGCATAAGGTAAAGCAGAATAAAATATGAGAAAAGGAAGCAGAAAAATTACAGAAGATGAAAAATTCAGTAATCTAAGTTTTTACGGTCACAAATGAAGAAACAGCATTCTTTATACACTAAATCTGATTGTTTTAATTTCCGTTGGAGTTTTCCCTTTCAAATAAAGGAATTTTGTTGTAGCATGATACTGCAATTTCTCCACTTTAGAAGACTGGCAAAAACAAACTAATCGCTAAAATGATATCAAACTGAACTTTTTGTGTTTCGTTCATCTATTGGACAAGTATTGAAATTTAACGGAAATCTGACTCTTTCTTGGTCAGGTCAGAAACTTTTCAGTCTACCGTATATCGAGGAGAGCAATAAAGAAAAAAGGCTGAATGAAAATTGAAGATTGTGCATAGATAACAAATAGGACTTTAGCCGCGAGATATAAGTATAATTAAAGTTAGAAAATTCATAGAAATAGAAGAAAGAGGATCAAAATTGTAAGGAAAGGATATCTAGAATAAAAAAAAGTATATATAGAGGAGAGATAAGTAGAGTATATTGAAAGTAGATAAGATAGGAATAAACGAGAAAGTGTTGTATGTACGCCGAGATTGGTATATATTGGGGATTAGATTTAAAAATAGACAGTATAGAGAGAGAATGTGTGAATGTGTGGGAATAAAGAAAGAATTGTGTGTATCCCTGTCTTGATTTGTAGATGCTGATGGAAATAAGAGTTCTTTTTCTATTATATTTTTGAATTGCGATATATAATAAGTCTTATTTTATTAATATAAACTGTATTATGTTCTATATTTTAATTATCCTTTTTAAAATTAAAGTCATAAAAATATAGAATTATCTTTCTTCATACAAAATTTTAGTACTACATAATCAAGCTTTAGTACGTGCTAAGATAAAATTGATTTGAAATTACATACTGTTATATTCGCACATACAAATGTACTATAGTAATAATTGTAACAAATTATGTAGGCTGGATTACCTGGTGATTCGTGGACGTACTGTGTCGAAAGGGGACGATTGGCCAAAAGGTCAGAATGGTTTCGGGCAATGCTTACTGGTCCGTTCGCTCCTCCATTGACGGATTCACCGCCGTTATTGCGATTGGAACACGTTGATAAACGAGCATTCGATCACCTTCTCACGTAAGTATTAAAACTCTACAAATTTTCTTCTCATTTCAAGAAAATAATCTTTCGAGAAAGTACGGAAACCGAGAAATATACCCGATACAATTTTTTACATAAGAATTTATATACTATAAATATATAAGATAAATATTACACCAGTTAGTAGATATGACTCAATTCATTGGCTAAAGCGGTATAAAATTTTAAATATTAAGTTTTTAATGTGTGTGTGTGATATGTATGACTCAGTAAATTTTTGTAAATTGATAGATTATTTTGGATAGACAATTAAAGAAAAAACATATTTTTGGTAGTTTTCATTATTGTTTATGTGTATAATTTTAATGCTATCTCTTACTTTGGTTCAATAGCTTTTAATCTATTTCCTAATGTACCAAAACAGAATGTCTTATTTATCCTTATTATCATTTTCTTATTTCTTACTTTTTTAACTATTATCATATTTTCTTAGTTTCTTTCCATTTGCCTTATATCTTTCTCATGTTTACCTTATAAAATAAAATAGTCATCCGAAACCAAGGTCGGTATTTACAGTCGATTCTTATATTTGAAATATATAAGAGTAGTTAATTTTTTAATATTTGATTTGGATATTTGTCTTAAGTACAGTTTTAAAATGTCACAAGCTCCACAAATATTGCCTGCCATATCTCATTGTTCTATTGAATGAGGTATTCCTCATTGTCATTCGACGCACAACAAAAAAAACAACGTATGATATGAGCAGCTTTAAAACAAGAAAGATTTTGAACCCACAATTTTAAGAATAATTAAAATAAATTAAATTAATAGAGTATATTTCTGAAACACAACTGAACTATCATAGTAACATCACAAATTAAATTACTTAGCAATTTAATAATTTAATACTCTAATTGGCATTGTTTTAAGAAATCTTAATATATTGAAAATCTGTAAATAAATTTATTCATTAAATCTTATACATTTCGACAGAACTCGCCAAGAACTGTCTAGAATTCCTATCAGAACTACTCGGTACTCCCAAAAAATTTTTGATTAAAAATTTTTTTCCAAGTCCCACGTTGGAAAATTTTTTGAGAGTACCGAGTAGTTCTGAGTAGCGTTTCTTATAGTTCTCGACGAGTTCTATCGAAAACTGTAAGGTGAAAAAGCGATTGGACCAACGGTTTGCAAGATACAGCGACATTTGTCGGAAGATCAACAATTCTTAGAGTGAGTGTATCTCGGAAACCGTTGGTCCAATCGCTTTGAGCCCTGATACTTGCCGAGGTAATATTTTTCGTAATAACGTTTTAAAATATTTATACGAATATGAATTGTAAAATATTTTTTATCGAATATGGTTGTTCAAAAGTAAAATTCCGAAAATGTTCTAAATATTAGAATCACAGAGATAGAGAATTATCTTTTTTGAACTTCATATTTTGTTTCTATTAGTTCATTTTGTTGCATAGATATCTTCATGACAAGCCCGTCAATTTTATATCGGTATCAACGTCCAGAGCCACGCTCGATGCAGCTCATCAGTACCTTTGTCCTGGACTCGCGCGACTCGCCGTAACATATCTTGAGAGGCATCTCACACCTTCGACCGTGCTCGAGATTTATCAGGGTCTTGGACTCTACGCGAACGATCTGCGAGAAGATGATTCCAGTTTTGACAGATCGTCAAATTCACCGTCGACACCATTATCGCCCGGAGACGATGCCAGTGTAATAGGTGCGTCATTGATCTCTTTGGCAACAGTTTCGCGGCTGTAGATGAATAAAAATAGCATGATTATAGTATTAGAATATTTGGTAATAACGGTACGGAGAAATTAATAATGATTTATAATAGATTCGTCCACATTGCAGCTGCTGTGTGCACCGATCTTCTGCTCAAGTGCTTGTACGTAATCGATTCGAATCCAGTCAAGGTGCTACGTCAGGAACAATTTGAGGAGCTTAGTGCTCGGGAAGTCGCCCAGTTAGCACGTCGCGACACTTTGAATATCACTAGCGAGTCCATCCTCTTTAACGCGTTAGATAGATGGGCCGCAGCCGAATGTAGAAGACAAGGCGTCGAGCCCCTGCCAGTCAACAAGAGAGCCGCGCTCTCGGATGACATCTGCTTCAGCGTGCGGTATCTTCTTATGAACGATCGAGAATTCGTCAGTGGCCCCATGGCGAGCGGTATCCTGACTAACGAGGAATGCGTCCACATCGTTTCTAAAATACTCAGACATCCCGAGGATCCGAAAAATGAGAACGTAAGCATGCGCGTTCTAAAATCGAGAATTTCTTCGCTATTCTATCTGTCTAAAGCTATTATGTAAAGATATCAATCAATTACGTGTAAAGAGTAAATTTCATTATTTAATTTAATTTATTTTATATGCCTGTTGTTGTATTTCGTGTTTTATTTCACGTCCAATTAATTTTGCATTTAATAATAATAATATTGATCGTAGAAGATATAATGAAGCTTATAATAGAAACTTTCCTTTAAACATTTACAGATTCGGAGCAGCGCTCTAGACATCCATCCGTTTAGGTTGTCCAATGCGCCTAGGGTCGCATATAAACATGAGAATCAGGACTGCAACTTGTTAAGGCCGGGTAAAAAGGAACGACAGGACAATCGGAAAAATAGAAGAAGAGAGTGTGCTAGTCAAGGACATAGGGCGTGCGCTAGAATAGGAAATTGCCTCGTACGAATTCTAGCTTGCGTGTTTGATTAAACAGTGCACTATAGAATCATAATCGCAAAACTTCCAAATTTTCATTGAAAAAGATTCGGTTGTCTTTCTATCGTTTTGTTTTTCGGTTACAAATTCCGTTCAAGAAATCGAAATATAAAATAATACGTATTTAAATGCGATATAAAAGCATGAAGGACATTTAATGATCGACTTAGAAATAACGATACACACGCGTTCGATTACGATCAAGTCAAAAGATATTCAGTATAACTGCATAATTTAAATATTATAGAATTTATAAATTGTAGATATTTACTACTCCTTAATATTTTTTATGAATGCGAAAAGACACAAGTAATTTCTATCATTGCCGGAATATTAAGCGTATCATGCAGTCGCGTCAGCTAGTTGAAATCTATACACATAGATAATATTTTTGAAGATAACAGAGACTGAAGTACTGAAAGGGGGAAGTTTTTTAATATTTTTAGAGGGTATATTTACATCTCCGGCGGACTTTTTATCGGCAAGACGTTATTTTAAAATAATGAAGAAATCGCGCATGAAAATTGAGAACATGTTTTATGCCACTTCCATTAATATTATGAAAATTTTGACGTTTTGTTATATATACATATACTTGGGAAGATATTTTATCTTCTTGTTTGCAATTTTGCGCAAGATCTGTTGCTACTACAACAGTAGGCTTTCGCTACAGTCGATAGACGAAGTCACGACTTTCGCTGTTTTGAGATTATGCATTTTTCAATATATTTTACACATTTTAAACAGAAACAAAACTTTAAAATATTTATCTGATTGACGGAAAAAAAAACTTTATTTATACGCATATAAATTGTTAATGGTCCAACTAAAACGTACCTTCTTCATAAGCGCCTTTCCCAAACATTTTTTACAATTTAAATGTTCGAGAGTATTATCTATGTTATTCTCTAAATGTGAGACTATTGAGTGTTATTATGACGTCTTCGTTGTGTTCATATTTGCTGTTCAGAGTATATTATATCTTTAAATTAATTATTTGTATTCTGCATAGTACGTAGAGCTGCAGCTGAGAATCTGAGAGTTGTTTAAGGATATATAATTATTTTATAAGTATATTATTATTTTATAAGTCGGATCAAGAGAATTATCAAGTATTTATATATCTCCAATTGATTTTTGAGAATTTTATCTTTCTTATTTGTCTAGAATCTCTTTTTGAGAATATCTAAATGTCTATCTGTTTCGCAATGAATAGAAATATGATTGTAAGTTAGATACTTTAGGGAAAAAGTTTCTGAAATTATTATATGTGCGGTAAAAAGGTGACGTTATTGAAAAAATAGGAATTGTTTTAATTGATGAACTATTGATAAATTTTTATTTTAGCTTCGTATAAGAGACATCGTTTATAATATCGTTGCCATATACAATCATTGTTTTTAATCGGATTATTGACGTATGTATAACAACCTTCGATAGAGTTACAGACTGATCATGCGGCCATACTTATATTTAAAATCTCTGTGATTGATGAGAGAATGAAACCAATTGAAATGAAACAATTCAAGCGGTTTCCGATACGTCTCTCCCCTCCCCATTATTTACTTACGATATAATATTATTTTCTATTTTTATTGTAAGTCTAATTCAAGTGCGATTATATAAATAATGTAAGTTCAACTTTGCAGCGAACGGTAGTATTACGGAAAATTATGAGTACTAGTCATACAGATTTATTTTCCAAATAACTCAGTTATCAGATGTATTCTTTATTTCTTATATATATTATAAAAAATAAAATGAAATAACGTAGATGAAAGATAATGTGAAATACATAAAGTAACAAAATATAAAATAGTAAAATGTGTTGTAATTATAAATTGATATTTAGTATAAAATATATCATCTATGTAGTAAATTGTTGGATGAAACTCATAAAGAAGCAATGTTAATAAAATAAAAAGAATATTGAGTACACAACTTCTGCATTAATAAAATTGTTAATAATTAATTATAGTTGTTAATAATTTGTATATCAAAAAGCCATTTTAATCAAAATTTCCCCACGATTTTTCATATAATATTTATACATACTTTTTAAATATGTATTATTTATTTATTTATCTCACTGGATGTTGCTATATCCAGCAGTTTATCGGCCATTTCTTGAAATCGTTCCCATTCTTCACAATGCGATAAGAGCAATGGGCTGAAATTTTCACAGCCATAAAAAGCACCTGCTATTGCACCGGCCATACTAGCAATCGTATCTGTATCGCCCCCCAAAGAGATCTATAAAATAGCGATAAAGAGACATGATTATATGTAAACGCCATTATTTAAATATTTTACCTATATCTATAAAATCGATAATAATTATTTGATCTTTTATACAAGTTCCGCTTTGAAACTTATCATATAATAACTCAAAAATTAACACTTACGGCATACTGAATTACTCTTCTGAGAGGATTATCAGTTCGTATCTTTTTTATGCGTCTCTGTGCTCTCAAAAAGCAGAAAATTGCGGTGGGAACCGATTCTAATGCTGCGACATTAACACCCAATTCTTCAGCTACCCGTTGTTCATTATTAGACACAATAGTGTCAAGATCATCCCCATCCTCAGAAAGTAGATTCTTTACTATGTTTAGTCGCTCTTTATACAGTTTGCTATGATTTATACGCTATAATTGATATTTGTTTAAATGTAATAATATGTTTCATAATATTAAATGTACCTTGCATCGTCTTCGATCTTATCCATTTTATTCACAAGATCGTCAACAAAATTTAAAACGTTTAATTCTTCGCTGGGATTTAAACGTAAACTTTGTTGAATTGCTATAGCCTGTGATAATAATAGATTTTTATAACAGATATCTATCAATAAAAATATATGTATACATATAGATATGTATTATATATATTCTTATTGATAAAATTAATTACTTGTAAAATAGCACCATTTATCCCTAATTTGTGTGTATGTGTAATTTCCGTTGCTTCTTTTACATAATGTAAAAGTTTATCATAATTGTTGTAGGAAAATAATGCAACAGGTGCAATTCGCATTGCACCGCCGTTACCATAAGAACCTGAACCGTCAAATAAATTCTTTGCTGGAATTTTTACATTTGTTTCCTCGACACATTTCTTCCATTCTTTAAGTACCTATATATACATTATATATGTATAGTTGATTATTATAAATTATTATTTATCACAAATTATAATTATATAAACCATTTATAATTATAAAAACAAGAAAATTATAAAAATATCTTGTAATATATGCAAGCTTTGTGCTACGTTATTTATAAGAAATCTAACTTTTTTTTTTAATATCGGGAAAAAACTTAAGTTATTGCTATGCCTGAAAAAATAGTTCTGACGATAAATGTGCATTTGTGTCTTCGAAAGCATCACTTTTCAGAACTGTGTATACAATTTACACAAAATTTTAATAACTTTAACATTTTGGTTTGCAAGACACTTGATCAACGCATGATTCTGAGCAATGTTTCATACAATATAACTATCTATAATAGACATCCTTAGGACGTCTTTTAGGACGTTCTTTGGAGAACTGTGCAAGACTTATGTAAGACGTTGCGCAATAGCATTTGATACTATTTGTTCATAATTAAACCATCCTTGAATATTAGATAATTATTAATTAATATATTAGTACATATAATTGTATTAGTAAAAAAACTAACAGTTACAGTACCAGCTCCATAACGACGATCAGGCTGTTCATGATAACTTTTTGCAAATCGCTTGGCTAAATCAACAATATCCAGCTCTTGTTTCTCAATCAATGATTCAGCTAAAGAACGTGTCATTGCCGAATCATCTGTATACTCCATAACAGGCTCTACACAATTAAGTTCTCTGTATGAAAAATTGTAGCTTACTTTATATAAAAAATAAAAAATGTGAGACATGTAGGAAGTTCAAGAAATATTTCCCGATTTTTATATTTAAAAATAAAAAAAACAAGTTTTAGTACATATTATATGTATGTACCATATATATATATACTGATCAAATTAACATACTGGACCTTACAAACAAATGTGTTATTAAAGGCAGGGGTCAAATTAGTTAACATGAAATTCAAATTGAAATTATTACGTCACATGCAAGTTGGCTTTATTACAAATTATAGATTTTTGTGATCTAACCTCTGAACTCTATATCCCACAATTGATTCAACCGTCGCTGCAAATAGCTTTTTTTTTGAGCTGATACAGTCTTTAAGCCTTCGTACGGACTCCCAAGACAATCGCCGACCAAAACTCCTAACATCGTACCGCGAAATTTACTTTTCAATAATACCGGATCCATCCTTAATTTTACGTGATTTTATTTATGTTTACGTGAAAAGTGAAAATCTAATCAGTGTTACCAACCTATTGCTATATAAAATATTTTACCCTAGATTAAATTTAAAATTCCCCCAGGTTTTTCTAGATTTTAATTTTCATAGAAAATAAAGGTAAACATCAATATGGGCACATATATATATATTTCAAAGCGTCTCCGAAGAAAATTTTATATAATTCACATAACATATTATATTATGTAAAATAAAATCTTCCTCGGAGATGATGTTTCGAAATACAGTCTATATATATTTATTTTATCTAAAAATTTTAATAAAATTAAAAATATACAATAAGTAAATAAATTATATTTTGTAATTTTTATTGTTAAAATAATTGTGTAGTTTCATGTATTTCTATATTTTATATAAATTTTATTCAAGAAAATTTTCTTTATTAAATAGTTTGATAATTCATAGACTATGCAGTAATTATAATGATGAAAATTTATTCCTTCTCCTCCACAAAAAAACATCAGCACTTTTATATATTCCCCAGATTTCTCTGCGCAAATTAAAAACCTCCTAAAGTTGGAAGAAAAAGTCTTCACGTTGGCAACACTGCCTTTGAAGCGCATGCTCGGAATCCGGGAAATATGGTATGTATGTACACACATACACATATATATACATTTATCTCTATCATATATTCCCCCCCATGTATATCCTATATATATTAGAAACTCGCCGATTTTATAATACAAAAATTGTATAAATAAATAATTATTTATACTATTAAATGGTTAATTAAGCATGATTGATTTTATATATGTGTTATGAATAATTTAATAATATATAAAATCTGTAAATTTCTGTATTAAAGATTATTATAAAGCTTAGACAATGAAAAAGTTAGATGTTGGAAGACATTGGGCGTTTTCTAGTAAAATCATAACAGCCTTGTTATTTGTTAACATTAAACAAGGATAAAATAATTACTGCTGTCTTTACCGAAAAACGCCCATTAATGCAACTGTATAAGTGTATATATGTATGTCAATATAAATTCAATTAAACAAACATAATTACTTTGCCTCTGCTGGAGATTCTGAAAGGTTTCATCGACAGACTTTAATTATTTGATACAGAATTAACCGCGTGGAACATTTGTATAATCATGATTTTTTGCTAATAAGATGTTGTGCACGTTCACTCGGCCGGAAACAAGCTGTATTAATCGATCCAACATTAAAGTCACGCTTGAGTTTAATAGAGAAACGATGGTCGGTCGAGCCACCGATGTAATCTCCTGTTAATTAATTACGTGAACTAATTCCTAGGATCTACTGCAATGAAGATAAGGCAAGTGGTACTCTTAATTTGTTCTTTCGTGATTTATGAATTACTTAAAGGTCATCTGTTGCACGGAACTTTCTTTTAAGTTTACTACATTTATGTTGGAAAAATATGACTTCAATTTATCTCACGCTCTAGTTTAGCAAAACACAATAACACCGTAAATTGCTGTGACGAAGAATTAAAAACAATATGGTCGTTAAATTCATATACATTTTCATTCGTAATTTCCTTGAATACGAGAAATTCTTGATGAGTTTTACAAAATGTTATAAACGTAAACAATTAATGTGGATATCATATTAAAAAGTACACAATTTACGTGCAATTATAACGTAATTTCTACGTGAATTAAGGCCATGCACGTGGTACACGGAAAAACTAGACTACATTCCAAAACTCCTCTCGGAGGAACATTTTATTTGATGTAATTTAGTTACGTGTGTAATATCTTTTCAGTAAAATTTTCTCAGAGAGGACGTTTTGAAATATAGCTATAAGCAATAAAACGTAATAGCAATAAGCCCGGATCTGTAACAGGTTTTTAAGCTTTATACCATAAGAAATAAACGAATCATAATATGTGTTTTCCAATTGATGACACAAATCGACACAAGTGTCGTTCTATCTTTGTCAATCTCCAAATGTCAAGAAAGATAGAACGATACTTGTGTCGACTTGTGTCATCAATTAGAAAGCACCCAAAGATTCTCCTCGCATTCGACTGTAATTAGTCAATTTCTTGCTTTCGACTTAAGGCTTAAAATAACACCTATTATAGATTCTGGCAAAAGCAATTAAGGGCGTTTTTTCGACAGCGAATCAGAAGATGAAGATAGCCTCTCTGGTTGTATAACGAAAAAAACGCCTTAAATTCAACATGTTAAAATTTGTATTGTTTATACGTTTTATGGCTTTTATGACCTTATGGTCTCTACTGTGATTGGCCAATTAGCTTTCCGCTCGCGTTTTATTGCTCAAGTTATTTTTTGTTAATGTAATTATTGTATTTGTAAAATTCACTTTTACAAATGCATAATTATTTGGATAATATATGCGTCACAGCTGCTAATAATGTTAATAGCGTGGATTTTGTATTCCTGTTCACCATCATGCAGTTATATCTTATCGACGTACATTTACATGTGTACGAATTTCTCAAATCTTGATTAACGAATCTTTTCGCGCGCTCGCAGTACGTACTGTTTATCGAAATTAATGCTTTCCGTCACGCTATACGTTCACGTGATTACGTCATATTTGCGTGACGGAATTAAGTCCACTAATTTCCGCGGAAGGTTTATATACCCCGTCCTAAGCAGTTTTCGCGTTATCCGTCCATTACCTTGTATCTTCATCGTTAATCTCAGCGAGGATACTCCAGCAATTAACACGTCCTGTATGTAACACGCGTGAAGAATACTTGCACGCGTCGTAAGTATCGAGTGTGTCCTTCGAGTAACTATAAGGGTGGTTTTGCCGGCACGGGCACGTCAAAGGGATCGTCGGCGGCGGCACTTGGCGGCACTCAGCCGCGGTGATTCGGCGTGCCGCCGCTTTACGATTGGTCGGGGCGGCTGGCCAATCAGCGGTCGCGTCGTTTACTAGGCGCGCTCTACCCGGGCAGCCAGTGTACCGCCGGTCGCGTACCTGTTCGGATTGCTTCCGTTTCGTTGTTGCGCTCGTGGAAGCTCCTCAACCCTTCGTGGGTGGATCGGCAGTGCCTCGCGAGATATCGAGATATTCGTTCTTTTCATTCGATTTTTCTCCGTCCTTTTCTTCCTTTCTCTCTCTCTCTTTTTTTTTGTATCGGATAATGATTGGTCCATGTCGATGTTGAGGACCGGCGCGACGATACGAAGCGCGACGAGATCATGTTATGGAGATCGGCGAGTTGACGTCCTCGTGTCTCGTCGCCGCGCTGCCTCCCCGCTCGACGGTGGGAGGGTCGTCAACCGTCGCCGCCGCCGTCGTCGCCGCCGCCGCCGCCACCACTGTCGCCGTCGACGCGATCTTCTCGCGCGAAGCAAACGAGGAGATCCATGATAGGATAGGCGCGCGTGTATTTCCACCTTTTTTCCCCCCTTTTCCTGCGCCCCGTAATAAGTCGCGATTGAAAGTCGCCGGCGAATCTCACTGTAGTTCATTAACGCCGATTGCAGTTCTGTACCGCTACATCCTGCGTTAACAGGTGACAATTCTCAAATACGTAATCTCTATTTTTGACTTGACTTAGGCGACGCGAGGGATGCTCTGTACTTTCAGATTGCGTTTAATTTCCGAGACATATATAATGGGTGTAATAATGGCCTTAAGAAATTAATCAATCACAGTCGAATGTGGGACGTACAATCCACTATGATTAGTCAGTTTCTTAGGGCTTACTAACACCTATTGTGTTTCGGGACGTAAGAGCTGTCGGTTCAGATCATGTCTTAAATCTGATTTTATTTAATTGTGCGATGATAGTCTCTCTAAAAGTTTTGGAGTAAATAATGTGATTCTCTAAAGAGTGAAATTTCACTCTTAAAAGTTAACAATTGAACCACTCTTTTTTTTTCAATACTGGTTCAATTGTCACTCATTAGAATTATATTCCACTCCAAAGATTTTAGAATGATAGTACATGGAAAACGAATTTGGTAATAAATTTTAAATCGTGTTTCATGTATATAAGTACTCCATGTCAAATGAGAAATTTCTCAGGTAACATGTCATTATGTTTCATAGCGAACACTTGCACCTTCCACGTTCATTAGTGGGATACCTAATTGTTTGATTCTGAGCGTGACAAAGAATATATCGGGTCGACAGGTTTTCTAAAGCAAATCTCTTTTGTCTGCAGGCAGCTCGCTGTTGCATTATAATAATAATGTGGTGCGCACTTGATGTCGAAATAAAAAATCTGAAGAGACTTGGGGAAATCTCGGAAAAATTCTTTATGTAATTGAAAACTTCATGACTTACAATCGATTAATCAATCAATATATAATTATACGAAATAATAATTTAAAAACCGATCTCAACAGATTGCATTTCGTAAAAAAATTAATAAAAAGAAAAGATTTGTATCAAAATTTTACAAGATTGAAATTTTTGCATTCAAATTGAAATAGTCAATTACAAGAAAATTTTACCTAAAGCTCTATAATCGCAAATCGTGGACCTGTTATTGCTTGGCGAATTGTCAATCCTAATTATTTACATTTTTCTCGTACGTTTTAGTCTCTTAATAAGGGATGTTTAGCGTTGAATTTTAATCGAAACATCAATTCGCATTTCTTTTTATGTAAGCAATTATTGTTTAAACAAATATGAAAATATGGAATTATCAACGTGTTGATACACATTTGATTAATTATTAATGAAATATAAAACTGCAACAATAGCTTAATTATTAAAAAAAAAAGAAAAACGAAATAATTTGAGTAATACAATGTATTCATCGAAATAATTGAGATCGTATTGCGGTGCAAAAAGCAAAAAACGTAACGTACAATAATTGTAACGCTCCTAAAGTCGTAATCACTACAAGTTGCTTTAGGTTGGTTTAGGCTGTTCTACAATAAAGTTGTAAACCGTAAGCTGTAAGAAACTGGCCACTGACAGTTGAATATGAACAAAAAATCGACTGTGATTGGTTAATTTCTTAGGATTTGCGGCTTGCGACCCTATTGTATTATAGAACAAGCCTTATCCGTCACTGGTCACTAGGTCACCGATTGATGCTTCTATTTTAGCTTCTATTTTAGCCAATTGCAGCTAGTCCGTACTTGCTACATTTGATTGACTTATTGACTTAAAATAGAACTTACAACTGGTAACCGTAATGCTTGATCTATATCCTTTAATTTTAATGTGCACTCTTTGATTTTATTTCTTTGAAATGCTAATTTACATAAATGACCATTGTAATACTTGCTGCATCATTAAGCATGGGTCGACGGAGAGCGTATTTATATACCTACCTTATGATATGCCTGTTGACCCCGTATCGTTTCATTATTTTTATATTTATATATACTTATATACATGACAATCACGATATAAATATTTTGACATTAATCTTTAACATTTTCCATAAATCCGCGTCCGTTAATGCTGGCAAAAGCGGTATGTTATAGAAAAGTTATTGTATCTTAAACTTCAGAGCGGTTTTGTCAGAGGCCATTATACGTGACGACGATCCGTCTTATCGTTGGTTCTTTTTAATATATTGACCGTATTATTTGCTATTGCACAATCGTATTACTTTATATATTTTAAATAACGTAAAAAAATATAGCATTAAAATAAAATAATGATATACAATAAGATTGAATAAAAATAAGCCGGAAAGATAACTATTTTCTATAATGATCTAATGATTTATAATTGAGAAAAAGTTATGAAAATAAAAAATTGCTAAGCTCTGATCTAATTTAATAATTAAATGGAATAAAAGTAAGCCAAAAAGATAACAATTTTCTATAACAAGCCAATGATTTATAATAGAAAAATTGTTTTTATATTAAAATAAAAAATTACTCAGCTCTAATCTAATCTAATAATTAAGTATCAAAAATTAAATAATTTAATAATTAAATATGAACAATATTTGAATTTCAAAGTTCAAAAATAAAAGTTTCTCTTTCCATCGTATCTTGATCTTCTTTCATATCTAGAAAAAACAGAGAAGTCTAATAGATTTCTTGTATCATATTTCTGTGCTCTTTCACATCTGTCATGATGTTTCTTTTAGTTTTTATTAATAAATTTCGAGCAACCCCACCCAGAATCGATCTCGAAGTTTTGGCACAGTAACCTTTCGCGAATTCCAAGTCATCGATTTTTATGCGAGCAATATTCACTCGTCTTATACTGGGCTATTTTTACGACCCTCGCAGAATGACCCCGAAATCTAGATCTAAGACGCAGCTTCAGTTTTATGTCCGTGTCTTACTGATAATGATTAATAGCGTATATGCATGCTACTATCAAACGGGAACGGCTTTATCCTGAAAAATTTCGAACTCTAAGATGGGCGAGAGCACATAGTCTTGCATAACGCATAACTAACTTAATGCATAAGAAAATGAATTACTCAGTCTCTTTTATTTCCTTTTTTTCCATGAAATAAAAGACTCTGAGTTGATTTTCTTATGTTTTATACATTATACGTTATGCAAAGGTTTGTATTCCGACCTTAAACCTCGAATCGCATAGGTATATGTAACTCGTATCAGACTTGCTTTGTTCCCACGCGAGTCCGTTTTTGTTTATTTATTAGCACTATTCTTTTACGTAGAATCTGCCAAATCCCGAAAAATCTGTATATAATGCCGCATCAATACAAATATAAATACAAATTCCACACGACGCCGAAATTATTGAAAGTGACAATTAATTACAAACTCGCTTAATTGCCAAACATTAAGATAAAAGTTATAGTAATGGTAACAAAAAATGAATATTATTCCACAAGTGATTAATTTTCTTGCAGTTTTGTTAAAATAGCAAAATAAAATATTTTTTTGTTATAGACTTATAGAGGAACAAAATTCGGTAAACTTTTTTATTTAATAATAACACAATTTTATTTGGTTATTTAAATTTGATAAAAATTAATATAAAATTGGAGGTTGCAATTACAAAAGAAATTTTTATTTTATAATTTCAACAAAATAATCTATTATCGTGTATATAGAACGAGGAGTGTTTCGCTAAGCTGTCAGAAATGTTGGTCTTCTCGTAAAAGAGATTCGATGTTTACCTGCGTAAAGCGGGGATAATTCGAATGAATGATCAGTTTTTTTTGTGTATTTTTCGCCACACCATAGCCAATCATGGTGACAGCCATTTTTTCAAAGCGATTCATAGGTAATCAATCGACCTAATATTCTTGTTAAATTAGGGAAGTTCAAAAACTCTATTTTAATTAATATTTTTATTTGTTGTTAAAAAATTGCAAAAGGATAAAGTTGTTGCTCTGTAAGTTTTTTTTAAAAACAATACTCATTAAAAGAAGATCAGTGCAACAATATGTATGATAAAGCAATAAAATTGTACTTTGTTACTGTTGACGTATCCAAGTTTCGAATTTGTTACTTGAGAAATGAGTAAATAACAACGAAAAACTTTTCAGTATCCAGGCTGCTGCAAGAGTAAAATACCACAAATTTATTGCTCAAATTTGATACAGAGACATTATCTATAAATAATTCTGAAAGTAAAGACAATACTATAGTATCAAATTTAAGCATACAAAATACATTTTTTACTGATACTTTATCGCCTGTACACTGAATGTTTGGTATGAATAACCAAAGTTTGGACGCAAAAACTACAATATTTATTGATACAAAACTATTTTGTATGATGTTTACATGTTCAGAGATCTTTTATAGTTAAAAATCGAACATTTTATTATCGGAACGAAACAATTGTCGGATATTCGCACATCGTAATGTCCGTTCAGTTGTAAAGACGGAACTAATTATCCGATCGGAGGGAACATTGATATAATCGATAAGCGCGCCGTATGTAATTATATAGAATGTTAAAAATATCACGCTTTATTTTGCATTACACCCTGCTCGTTACCAACTGAACGCATTTGTAAGCATTCGCGCGCGGTTTTCGTTCACACGAAGCCGTGAAAGTGTGATCATGTGGGAAATATTTTGCAGTTCTCCGCTCGAAAAAGAAAGTTCCGCGCTTCCACCGATAGACGCGAGATCTCGAGGGGAAGAAGTCGAGCGAGACGCGGCGGGGGCATATCGATAGAGGAAACGCATACGATGAGACGTATGATGAGGGGGAACGTGCCGGCGGTGGTGTAACCTCGCGGGTCACTGGACATAAAAAGAGCAGAGGGAAGAGACAAGTTGTCGTGGGCTTTCGACAATTTAAGCGGCGGCAGAATCAAAGGTCATGGCAACGCCGCCGGACTCCCCGGGACCGGAAGAGGCGTTCTTCGACTTCGAGAGCACGAGGGCGAGGCAACAGACCACCAGACCGGTACCTATAGAGGAACTTCTGCGACAGACGAAGTTTTCCCGCCAGGAGATTCGAGTCATGTACCGAGGCTTCAAGCAGGTACGTCCCTCTTGACCTATCAGGCACCATCGATCCCTCTTGGGGATCTCTTGAATTGGCAAACGCGAAATTATGCAGGGGGCAAAAGCATTTTTATACCGTCCGTATTCATCGCAATTTTTATCGCACGTTCGTTGTAATATGCAAATAAGTTTTATCGCACTTCTCTTCTGCATAGCGCTATTAATTTATTTTCATCACTGAGCTTGCAACGATTTCCCTCTTGGTATATACGAGATTTTCTTCAATTTATTCGAAATTGTTTCATTGGCACTTGCACAGTAGTTTTGCATTTTTTATTTACGATTGAAAATTTTAGTTGTAACACCTGACTCGCAAATCCCAAAGGCAAAAATGTCAAAGAGAGAAAGATTTCCTGATGATAATTTATTTAGAATGTTTCAAAAGTTATTAATTTCACACTTTGTACCTTTTATTAAATATATCTTTGAATATTTAACGTAATGGAATTTGTCGAATGTCATGTTTTATCGCGAAAAACGAAAGTATAATAATCAAGGATGATCAATCATATCTATTACCTCAACGTTGAATTATGCCAAAGGCAAGATTTCCGAACATCGTTTTGTTCGTTATTGCAAGATTGCAGCAACGGTCGGTAGCTGATATAGCATAGTTCGTATTAGTATTTTTAACTCCTTCTTTATTAAAGATAGTCTCGCAAAGTATTGATTATTCATGGGCATCCCACAGAAATTGTGTTAACGCGGTTACGTAAATGAATTGATTAAAGCGCTGTTGGACTCAATCATTAATAAAAAGCATTTTTTTTCCAATCGATTTGCTGCGTTATCATCAAGCATTTGGTTAACCTTAACTATTTGTGATAAACGAATTTTACATCAAAATTGTTACGTGTATTATACAGTAATATGTATACCCAGACAGTACAGAATATTTATAATAAATATTCATTATATTCACATTTTTTGAAATAAAATATATTTTATACATATTTTATAAAACTTAATTTGAAATATTAAAATATATATTAAATATTTCATGTAATATATTTATGACAAAATATAAAGAAATATTTTTAATAAGTATTTTTTATTTAGATTATAATGTCTTATTAAATATTTTCATAGCATTTACTATTACATTTACAATAATTCATATTTATATTAATATTTCATATTTATAATCTATGCAATCTAAGACCACCAAAATATTTAAAATACATCTTATAAATATTTACAAATATTTTGTAAACATTTTATAAATATGATATTGTTTGGGTATTATATAAACATTTTATTATAATATTTAAAATAAATCTGATATTTGTGAGACAAAAGAGCCCGAAAGTCAATTAACATAGGATTATAGGAATAATCAAACACAATTTGTGTGGATAAAATATGAATAAATACGCCGATTTATATTGAGTTTTCACGTAATTTCTATAGTAATGCGTAAAGGTAAGACAATGCAGCAACGAAGTATAAATTGCGTTAGTAACGTGGTAAATGATTGTAGGGTATAATACGTTTATAAGACGTTTATATCGACCTAGAAAACTTTCGGATGCGTGTCCTATTGTAAGAAAGAGTATAGTAGTAGGAACTACTTGCATAAGGTGTATCAGAAAAATGATAAAAACTTGGCACCAGACAAATACGTTTGTTACAGCCAAAAATGAGTTTGGCTCGTTTTCCAATCACAGTTTTGTGACTAAATTTTATACTGCTCGCGTCTATTTTCATCACAATAAATATACGCGATAGAGGTTTCCAATGAATTTTAACAGAAGCTATGCGATGGTATCCTTTGTAATATTGGATTACGAGCTGTTAAATGAACGTAATATTCATATTAAGTTCCTGATAACAATTTATTTGTGCGTAGATAACTGTCTTTTTTAAAATCAAATCTTTAAAACTTATATTCTTTTTCTCTTTTTTCATTATATTTTTCTCTTATTGTATTTTTGTTTTTCAGTGTTTCAAAGGAATTTATTTCCAGAGTACTAAATAAATGATTTCTCTCTCCCTCTTTTAGTTTAAGAAATAAATTGGATATTATTTACAATGAAAATATTAACATGTCGATTACGTGTATATTTCTTAATATTTTCAAATGAGTGCACTAAAAGGTAAAATATTCAAATGTGTGTTATCGGAAAAACGGCAAATACCTGCGATAATCATCCCGGAACATAATTACATACGCGATGCTACTTACTCTGCTGTTCATTCATACCAAAGTAGTACCATGTCGATATTGGATCTATGGGCTCGTTATACGTTCGCGCTTTGCGATGCATAATTTTTCGCTGGCGCACGGTTCGATGAAACTCAAAGCCGTACACGCTTCGGAATTCTGTGCGGCCCGTTACTTTCACGATTTTCGTAAAATATTCACCAGTGAGCGATCGCCAGCGAGTTGCGGCGATGTGACGGTCAGTGCGGTAGTCAGCCCGACGTTGAGCCGCCCGCGCCGATGTGCGGTCTCTCCAAGAGAGATAACGTAAATATCTGCAAGTTCTTGCGGTTGTTTTGTACAATATGTTCTTGAAAAGACGTATATTGTCAGCAAAATTATGTTTAACTATGTCATAGTGACAACTTGTCTATGACATAGTTAAACAGCCGTTTACAGCTGATGTCTTAATGAGAATTTAAGAAATAAAAGTTGAAAAAGGATCCTCTTACATACAGTAACAGTGAATTTGTAACAAGGCTCTAAGAGTCAAAACGTAGTTCGCAGTGCGTATAAATATGTAATAACAACATAAAACGTTCGTTTATTAAACATATAATAACGTTCAAATGAGGGTACCGTACAGAACGAACGTGTCGACTCCACTTTAGATCCAATATTTAACATATAAAAAGTTAATAATTTACTATAAATTTCCATCCTTATATTCTACGGTCATATATAGTTTTAAGGGTAAAAATTATTGCGTTTATCGGTAAACGAATTTAGAATCGCCTTAAGTATGATTCTCCCCAGTCATTTAGCTTTATAGGCCTTCTACAATAAACCATAAGTCATAAATCAGAAGTCAGAAACTAAAAATTGACGACTGTGATTAGTCTAGCTCATGACTTATAATTTATGGCCTATGGCTTATTGTAGAAGGCCTATTAGGGTCACACTAAAAGCTTTAAGCAGTGAAACGTAAGCAGTAAGCGAATTGACCAATCACAATAGAGTCCGTAAGGCCATAACATAAACAGTAGCGAATCCAACATGTTGATTTCCTAACTGCTTAAGTTTTAAGTCTGAAGTTTTATGTGCCATTACGGCATAGAACAAGGTTGATCGCAAACCGTAAGTTGTACGAATAAATCAACCAATCATAGTCAATCATTTTTTTCATATTCAACTGCGATTGGTGAATTTCTTACTGCTTACAATCCTAATGTAGAACAAGCACAAAAGATCTCGGCGTACGTAACGTGCTGCATACATAGCATTGCACGATGTTATATATGCTGCATTGGGCGCTAATGTATGCACCTACGTTCAATCATAGCACCTTTTGCCCTTAATATTAAAAGCGGAGATTAAGCGAACACGCAAGCACGTATTAGAGAAAGTAGCCCGCTGCAGAATTTAAGGTTATTCACTCCGGGCAGGGTGGTTCAATTTACCTAGTGGGACGTGGACGAGCTGTCCGGACACTAACTAATTCAGTAGCCGCTTACACAATGACTCGCGTATCGTCGTAACACGAAGGGTGCTATAGAATAGCATAAGCGCGAACTAAGCCGTCCCTCGGCGCTTTTTCACGGCCGCCCCCGTATTTCTTCTTCGCGATCGCGCTTTTAACGGTATCGCACGCGGGACCGCCCCGAATAAAATTGAGAAATGCGTTCCGTGCATTTCTCGCTCTCACGGGTACAAGGACGAAGGGCAACCACACGGTGTTCGCTATATCTGATGCATTTCATCGTTCGATTCTTCCCGAGAATAGGAGGGTTGGAAAAAGAGTGCAAGGACAATCGCGTTCTCGAAACAATGTGCCTCTTGTAATTATTGTCAGCTCACAATAGACGGCGATAGGGCGAACTTTTGAATAACGAGAGGAAGATCGGCATCGGAACAGCATCTCTCCATAGCCCGATATCGCATGCTATTGTGTAACAGATGTATGCATTGTCAGATCAACGAGTGTGAGAGATGCACTCCTGCTTTTTTTGTTGGTTGTGTGTCTTGGGATAATGTAGAGATCCTTTAACAGGAATCTGAATACGAATCGTAGTTTTGTGTATATCTATGCAGAGTAGTTCTAACAAATCACACGAGAGAGAAGGGCATATATTTACTATTTCTTTCTTTTTCTCATTCTGTTCTTTATTATCTTTTATCTATTTTCCTCTCTTTCTCTCTCTCTCTCTCTCATATTGCCATCAAATGTCTAATCAACTCTCCAAATATCATATTTTTTTCGCGCATATCATATAGTTTTGTCTACATCATCTCAATGCTACTGCTTAGGGAAAGGTGAATAATCCAATCGCTCAGTTTATTGTTTTAACTATTATTAGATTATAAAAACATTGAAAGATGAAAAAAAAAAAGAGAAATTACATCACTTATATCAGGTTTTTCTTCTGTTGCTGAACTAGTGTACACTTTTGGAACTTAAAGTGAGATAGGTATATGTTTGATAGAGGGTTATTTGTCAAGAGCGAGAAAAACAGTTCTAGTAAAGTTTAGTGCAGGAATAGACCATTTAATATAAATCAAAAGATATGTTGTCACTGTCAGTTTTTGTAAATGTATCATAACGATTACTTCAAGGTGGAAATTTTATCTAGAAGGTTTTCTTTAGAATCTTTAGATCATAGAAATATGTTATTAGACTATTGAGTCACTTATATGTACCTTTAATGTGATCAAGTGTCGGTTGTCTCGTACGTATTTTCTGTCATAGAAAAGAAAATGTACTTTCCGCGATGTACGTGATCGACATATTCTTTTCTACTCGGATATACACGAATTCAGATTGTCGATATCAAGAGGGATATCGAAGAAAAGAAAGTTGGATTTAACAAGATTAATTACTTGATTTGTCTATCAAATAAAAAGATCTGCATGAGAAAATGAAGGATAAAGAACTTGGATATACACTATAATAATAAGAGCACATATAATTACGATGTAATTTGTCTTGATTCTCGAGGGACTGTGTAGACCTAAGCTAGTCGCACAGGTGGTATCGAACGAACAATACGATCCAATGGAGCCCATTTCATACGCAACCGCAATTATCATGCGGCACTTGCGTATAAGGATGGATCGTTAAGGTATGCACGAGACGTGTTGAATTATCACGTGCTTACAAAGGCGCAAACACGTATTACATATAGCTTTGGGGATTGAAACTAATCCCTCGTCAGCTCACGGGTTACCTAAATTCTCGATCTAACCGATGGGAGCGGGCTGCATTATCAAATCGAACTGCACCTGACCTTCGAGATATCTGTGTCAATTCCCTGTCGCATGATTACTCTGATAATGGAACAAATGAGAAACAATACTATATAATTTCGAACCATATCCACAAACAGATGTGTGTTGAAATTAATGAATTAATAATTTATATACAACGCTTTTATACCTCATTCCACTCTTTTGTGGAATCACAATAAAAAAAACGGTCGATAAACTTGGAAGTCATTTTTCTTGTCCGAATAAACATTATCATTTTCTTTTTGTGATTTTTAAACGTTCGATATTGTTATTTGACAATAAAATAGTTACGATATTATTATGTAATTGGTTGTTTAAAATTAATATTCAACCAGAGATGTTTGTGCATCTACAATTTGTTAGTAAAAAAATTAAGATAAACTTGGATGATTTACGTTTCCAGCGACGATTTGTGCTGCGCATCTATCATGGTTGTTAATCGCGCGAATTAGTATCTATCGCATGGAGATAACTCGTAAATTATGGACTACAGCGTATTTGCGGATAATGGATTTTGCGGATAATGGATCGAAGCCGCGCGTGTATACGTGGAAATTCGTGCTCCCGCCAACGAGAACGAGAATGTCAGAAATGTGCGTGTCGCGGCATGACGTTCACAATCGCTTTATGCTAATGCGACTTGTAGTCGCCGCGTATCTTGAAAATTGTTCGCCTCGTATTAACGTCTAGCGGAAATTACGCGGCTTAACCAAGTTATGTGCGATCCTATCTTCTCATTTCGCGCCATTAAAATGATCGCATGTGACAATTTCTGCATTGCCGCGCCTGGTTTTAAAATGATACGCCTTCCGCATATTTTACTCGAGTCGATAGTCATATTTGTTCTCGAAAACGTCCTTGCGCGTTGTTTACATTGATCGATCGCGTACGCGAATTCATGGGACATTTTGTTTAAGAGCGTAAAAAATTTATAGTCATTATAAAATTGGATTAATGCATTCTTTGAAAAATGTGATCAAGTGCTTGTGTAGAGATAATTTTGCGAGATTTTTTAATTACACGAAGATACTTAAGTAATGGGATTTTTGTAAGTTAAATTTGAAGAGGTAAGCAAATTGAGATTTTTTAATCTTTCGATTATTGTGTGCAGATTTAACAAAAATGCAATTCGATGCATAAAATGCTTGATCGTGGAAATACTTAATCTAAAATTAAAAGTATGCAACAAGAATTGTTGTCATCAAGTCTTAGTTAAAAGAAATCAAAAGTTTGTGATACGAACGTTCTTTTCCAATCAAGCTTTACCCGAACAGAAATCGATAGTAGATTCTTCGAATTGCATTGTCGGTTGATATAAATTAATTTCCGGCGGATGTCTTTTCCACATGTGGATGTTCGCCGCATTTCCGAGATGTAACGAGAAATTAGGGCCTTTATTCATTCGGCTAGCAGTAATTTTCCCGGTAAATCGCCGTAGCTCACACTCAATTATCTGCATCCGTGCAAATCCTATTTCTCCGCTAATCTGTTTTCCCTCCCAGCCTGGATAGTCAAACAGGCGTGTAATAGTTGACGGCACGGCTTGGCGTCCTTTCTCAAGCTAAGAAGCGAGAAACGTTCGTCATTATACTGATGACATACGACGTTAAACACTTATTCGTTTATACGTGAACCTCGTGTAACGAGGCAGTTGTCTCTTCGTGGCGATCCAAACGTTTAACTTGTTGATAAACGTCGGATCTTAATTGATTAGCAATATTGATTTGTGTGACAATATACAATATATACAATATATACATAGATGTATGTACGTGCGTGTGTGGGGCAACATAGAGTAGTTTTGATGTAAACGCCTATAATATTATATATACTTCAAACACTCTATTTAAATGAGACCATTTAATAATTAAATGGCAAATACGTTGCTTGAATAAGATAGTAGAATAAATTACTATTTTATCACCTTGAAAATCTCTATATGGATTTCTTTCTAATAAAACTTATTTTTCCAAATTTAGTCTAATTAAAGGGAAAAAAAATTTCAAAGTTAAATTAGAGCTATACTTAGATGCCTATGTGGGCGCAGAGCTGGGCGTATATTTGAAATATTTTTATTAGAAAAAACGGTATTTGTATTAAGACAATTCTAACTTGTATTTTGTATTTCGTATTTTAAATGTACTAAGATTATAATTGCGATCTTATTATTTAAATTACGAAATAAATAAAACTTTTAATCTTTCGATTTTAAATTCATTACAAAATATGTGATACTTTCGTGTACAAATCGCTGTATTTTATCTTATTTTCACAATACTGTAATTATCTAACTTCTGATTGTGAGAGGAAAACACTACGAAATAATCTGCTAGATTTAGCATTGTAGAGTGCCGAAAAAAATGGGGTTACATGTACGCGGCTTCAGACAATATTCCCTTGTTACTATCGGAGGCGATTAAGTTACAATAGGATGGAAATTAGCGTGCAACACGCAGGCCAAGTGTTAGGCACGAAATGCGTGATGCTGGAACGTTTAGCGGCACATTATTCTCCCGTGAACGTGCATCACATTTCGGGTATACCACAATCTAAACAGGTGGTCGGTCTTTTCCGAGCCAGGCCGCTTTATTACTCTCGAGATTTCTCTCTCGAGCCTGGATTTATTAAACTCGAGTAAGAAGAGAGGGAGAACGATAATCCTGTACGAGAGTGGAATTTTACGTCATGAACTGTTATATTACGGTATCGACCAACCGATTCTTTTTAGAACAATTTAGAGTATACAAGGTCCGCGTTATTGCGGTAGTATATACATATAATATACCAAAGGCCGGAAAACGTAAAATTTGTCGAATTATCAGAAATCCTGAAATATAAGAAAAGTCGATTCGGCTTACGCAAAGTTATTACGTTTGTGTTTCATTTATTACTTGGCAAATTTTGTTGTAAAAAATGTTTTCGGGTATGTTAAGTTAGCATCCCAACTCAGGAGTTCTGATTAGAGTTCCCACTTCCTTTTGACGAGACGAAGAGTTCCCTATAGTTAATAACAAGAGTTCCGCTCAATAAACATTTTTTTACATTTTTTAAAAATCTCGAAATTCGATAAAAAGTTAGCACCCCATTTTTAAAAAATGTAAAAAAAATGTTTATTGAGCGGAACTCTTGTTATTAACTATAGGGAACTCTTCGTCTCGTCAAAAGGAAGTGGGAACTCTAATCAGAACTGCTGAGTGCTATAGTTGGGGTGCTAACTTAACATACCCAATATTTTCAACAAAGCGAATAACAATATATTTTTCTGTTATTTTTTAATGTTTTGATTTATTGAAATATTTTCTAATTTTCTTCTTGTGCATTGTCGTATTTAATGAAAAATTTAACTTAAATCAAAACTATGTTATTTATAATATACAATGTTTATTTATTCAGAAAAAGTGAATAACGCGTATCCAAAATAAATAAATATTATGGGAAATAAATAAAAATAAGCTTCATGTATGAATATAAATCTATAAATATAATATTAAACGAAGTGTTAATAATATTTGTGTGTGCGAAATCGACTGGAATTTCTGATAACAAATTCAAAGAACATGGAAGAAGCGTAAAACGCGCCCCTGTATCCATTAGGTACTGTGTCATTTCAGAAGAACTGATGAAAAGAGGCTCTAACAAGGACTGCAGCATGAAAATGGCGCTCCAGATAAGAATCTGTCTGTAGAATTCACTAGTCTTTCTCTCTCTCTTTCTAGTTCTTTTAGTTTCTCTCATGCGCTCTACAAAGCGCTCTCCATTCCGTATAAACTTTTCATCCTTCCTTTTCCCCTTTTAGGATCCTTTTATTCTTGAAAGCAAAGAATTTTACATTCTATGTAATGTAACGTGCACAAAGTTCAGATATTATTTTCATTCAACATACGATTAGCAAATTTCTCCAATTGCTGATATTTTTTTGCACAATTATTATATATGAATAAATTATACCATATTAATATTATTAACACTAATTACTATATTAATAATAGAATTACTCTGCGTAATCAAATTTTTGAAATGTACATAACCCAAGATAATTTTAACAAGTAAAATTATTACATTTAACGTTCGCGTATAATAACATCAATTAAACTTTTGCAATTAACCTTAAGTTTCTGCGGTATATCTTTTCGCAAATTAAAGCTATAGTAAAAGTGACTACGAACATTGTGTTGCTATTCTCTATCTTCAGCAGGGTGTTAATCAAACTATTCTTGATGACAATGCATAATATCCGCGGATATTCATGAGAATATGTATAGAATATAAAGCTATATACATATATTTATGTATGAATTTCACGCGGAAGTTTATCCTTTAAATATTCCGATTGGTATAAACTTATGTTAGCTCGTCGATTTATCTTCGTTTAAGGGGTTAATAAGTGGCTTTACAGTAAACCGAGGTCGACACTTTATTCCCTTATGTAATAGTCCCGCTACTTTCATTCTCAAGGATAAAATTTCGTCTTTTTGCACGCTGTCACGGCCACTACCGTCTCTTTCGCTATCCTTTGTCGTTTTTAGTTCGTAACTCGCGCCGACCTGACGCTTTCATGTTCTGACAACCTGTATTTGGCAAATACAAATCTTCGTGCTGACAATTGTTACGTGCACGCCAACCGAAAACAAACACCGCGTTCCATTCACACCTCCCGCAATTTTCCCTTTCGCAAGCTCTAACATTGTACGTAGCAAAAATAACAGTTTTTCAAACATTTTTTATTAATAATTTTTTTATGAATAACGAGCGATGGTTAAATTCTGTCGGAGGTCGCTTAGCATTATGACTTTGATATGTCAAGATCAAGGTCATCGAAGTGGGAAACTTGGAACTATTATCGTCTGCACAATGGTTTTGTTTTCAAGACCCTTAGAAAGTTCATTCGCTCGGCTAAGCAAATTTCTCGAATGCCTTCGTTATCGCAAGAATACCGATTCATACGTCAAGTGATTCGTGTGAACTGAGCGTCCCTTCATGGTCCATTTTTTAAAAACAATGAATAGCGATGTAAGCTGTATTAGATCGACCAAGAGATTCGTTTTTATTAACGCGGGAGTGAAAAATGACTCATTAAGCAGAGACTTTCGCGAATCCGCATCGGATTCCACAAATAGCAGAGAAATTTACGAGCATAATATTTCTTTTCCCGACTCGCATAGTTATTTCCCGCAAATCAGTAGTAGCAGACATTCGTGAATTATGTCAAGTATAAGAACTCTTAATGGATATCACATGAATACTGAAATTACAATGTGCGTGAAGTTAGCACCGCCATTTTGAAAAAAATAAATAAATAAAATTTGTGCTGAATTGTGCTAGATTTGTGCTACATTATGCCGCAAGAATTAATGACATAACTCAAAAAACAAAGCGTTAAATTGAAAAAAACGTTTCTTTCACCAGCACCGCCATTTTGTTTAATCGGCAAAATAAACATTGTGCTGAGTTGTTCTCGATTTGTGCTACGGTAGCACAACTCAGATATACAGTATCGATCACATGGAAATACAAACCCGATTTATGGGCAAAAAACCGAACACGGAGGGAAAAACTGTTTTTAGTCATAACTTTTGGTGTTATGAAAGAACGGCTGAAATCTTTGCGGCACAATGTAGCACAAATCGAGCACAACTCAGTACAATGTTTATTTTGCCGATTAAACAAAATGGCGGTGCTGGCGAAAAAAACGTTTTTTTCAATTTAACGCTTTGTTTTTAAATTATGTCATTAATTCTTGCGGCACAATGTAGCACAAATCTAGCACAATTCAGCACAAATTTTATTATTTTTTTTTTAAATGGCGGTGCTAACTTCACGCACATGAAGTTACAAGAATAGTTCAGAAGTACATAACGAAATGTCGCTTCTATTTATTGTACGCAAAAAGAACATGAAATCTTATAGATTCATATAAGAACAATCGAAACTAAAACAACTTTATCTTTTTCTTTTAAGTTTAAAATCGATAAAAATAATTGCCACTTGGTCGGTATTTATAACATAGAGAAAATTAATCAGCTTAAAAAAATGTCTTTTTTATTTTTATGTATATAGATAATAATTCTATTTTTATATATATATATATATATTTATATATTTCGCTGAATCATATTACAATGATTTATCTATCTATCGATATTCTATCTTGCACAAATACAAGGATAAAGAGATATGCTGTAAATAACGGGGAACAGTTGCAGAAGGCAAATATTCAGTTTCATGAGCGCAATTAATAAAATACATACACAAGCCACAATAACAAGCCATACGTCATCGCTCGTACAACATTTTCGTAAAGTACGGAAAGTCCGATAACCGGAAATTCTCCAGGCATGAATATTAATAGATAATTATATAACATCGCACCACACACATACGTACCACTTATACACATGCTGTATGTATGTAAATGAGAAAGATATAGTAACGACTGGAGCGTATAGTTATTCATATTTATTGTCGGTTAATGAACAGTAGGATAAACGTTACAAATCAATCTGAACACGATAATGAAAATATTTTATACATATACTAATAGACAATAGAGTATTTGACGGATAATGCAGTAATATCTAGAATATGTGCTACTTTGGTATCGTAAAATTTTGAGAGAACAATTGAGAAATCAGACACGTGTAGAAAAAATGTATTTTCTACATATATAACGGGGTGGTAGATATTAGGCACTTTAAACAATTTTAAGGAGTTGTTATTTCTTACACGAAAGCCGAAAAATTACTTTACACATGAAGAAGAATAATTTCATCCTTTAAAACCGCTTTTGAGCCCTGACATTTTTTAAATTTGTCTCTACATAATTTATGTGTATATAAAGTTTCGTCAAAATAAGCCGAGTGGTTTTTGAAATTTTTGGAAGAAACAAAATTTTTCCTTTTATTTCAACCCTGTATCTTTAAAACTAATAGTGAATTCAATTGGACGTATAAAACTGTTGTACATAAATTGATATAAAGATATATGTTTATTATAACATATATAAACCGATTAAATCAGAAAGTACTCAATACACTTTGTTATACTGTTAGGTAAAAAGTATCGTATAATTCAGAATATCTGCTGCATTTCACTTTTACATTGAGATTATAATGAATCA
This sequence comes from Cyphomyrmex costatus, assembly GCF_001594065.2. NCBI lineage: Eukaryota > Metazoa > Arthropoda > Insecta > Hymenoptera > Formicidae > Cyphomyrmex > Cyphomyrmex costatus. Next base: position 2,914,879 of record NW_017277125.1, on the reverse strand, counting down.
GTATATAAATGTGTCCAATCAAATTGGCTATAATCCGTTTCGGACATAAAAAGTTTTTGTTTTGAATTTATGAGAAATTGCCTCTTAAAATCTTTTAGAGTGTCTACTTATTGTTATTATCCACCCTGTATAACAGCTCTTCCGCATGGATTCGTTGCGATGTTATTTTAAGCTCCATGTGTGTACAATGCGCGCATTAAACAACATTTCGCAGCGATGTTACAACACAATATACGATCACCGTACATATTTCATTCGTCAGTGCTTGTCTCGTTGATTCAACTTTTATCGTGGATTATCTTTCAAGTAGATGTCGTTGAGAATTGCATTTTAATGCGCAGTTCATAAAGAACTTTATTAATCATCGCGTATTATTTATTTCTTGTATCAAGATGAAATTTATACAATTTTCAACATGATTAACAGAATGAAAAAGAGTCAAGGAAGACGTTAAATAATAGCATATTAGTTACTACCGCCATTAATCGCGAGTTTTGCGAGTAAATCCTTTTTTTTTTCCACATATAAATGTGCTTTTAGTCTCGTTCGTTATTTCTACGGATTAAGGCGGAATGTATAATTTAGAGGCATTTCGGATTAGCATCCATTTTTCTTATCCGGACTAATGGAGTGATTTTATCGGGGACCGAGATAGCATATTGCATGACCCGGAAAGAGAGCCAGATAAAAAGTAGAAAAATGAATTCATGTATAAAATTATTACTAAAAGCTTTAGATCTGATATCTGTTGAAATTAAGTTAGATATAATAATTTGATTTTAGATGCGTGCGGAATATAACAGTTCGTATAATATTGTCAAACTGACTCAATATACATAACGATGCGAGCGAAACGTTCCTATAAAAACGAATGAAAAGAATGTTTGCAATAATATCTGCGTTTGGCTTGCTTTTTTATTTCGTTTATTTTTGACGTAGTTCAAAGAGCCAGTTTAGTATTTTATTTGAAAAACTTTAATTTAAACGCTTCGCGTGAGGGGAAGAGGAAAGGAGAGAGGGGAGGCGAGAAAGAGAATTTATATTCCATTATAACAAGCGACAATTGCTTGATAATTCGATCTCTTAACAACTCACACTTATAAAATAGCTATAAAGTTATTCACGCTCTTTTACAAGTGCAAATCTTAATTTTCTTTGACGGGCTCTTCAATGAATTCAGTATCGATTTCACTTTAGCGAAAAAACAAAAAAAAAACGAGATAGATTATTTATCATTTCCACTTTTATTTTAAATGCATTGTGCCTAAATTAAATAGATAAATATTAAATAAGAATTTTGTTGAGTTCCTATGTGTAGAGATTAATTAAAAAAATGTAATCCGCCATTCACATGAAATCTTGATATCTGCGGAGAAATGTTCTTCGATTACTTATATGATTATCTGATTTATCGGTTACTTTGAAGCCACGACGGAATCGTCCACCGTCACGAATACTTGTATATTTCTAAAGCGATCCGACTGTTTTCCACGCACCACGACGGGAAAAAAAGTACGTTGCGAAATTTCCTTTTGTGCTGCCAGTCGCATTATTTCCTTTGCATACCTCGTGTCTGACCACGGCGCAATTTCCGCGATTTATCAGAGCGGGAAGAAGAACGACGCATCTATCGAGATAGGTTTCCAGTTACGCCCATATACCCACCCTCTTTCTCCCCGCTTCTCTCGTCTATCCCTTTTACTACTGATAACGTTCCGATCAGACGTTATCGCGCCTCGTCACGAGGACCGATCGACTTTAATGACTCGAACAGTCAGTGCAAGGAAGCCTCGGATTTACGAGATTGCCTGGCGCTTTGGCAATCATGTTGTAATGCTTTTATGAAGGATTAGAGTCGGTGGCGGCATGCTGGCGGGACTATCCCTATTTCGCACCTAACCCAGATACCGAAATGCCACGCGGCATCCCTCGGTGTATAGCCTCGATTCACGCCGGGATTTACGACGTGTTCCGTTTGTAAAACAGTCACCCGCATGAAACTCGTGTTTTATCGGTTCTTCGTACACGCATCTGCATATACATGTGTATGTATACATATCGTATATATGCGCGATACTAGCAGACAAAGTCAATCGCGATTCTCGATAAGACGCCCCCCCCCCCCCCCCCCCCCCGAGATAGGAAGAAGAATTTTCGCGTTTGGAATAATTTCCGCAGGAATGTCGAACGCGTACAATTTCGGTATGCAATCCTTTACAGAATCAAGGAACGTTACGCGGAATATTTTACATTTCAACATCTCATAGTTTGTGTAACGGGAAATCAATGCCGCGGTAGAGAGTGCTCGGAATCACGCAAGAATCTCGTTTTATTTAATACCATCAGTTCCGTTGTTTCACGTGCTTTAATCTACGTAACGCGAAAGGAATCTCCACGTGATTACTTACTTCCGGCAAAATGGATAAGCATAGCTTTGGTGAAAACCTGACGCGCGGTGCATAAAGTTTCGCACATGGCTTGGCACAGTTTACGCATTTTGCCTCATCTTACCTCGCAACCTCATAAATGTAGTTTTAATGGTTGATGTTATTCATCCAACGTTCGTGATATTTTTCGTTCTTCCTCTCGCTCGTATAGGAGGAAGAAGGACACAAAAAGTATGCTTTAGGGGATGCACATCAGGGCGGCAGTTATTTGCATTCATCAGCTATTCGCGTCGTTTCCCTAGAACAGTAAAAGTCGCGCGGTCGTTACACATCGCGTTACAACGAGCGCGCTGACAGGATGAAAAAGAACGATCAAAAAATCGCGGTTATGTTTGCCTCTGCTATAAATGTAATCGGCTTGCGTGCGCCAAGGTTGTCGTGATGGATGGCTTTTTGATGAACGTCCAAGCTGACAGGGGGAAAAACAATTCTCGTCGCGACTGCGTATATTCATCGGGGCGATCCACACCGTTGCGTTGGCGCGAATAATTTTCGCCCAAGGGTGATTTTAATTACGCGGCAGATTCGGCTCGACCGGAATAATGAGGTACGATCGAAGGGCGGGATATAAAAGTCACTTGCGGATACAATGGAAACGAAGATTTATCGGGATTTTTTTTTTATACATATGAACTTGCGACTGCGGTCGATTCGCTGTTTAGATTCAAATCTCATTGAGTGACATGCGCAATATCGTGCCTTTTTCTGCTTTATCGCACAAAAATGTGAAACTTCAATTTATATTCGTTGCTGATAACTTTTTTCTAGTAAATCGTGAGTCACTCCGTATAGTTACATATCTCTACAGAAATACAGAGCTCTATATGTAGTACTTAAAAATAACACTATTTAAATTTTAAATGTATTATTTTTATTTAATTAATAATTATTATTTTTAACGCTACATACTTTTAATAACTTTTTTGTTATATTTTGTTCGCGCGCGCTTTTTATCCTTAATTCTCATTATTCTTTTTTACGTATGCATGCTAATGTTTTTTTTTTTTTTTTTTTTTTTTTTTTAATTTCTGTTGTGTTTGAGTACTCGAGAAATATTATAAGCAAACTGTTGCCTCCTCTTTAGCAAAGCATTGTTCGCAGTTGTTTTAGGTATATACACCGCGAACTGACATTTTCTTTACGGTCTGCCGCTTTATTCAGATTGCAAACGGTTTCTGTACGACCTACTGCTATTTCTACGTATTTACATTTTACGTTTAATGGAAAAAATAGAGTAGCATTTATAACCTGTACCTTGATATTATTGAGGTTGCGTTTTTTTTTACAATAAAAATTCATACTACAGAGAAATACTTTCAATTTGATTGCAATTGTTTATAGAAATTTGTTGCTTATAGGAATTATTCGACAAGCTTGCAGTTACATTCATTATCACTGCATTTAAACGCAATTGGATTTATTATTGGTTTCAATATAATTAGATCGAATCATTTCATTAATTGCTTTATGCACGTGTGTCGTTGACCGTCGTTAAATTAAATTTCCACATTTTGTCGTGTAGTATCGATAGTTACAGAGTAAACATTCGGCGTAGCTAACAACTAAAAGTGACCTAAAGTACTAAGCTAATGTACACAAGCCGTGCGCATGCTTTGTACAAAAGTTAAACTCGATTCTATTATAGATAGAAATTTAACGAATATTTTGGATGATGAATAAATGGAAAAAAAATACAAAAAAGTAATTAAACCTCATAGGACCGTACATGTGAGAATATAACCTATAGGAAATAAATGCCTTAAACAATTAAGTTACAATAGTCAATAATACGGTAATCTAAAATAATTAGCAAAAATTATTATAAATATATCGTATTTTATATTAAATATTGTATATATTAAACACAAATGATGATTAGTAATTAGTAACGTATTGTTGATTAAATATGTTGCTTTGTGTGATTGGCACGCGTATTATTATTATTTATTTCTTTATTTGCAATCGCTGTTTGAGAGTTTCTGTTTGTATTTCACTCAATACGTCTCATTATAGTAATGATAATTCGTAAAGGATATTGATAGAATTAATAATTAGAGTGAATCATTTTTAATAATTAACAAGTAAAATATAAGGACGATTTCCATTTATTAGCCTAATTAACCATGTAAGTAATGAATGTCGTCCATGTTTACGGTAACTCTGGCTTGTAGCACGGAATGCCGGAATAAACGTTGAGTGCCCAAGGGTGTTCTTGTCAACGTCTGTTTTCGATCCGATGAGTCGAGCGAGGCGAAAGGGGACAAGGGAGAAAGCGGCAGGATACACTCGATATACCGCCCTTCACTAGGGGGGGGGGGGGGGGGGGGGGTCCGTCGAAAACAAAGACCGAGAATAACAAAGTCAAGGAGGGAAGAAATGAAGAAGAAAGGGGAGAAATGTAGAAGAAAAATTAATGTTAAACAAGAAGACAAAGGAGACTGTAGAGATTGTAGCAGCAAAGGGTCATCGGAAGGTAGTCAGGGGTGAGAGAGAGAGAAAGAGAGAACGGTAGAAGGTATTCCTGACGCGAGAGTGATGAATAGAAAGAGCGAGAGAAGAGAAAGATGGCCGTAGAGATAGGGGGCAAGATCAGTACAGGAGAGGAAGAAGCAAAGAAAGAGACAGAGTGAGAAAGAGAGAGAGAGAGAGAGAAAAAGGAGGAAGGGAGGAAGAGAAAGAGAGAGAGAGAGAGGAAGGGTAGATGCTGAGCTGTATCGATCCCTCCTCTCCTCCGTTCGTGACGTCACTGACGTACCCCACTAGCGACGCGGCGGTGTGATGATACGCTTGTCCTTCGATCACAGACGATAGACAACTTCAACCGTTCATTCAGCTGAAGCTTCGCCTGTGATATTTATTTAGGCGAGTGGCGGTATCCGCCGCATGTCAGCCGCGTTCAGGAGTCAGATATGTTTCACTTTCCTCCACTTTCTCTTCGACGTGACTGGTGATGAGTATGGGTTTTATTATTCATGCGACTATAGCATAAATCTTCTGATCATCGTTAACAGCATCGTGTAACTGATACTTGGCGACGCTGATAACGAATTCGATTGGGTGCACTAGTGTGCACTGATGCATATTAAAGCTGTACACTGATTTAACCCGAGTGTAAAAGCAAATATATTTCGAATTATAAAGTACATATTTTATTTAATACCAATAAAGTGAATAAGATATATTGAGGATTTTGCGATTTAACCTGTGTTTCTATATTTATACTAAACACACATCGTTTACGTCATTTTGTATAAGATAGCTTTAATGTGCACACCAGTGCATACTGATGAGTGTATTCAATCGAATTCGCTATCGGCTATAACATTTTTCTTACACCGAGATTTGTTTGTAGCTTCAATAACTGTTTGCGTTTAAATAAATATGATAATTTTAGAGTCTAATTTTTATATACGGTCATTGTCTCCTTGAAGACAAAGAACTTAATTTTGCTCGTGTTTTTGTTTCTCTCGCGATTCTGACTTCGCTATTTATTCGATTTTGTATGCATGCATTAAATATTTAAATGCTACATTAGTTGATATTATCACGCAATTGTTCTGCAATCGATAATAGTTGAAATATTAATAACATAATGCTTGCGGCAACTAAATTATATCATAGAACTGCTAATCATGAAAACGTTGCATTATGACGTGTTATTCTCCGCTTATTTTTATGTTAAGTACGCGGCCATTGGGGGGAACACAGAGGTATAGCAACACGGTTATTCGGCTCTTTCATATTGGAGTCGATGAACCCATTTCTCCAACCAGGAACGTAGCTTGTTGAGGCAGCCGGATACGGCGATATGCAGTACTAAGAATAATTTTAAAAACTCATACATTTTTTAGAGAATTCAATCGATTCGCCCGAAATTGAATTCATTCGATGAAAACTTACGACCGTAAGAGGCAGAGTAGAGGGCGTTCGATATCTGGAAATATAAAAGAGTGACTAGTAAATTTCGAATATAATTATCTTTCCGTTGAAAAATATTCGAATCAGGAATGGAGAATTTTATCTTTTCTGGATGTGGGTCATTCAAACAGGAAGGGAGGAAGAATGATTTCAGAATAACACAAATATTATATTTTTTATCTTCTGTTGTATATGTGCGAAAATAATATTTCTACATATGCACTCTAATCAAATATTATTTTTCGTCAAATCACTCAAAATTGTTTAAATTTTGTCAAAAATTAACATACCTTTTTTAAATACTCCAAATTCTGAGTGTGGAATTCAACACTCACAGGAGCTCTGGGTGTGGAAAACTCCATAAGGCCAGTCTCTATGTTCCGAATCGTAATAGTTCTGTGAGAAACCCTTTCATCAAGGTCACTTGAGTATTGCTTACAGCAGTTTAGCCGAAAATTGACATGTCAGAACATACGTCGGTTTCAATCCCTGCTTTGTATTAATTACGAGGCAGACTGTATCGATCACAAGTCGAGCGTTTAGCTATTACGCGAAATTGCATTGTATTTTACACAGTAAGGAAATTGGACAGCGCGTCGCGGGATTAACATTTACCGTGAAATACCGATATCATCGGCACGCGATGGCGAAGAAGTCACACGTGGTTTTAAAATGTATCGATTCGACGTGAGACGGCCGTCCGATATACAGGAACGTGCAAATTCTGTTAAATTTGTGGTTCTAGCGGCTGTTAAATTCGTATATTCATGTCGCGAGTGTATATATACACACGTCGTTTCCTGTTACACGTACTTGATAAAGTCCCAACAGAGACTTCTGGTACCACTCTGCGCCGCGAAACTCGTCTAATAATTCTTGCGGATGACGTTTCTGCGCATGAATATCATCCGTCGTATTGCAGCGATAAGAAATTGTATCGCTTTCGTTGCCTCTAACGCTTAGCAGCTCGTTTGCCAAATGTTTGTCGGATTTGACGTTGGCACCACGCGTTTAATTTTAGTCGGTGTTTGTATGGCTTTCATATGCGAATACTCGCAAGTCGACACCGCTACATTTCATTATGCATTATAAATGTAAACATAATTGAGTCGTCGCGATTTTGCGAATGTTATATTTTTTTAAGCACAAGTCATATTATTTCATCAATTTTAATATTCTCTTCTAAATTTAAAATCTGTTCAGCGAACATTGTATATTCTATTTGACGTACATCAACTTTATTTTTTGATTTTCCTTAGATCTTTTATAAATTACATAAATTTGCATAGTAGATAAATTTTTAACAGAATAAATTTTCTTATAAGCAAATATTTTTAAAATAATTTTAGTAATTTTGACAATTAAAAGAAATATTTTTAATAGAGTAAATTTGCGATTAAAGTTTTCAAATAGGACAAACGTTGAAAGTCCAAAATAGTATATAGAAAATCTTTGAATCTTTGAAAATCAGTCAATTGCCGAACGCTCGTGTGCATCCTTCATTCAATTTACTAAATGCGCGGAGACCAAGATCGACGGGGATGAAAGCCAAGTCCGGCATCTCCCATGGGATGGACAGAAAGATCTCCAGCTTTCCTTCTCTCTCTCTCTCTCTCTCTCTCTCTCACACCCACACACGTCCTCGGTTTCTTGCAGTTGTTTAAACAACGGATTTCCCCAGACACTTCTGTATCTCGGCCAGATTGCCTGGAATTGCGAGGAGCGAGAAGCAAGGTCGCGAAAACACAAACCGAACGATTTCTAGTGTACTAGCGGAGATAGGCCCTCACGTTCCCGGGAGAGCACATCCACGGGCGGAAACTTTATTTATTTTCAGGCTTGTGAAATATACACGATATACGACTGAAGCTAGGCGCGCGAGGCCGTGCTTTAAATACTTACATACGGACACCGGCGCCGATATCGGCCGTGTGAGAGTACAGGGCCGTTTATTACATCGTAGTTACAGCACATGGAAACGTGATTTCTGAATCACCCGATGTAGCGTATACATATATGGTCATCTCGATAGATTTTCTCTCACTTGCGGGGTGTTTTACAATTAAACGGCGATATTTTGACTTCGATGACGATCTCCTCGATTTTGCACTGATAGAAAATATGACAACTTAATTATAATTATAATTATTTATGCTATAACTATACATTTAGTTATTTTAATCATGCAAACTTGTAATTATTTAGTTATTTTAATCATGCAATTATAACTGCTTTAACTGCATTATGTATAAAGTAAATGTACCAGTTAATGGACATGAATCATCAAATGCTGGACAAAGTAAAAACGTTTTAAAGCTTCTAGTAGTATGTACGATTCTAAATTAATTTATTATTAGACTTTTATAATAAATTTATTTAAAGTCGTACATATCACTAAAAGTTTAATATTTAAAATTTTGTATCACTTTGTCCAGCAAATTGGATCATGTGCACTAACTGGTACAATTATCAATTAGAACAAAAGTACGCGCTATTTTACTTGTATCATGTTTACGAAAATATTTAGCAATGTACCATTTAATAAAGTCAAGTTTCATCTTCAAGAATCTGCTTTTTTAATTGCGGCACGATGATTTTTAACAGAATTATGAACAATAAAAAATAACATGCTTCTTTTTTTTTAATCTACGTTAATTTAGTAACAAAAAGTCTTAGAAATATTTTTAAAAAATGTTTTTTATAGAAAACTAAACTTTCATGTTAGAAAGTAAAAATGTTTACAAGTTTTTTGCATGACGGATCCACAAAGTGAGAAGAAAATTTCTCATTTTGTCTAGTTCGTAGTTTCTCTATGTAAAAATGACCAAACTCATAGAAACTCAAAAGGTATAGTGACGTCTCGAAAATAGAGGTTTCAAAAGCTTTTATTTTTTAATTTAAATTTCGTTTCTCTTTAACGAAATTACAGCTACTTGAATTTTGAAGTCCATAGCATTATTTTTACTTTTGTTCCAACCTAATATTTTTCTTCAATATCTTTCTTTCGTTTGGATTTCATTTACGTCGTTGAAACGATAAGAAAGACATCACGGATTTTTGCCATAAAGCGGACCGGCTGAGTGAAGCGGCGCGTTATGTGCATGCTTGGATGTTCAATTACGACTCGGCGCGCGAAACAAAAACTACATATATTGAAAAAAACAAAAACTGCAATCGCGAATGGATCAGATGTTCAACATCCGTGATACAAAAATCAATAACACATCTTCGGAAGATTCAATTAATATGCCACATGGCTTATGGCAACAACTAGGCCGTACCAAGTTAAATGAGTCACTCATTCATGAACGAATACGTTATATACATATAAATATGTGCTTGTATGTCTGTACGTATAAATGGAAAAAAGTTTGATGGAAACGGCGTAAAGGGATACAGATAGAGAGCTCTTTATTTTTTCGTTGGATATGCAACTGTCGAGAAGAACGGCCGGCGGAGATCGAAAATAAAAGCCGCAAGTCGTGGTGAACGTGGTTAATATTGATTGGAGCTAGATTCACACGCGAACCTTCACTTGAACCGGAACACCGCTACTGTTTTAACTATCTAGTGCTCGCGCTTTGTTTTCGGAATTGGTTTAAAAGTCACCGCAGAGAGTTCCCGTTTTATCTGAAAATAAGTAAAAAAAAATATAACTGTAGGTATAGAATTGTGGATGCATATGTATCTTCAGTCTATCTGATAAATTGAAGCAAATAATGTTATTAATGCGAATATATTAGGTGCCCTTCTGTTTAGTTCGACATCACAAGTAGGTTTTGTTCTGCTTTTGTTATTCACGAAATGTGATGAACGACATTTGTGTCGACTTGTATTATCGACACCTATTAAAAGCAATTTTCAAAATAGGCTTGATGAGCTTCGGAAGAATATTTTTGAATGGAACATGTAATTGCAGGAATAAAATATGTGCTAGTTTCATGAACAGGTAAAAGATACAAGTAAATTGCAGACAACAATGGGCAGAGAATTACGTCTTATAAGTTAACAAAGTGATCAGAATCGATTTTAAATAACATTTTTATTTGTTGCTCATTTGTTGCGTCTCTGTGAAGTTAGCACCTCAACTTTAAAAATCGAAAATTTTAATAACAGTACTGCTTGCACCCGCAATAGTTCTAGAGTTCCTGATAGGTTTCATCAATAGTACTGTTGATTTAGGCCAACAATTTTTAAAAATAAAAATATGCGATGCTAACTTCGCGTGGCACCGCAAGATTTGAAAAAGCCGATTTTTATGACGGAATCTCACAGTACTCGAAGAGTATTACAGTTCCTGATTGATTATAACAATAGTACCGGCCATTAAATATTTTTAAATAAATTTAAAAAAAAAAGAAAGTTAGCACCGCATATTTTTATTTTTTAAAATTTTTGGCCTAAATCAACAGTACTATTGATGAAACCTATCAGGAACTCTAGAACTATTGCGGGTGCAAGCAGTACTGTTATTAAAATTTCCGATTTTTAAAGTTGAGGTGCTAATTTCACAGAGACATTTGTTGCTAACAAGTTGCCAAAGAAACAAATTTGTTGCTCTAATAGATTTTTTTTAAAATAGTATTCCGCTAAAAGAAGATTAGGTTAGCGGAACAATATACACAGAATAAAACCGATTGACGTAAAAATAACGTAGGAATTTGTTGCTTGCAAAATAGGAACAAATAACAACAAAAAAACCTCAACGTACTAGCGGAACAAGAGCAAAGTATTAGTAATTTCTCAGTATTTTTATGATAAAGAGAGTTTTTGATCTCGCAGGTTGCGATCACAGGTGCGGCGCCATTATTTGCATTCTGCAACTTCATTCAGCATGAATTTTTTCGGTTAGTCATTCACATTATGTGTGTATACACAACTAGATGTGATTGTTCACGCGACGCTCGCTTGTTGAAAGACACGTATAGTTCAGAAATTGTTATTGCAACTCCCTACAATGACAACATAGATATTATTCAGGATAGTCCGCCGCAACTGCTGATTTTGTTGACAATGCAATCTTCATCATATGCGTAATAAAGGACGCATTATTATCGCGTTACATGAGTTCACGTCATATTCGTCGTTGCATTATGTATCTAGCAGATTCGTATAATGTTTGCATTATCGCCATGTATTTTTCAATTCTTGATTGACTTGTTATCTTGTTACGTTATTTTGTTACGTTTTGAAGTAGGAACCCGATTGTAATATTTGCTTAAATTGTTAAAATACTTCGAGAAATGATTGAAAAAAAAGAATGTGTTACTTTTTCTTCAATAAAAACTTTGCTAAATAAAAAAAGTTACCATCGGAACATTTTTTTATTATATTTTTTGTTATACTTTTAATATTGCTATAATTAAATTAATTTACGATGAAAGTAAAGGATAATTAATTTGTTCTGCGATTCTTGCTGATAGTATTTTAATATTTTATTAGGTATAAAAATTATAAGGGAAAGATAGGATGAAAAATAAATGAGTACAGTATAATAAATAAAAACAAGAGAGAGGATACAATGATTTATTATTATAATAAATATTGCAAAATTTTGCCATTTTTATTATTTAAAGAGTTCATTTCATTGAAGTAATGTAAGTTATATTAATCTTCAAAAAATAGGTAGATCGATTGAAATCAGAATTGGCAATGTTCCTCGGTGTCTGTATATGGACCATCGTCTTCGTTTTATTATCTGAAAACTCGGCTGGTAAGCACTCTTCTGGATACATCGTGGCGTCGCTATCTAAACAGCGTCTTAAATTTTCCATGACCATGATAGCTCGTCTTCTAATATACGGGGCTACTTGAATGTTGGACCTTGAGAATTGATTTCATCTTCTCCTGTTCATCTGTAATTTTGTTATGTGATTAAGTAAATTTAATATTACTTTTAAATCTCGCTTTGAATATTATGATGTATTATTATTTTTAAGCTCCAAACATTCGTGACAAAATTTGTCAAATTGAAACGTTTCTAACATGATGTTGAAATATAAACAATAGGTATTCTAAATAAAAAATACTCGATGTACACACAAAAAAGTATTAGAGAGACTGAAGTATTCATGGTCTGATCTTATTTCAAGAGTGTTAATTACACATTATAATTAATTATATTATAAAGTTGTTCAAATTGAATAGAATAAATTGATGTAATTATTATTTCACTAATATCTATAATAATTATATTGTTATAGTCTACTCAGAAGATAAATGAAATTATTTATTAGTTGAATATTTGTCGATAAAAAATGAGAATCATTTTTTAATCTCCACTTTCAACCTTTCTTTTTTTTCTCACGTCATCGACGATTAGATTTACAGAAAGAGTAACTCTTTTTATCACTATAAATATCAATTGCTGTCTAAAAACTTTTATTAGCACCTGTGTTACAAGAATTTAAAACAGAAAAGAGTGCACAAGTATCTTGTAAGATAGAAGACTTGAAGAATTAAGATGCTAATACGGCTTCAGTTTACGATATCTTAATGCTGTACGTAAAATTGTCTTAAATACGAGAACGGACAATGGATACTGATCCTGTAGTGTATAATCCACACTGACAAAAATATGTGCATAGTGCTCTAAAATCAACTAAAAAACGCGATAAAAAACTGATACTCTCATATGTTGGATTGAAGATACGTTTATGTGTCGTATAACGGTGCGTATTTCATGCATGGGTTAAAATGAAGCAATAACGTATAAAGTAATGCAGTAACTCTTTTCGGCATCGATTTGTCTGCCAGAAAAACGTTGCACAATATCCTTTGGTTCTGCGAATGACGACCTAACTTCCGGCTGTTGTTGCAGATTCTTGGCACTGAATGAATTATAGACATAGCTGCTTTGGGAAAACGCCGTCTTATGCTTCTCCTTTTTCATGTTTTGTTTATTCCTGCATAAACGTAGAGCACATACATTTATAACTGCAACCATGAAGCAATAACTCATCGCGATAAAATAAATTGGAAAATATGCCCAGCGGAAAATAAACGCGCCGCACAATACGTTGTCGAAGTGAAGTTTTACGTTTCACGATTATAAAGAAGCGGAAATGTAATATGTCGAAATATAATTTTGATAACAATGACCGTCTCGGTTCTTTTAAAATATCAGTACGACGATTTTATCAGATTTACTATATAAATCGTACTCACTATTTTTGTCATACGCATATCTACAGGGTGTTGAAAAAAAACATTTATATAGTAGATAGTACAATGAGAAGCAAAAATAAGTTTTCTTTCTGGTATAGCTAGGTGTGTAGATCGAAGTATTATATATCGTTTAAAAATAAGACAGATGTGTTTATGCCGGACGAGATTAATGGGTCAGTTCTAGCAGAATTTTCTAGCAGTCTTACGATTCTGCTTAGAATCGTAAGACTTCATTTGTTCTCGTAAAACTTCTGAGAACTTATGACTAGTATTCAATTTTATGCGTAAGATGTACGATTGTTAGTAAATATCTATGATTTTTTGCTAATCTTATGGTTAATAAGAAGCTGTATAAGCACTTAAAAGTTCTTATAAATCTTACGAGAATATGTTATATACGCCTTACAATTCTGCTTAGAATTTAGGCATAATTTCGACTATTCTTATGTTAAATTCTTGATATATAGAGTTCATGTATAATTCTTGTCCACGTTGGGTGATTGTCTTAAGTGCATATAGAATTGCGCATCTCATATGTGCAATCAGTCCTCGGAGCCGCCGCGTATTCATAAGTGAGGATCCTTGATACGCTTATATTACGCAGCACGTGAACAACGGAGTCAATAGGTCAAAGGTGCATGGGAGACGCGATCAACGGGAGATTGGTTGTAATGAGAGAGACGGAGAAAAAGAAAGAGAGAGAGAAAGAGAGAAGAAGGGATACCGCGTGTGCGTTCCTAAAAAAAAAAAGAGGGAAAAACGGATAAATCGATTGACTAAATTAGTGCTGGACTGGAAGCGAGGCGCGTTAAATAGACGTGTAACACTCGAGTTTAACAGCAAGAAGAGATTTACTCACTCACTCGCTCGCTCATACACACACCCACGCACACACTTGCGCTCGCGCGTGCCAAATTTGCGAATCTCGCACGGTTCTCTGCTACCGACAATCAATCGCTCTCTCGATTTAACGATTTAGATTAACGACTCCCGATACGACGAGACATCGTTGTTCTATTAAGAAAGAAAGTTGTCTTGTTCATTCAACGGCTTGGCGCGCAGCCAAGCATGACAAGATTCGTCGCCTTTGTCGAACTGCTTGCACCCGGAATCGACAATGCATCTACCCTCTGTTCTGACGGCGATCGTGTTGCCCTTTCGAGCATAATGAGGTTTGCAAACGTAGCCTGCGAGCAATCCAGAAACTCCGAGTGGTTATCTCGCGCGACGGTATTGACTGGAAGAGGTAATCGAAATGTTGGAGGAATTGTCACCACCCGGCTCTCTCGCAATTCTCGTAAAATGAAAACGGATAAAATACTGGATGTTTTTGCTAGGAGTGAAAATCCTATTGAGTGCCATTTGACTGTGACATATTAATTATTAGGATTTTAATTCCCATTTTCAAGATTTTCAAGAGAAATCATACAATCTGAGATACGCTGCACGAAGATCTGCGACATAAACACGAAAAAGCAGTTGGAAATTAATATAAATTTGGAGCGCTTGAAAATTATGTCAGGAGCACAGTGGAAATCGCGAGTTTTCTCTCGGGAACATAACAATCCTTTTGCCTGTCTTAATAAATCGCGACGTACGTACGAGCGAACACACAAGGCCGAACGTGAAAGTTTGCGTAAAATCACCAATAAAGTCAAGTATTATATACGAAAATATATACGATGAAAATTTATAGGTCTCCGACAGATTGTGCACCTACGACGTTTCGGTCGCTTCGTTCCCTGCAGATTTATTAAAATTATTGTCTTGACAGGGTTGCCATAGACTGGGAAAACTGAAAAAATCAGAGAAATTAAAGTTGGTTATGAAAAACCGAGAAAAAAATCAGGGAAAAACATAAAAAAGTCAGAAATTCTGAAATTTGTTCACAATTCCCTTAATTGCTCCTATTCCAAATAATTATTGTTATATAATTTTTTAAATATCACATCTGACATTTATAGTCAAGTACGTTCAAAATTTGAGCACTTTGAATTAGTTTTAATAAAATAATTAAAACTTATGTATTTTTATTTGATCGCCTTTTCTTGTCATAACTGCTTTCTTTTTTCAATACTATTTAATTTTTTATTCACTTGAATTTGCACTCAAAATTTTATTATGCTACTAACTCTTTTGCGTTGTTCTTATTAATATTGACTTGCTTTCCTATCCTTGATTCTAAATGTCAGAGTTTACGTATTATATTTTGTATGGATCATGGAAAATTTCTCATTTTCATCTGAAAAATCTAGAGAAGTCGGGGAATTTAAAAATTCGTTTTCTGTGGCAACCCTGCTTGAGCACGTCACACTTATCTGCGTAGAAATAGGAAAAGTAACAAAACGAAATGTTAAGCGGTGCTGCATGAAGGAGCAGATTGCTCGAAATTTTAATAAATGTAAAAAAAAGAAACGGAACATTTTATCTTTCGTACGATAATCGCAAGTCTCACCTGTGTGCGCTTTCCATGATCGAGCACTCCGATTCTTTCGAGAAATTGCACATTCGACCATCCAAGTGGATAATGTACGGGTGTGAGCTTACGGCCGCCTCGAATGACTCTCCAGCTGGAACAAATTTTATAGCCGTTTTTTTTCACAAGAATACAAATCTTTCAAGGATTGTAAGCATTAAGATAATTGCGCAACGATTCTCCAACGATAAAAATAATCGATGTTCCTTAACAATTTTTGAACTCTTTGCATACACTGTTATTATTATTGTATATTAACTTTTTTTACGCAATTATCTTGATCCTTCCACGTGTAACTTTACAAATTTTTCAAAAATCTTTCTCTTAAATGTTTCTATTTTTTTTTAATTAAGAAAGAAAACTAACATATTTTATAGATTTTATAGAAAGATAATTCTATGTTATTAATACCGGTAAATCCAAAATTATTGTTTGATACATCGAGAGATAAGGCTTCGAGTTCCACGCAACCGGAAGCGAGTACATCGGCCAATGCTATACCGTCTTCCGGACCTAATTCACAGCCACTGATATTCAATGTTTCCAATGTTTTATTTCTTATCAGGACTGAAAATGGTAAATTAATATAAGGCATAATAGAGATTTCTTATAAATGAGCGATATTTTTGCAAAAAATTTATTATAAGTAATATAAAAATATACATATATGTGTATAAATAGATTATGAAAATAAAACTATCGTCGAAGTAATTACTATTTATAAATATTAAATTCTATCTTGCGTAATATATATAAGCATTAAAGTAACACAACAATACATTCTGTATTCTGTCATTTCTGATTTTTTTATTAACACATTTTTTCAGATAATCTGAGCATTAAGCAAAATTTTACATCTAAAGAAACGATTAGGGTTGAAAATTAGCAATATATTTTCTGGAAATTTTTATTCAAATGTAAAAAATGTAAATGTAAAAAAAAATAATTGGGTTATTACTTTATAATGAGTATGTACGTAGATATATCCGAGGACATATCCTCGAGAAATTGCGGCAGTGATTTTGTATCTGTAATAAGTGTTATTGTCTTATCATGCATTTTTATATGGGAATTTTAGTCACGTTTTACGTGTTGTAACATCCGATTTGTATGCACGCGCATGCTACGATCTACTATTCAGCTTGCATTTATTTAAATAATTTAGCCTGCTGCTTATGCCACACTTTCGACCTGCGGAGTCGATTATACTCTCCTTCTCTTACTATGCTAATATTTGAGATTATATGGAATTTTGTACATTCAGTTTTTGAAAGTTGGTAATAAGCAGTGCGATTTCGTACAGCGAGGTCAAGCATGATAGTTTTTATTCAATCCATTAAGACAATTAAACATGATGTTTTAAAATAAAATTCAAGATAAGACATTTTTTAATCTGAGTATTTTTACTTTAGATTCATATTTTCATATCTTTGAGTGTTTTCGGACAATAAAACATCATTAATATTTCAAATGAATTTGGCAGAAATATTTAGAGAAGTTAATTTTATTATTTTCTTTGAAAAAGAGAGGGAGGATTTTCTTTCACTGGCACTCATTACCGTTATAAAAATTATATTCGGAAATACAGAAAATGTAAGTATCACAAGATCTTATTCCAATTTTGTTATTGATGTATATATATATATATATATGTATGTATATATATGTATATATATTGATAAATTTATTAGCTTTTTGAAAGAGACAATGTGATGCTAGAAATACGAAATCCGTGATATTCCATTATTCGACGAAAATGCAACGCATCCGTATTACTAGCACCAGGAATAAAATAGCACCGTACGCAACATTAAATTTCAATTTATCTCGACGAGTTTTATATTACTCGGGCACTGAATTCTGTAGAAAACACCATTGGGTAATCTCCAGAGTACCGCTGCATTTTTCCAAACAAATAAAGAATTATTTATCTTGATGGCTCATTCCAGGTTAAAGAAAGAGACAAAGAAAAAGAAAGAGGAGAGAGAGAGAGAATTGTTCGTGAAATCGTTTCTTCTATAATCGCATCTATTTACATTCATTGCTATTATACTTGGAAAATTATTTAAAAATTAATGGAAATTGTTCATTACCGATTATATGATATATATATAACTGTAAATGTATTGAAAGTTTATTAATAATTTATTGTTGAAATCCGCTATAAAAGCATGAATATTAGTTTATTCTTATGTGGCTTTGAAAGCTTTTAAACTACTGACTTTATTATTACACGTAGAAATATTTATCGATTTTATTAGAAAAAGATTTGAAAAAATTATGAAACTTACTGATTGTGAGATAAAAGATATCTGACAATGTATTTTAATGTATATTTGAATTTACTACTAAATTTTAATATTAAAGTCTCGAAGCTATATACACAATTTTAAAAGTTCTAACTGAAACTTAAAAAAAAAACAATTTTTTATTTCCTGTCTTATTTTTAAACTTTTCTATCAAAAATAAATAAATAGGTCTTAGTGTGTGGAAAAAAATGGTTTACATATAAATCTTATTAGTTTATCAGAAAATCATATTAAATAAATAAAATATGAAATAAAAATGCAACTTAAATTAATATCTGGATAGAATTGGGGAATGCGAGTTTTCTTTGCTATTTGATGTTGTGAACGAGAAGTGATGTTATAATATATTAAACTCACGAGCGCATATATGATTAGCTCCTTCATTTTGTAAAGGATTCAGTCGGAGGTCCAAATGTTTTAAAGCTGTCGAGCTAGCTTTTATTAATCCATGAACGATACCGGCAACTCCATTCGGTCCTATATTGTTATTTGTCAAATATAGACTACTCAGTTTCCGGTGCATCGACAGAAATTCACCCACTGCGTGTGCACCGTTATCCATCAACTTGCAATGCGACAGATCCAATTCCTCGATCTGCATTCGAGATAATTGAGATAATATTGTGTGCAGCGATGAAATTCTTTGTCAACACTTTGTCTGTCTGTCGAGTGAATTTTGTATGTTTTATCACGTGTACGTCATATTAAAATTTTTATTACTGTGAAATGAAAAAATATTACGTAAAACATGATTATTACATACTTCATTTGCATAAGTACTGTGATTGAATAACGTACTTTTTTTACTTTATATTATTATTTAGTTAATTATATCATGTATAAATGTATATTATATTGCAGATTGTGTTCATTTTTTACAAGCGTTAAAAAAAACTTTTGATGCTCTTGATCACGGATGACCACCATTGTAACGTATTAAAAAGTCACCACGAGATGCACCACAAATACACTATTTGCAATTTGCATATAGTATAACGCTCTAGACACGCCAAGCTGTTTTTATATATAGAACGTAGAAATAATATTCAACAGATACTACTATATTTACTCGTTTTACTGTTAGAAAGCATTAAAGCGCATAGTGCTTGCGGTCACGACGTTAGCGTAGCTTTTAGCAAAGCTGTACTTTTAGTTGCACTTTTTTTGAGTTCTTAACTGAAAATAATATGATCTGTGCTTTTAGTCCTATAATGAGAATAAACTGACTAACGTTATCGTTCGACACCATCCCTTGGAGAATAGCAGCGACTCGGGGCTGGTCCAAGTTGCTCCGGGTTAAACTAAATTTCTTCAGTTTCGGGCTGGCTTTAATTCCTTCCCCCAGACTTAAGCAATCCTCCAACGAAAACCTGTACGAATGATGAATGTTTTATCAATCATTTAACGCTGAAATTCTCTTCACATTTATGCTCACTGAACTTCCGACTCACTCAAAGTCTCGCCACTCGAAACCGTCATTCATGTAGATCATACCGAAATTAAGATAAATCTCTGTGAGATGCGGGAACTGTGGAAGTATAACAGCCATGGGAATATGATGCACGACGTCTTCCTCTAGGATTAATTCATCATTCTCTGTATCAGCTCGTTTCTGCTTTCTGGAAGCCGCATTCAAATATATATGAAAAACACAATTTTGTCAGTAATTGATTTTTCATTCAATATCATTAATTAATTAAAAGTTGAAAGCGTCAGTATCTTTCAGAAATTAATTACGCGTTTATGTGTGCAGATAAAACTATGCTTTAATAAGTAGAGCTTGTTAATAACATATTTAATTATAAACTTATTTAATAAAGTATAAAAAATGTAGAGATTTATAAAATTGGAATTTTTTATTTTTATTTTAATTGCATTCACTTCGAACGAATATTACGAAATGCTACGAATATAACGATAAAGAGTTTCATTTTGTGAATTTTCCATTTAAAAAATTCCATCTTTATACATACATTTTTTTATCTTTTTCATATATATTGCAATTTTTCATGTTATATCCGTATTATCAATTAATTTGCGACGAGATACGAACGAAAAATTAATTTTTTAATGTGAAAAAAATATTTTATCCTCGGTAACGTATTGTAGAAATCCACGTGTAGTAAAAAATTAGGTGGGATTGTTACTTAACGGCTTATCCGCGGAACAGTTAATGTATTTGAGTGAGTTGCGGCTCTGATCAATATTAGACGATGGATTACGTTGCATAAACTACATCGCGTATGTAGAGGCCTAGTTGCATGCTGGTCGCTGTGAATAATTGAAGAACGCGTATACGCGCCGGATCACATTAACGGCCAGATATATGTTAGATATGTTGGATGTGCTAGATTGATACACGAAATGGAATTTCGAATAATAAATTTGCACGTGCGTTGAATGACGATGCTGACAGTTTACGTGTATTAATTAGCCGTATAATTTCATTTGCCACAGATAATTTGCGTTTAATATAGAAAGTACCCAGATAACATGCATGTTGCATATGATAACTAAAAGACGTCTTTTAGATATCTTATATGTAACATAAATGTTATCTGGATATAATTTCATTCCCAAGTTATTTAGCAGCTAAAAAATATTTTTCAAAAATATTATGTTTATTCCATAATGAACAAGCAATCTATAAAAACGTTTCGGTATTTTAAAAATTTGAATAAATATTTATTTCTAAAAAATATATTATATATGTAAAAAATTTATATTTAAATCTTACTATTACTGATTATATATTTTAAAAAATATTAACATTTATATATTTTTGTTATAAATTATTAAGATACTCAGATTGAAAAAAGAAAATGTTTACATGTCAAACATTTTTTATAATAAAGATTATTATAATTTAACAAATTAAATATTATTAATATTAATTATTTAATAAATAATGTGATATTAAAAGAAAAAGATAAGTCTGAGACAGATCGCGATAAAAGAGATCTATCATTCGTATAATCCGAATAAAAGTGAAAATAAATCTTGCAGCGGATTTACGGATTGCTCGAAAAGGGAACAGCCCGAGTGTGATCCGAGAGAATTACCCTTTCCAAGCTTTCTCTTTCTCGTGGCTTCTAATTAAATGAGACTGTGATTTCTAAACTAGAACCCGTAGCGGTTACCATCGCAGAATGATAACGCTTCCTCGATTCAACTCAGCGCTTTTGAAATTATCAATGATCAGCAAGAGTAACATTCACAAAGCGAACTCTAAGGACGCTTTTATGCAAATGCCTGGCATCTTATCGTGCATTATTTTTTCAGACGTCTGTCTCGTCTCCGTCCTTTATATAGATACTAGTTTCCTTGCTGTGAGATACTAGCATGCGGATGAATTCATCTCACAATCGGGCGTTCATCTTTAAAACGTGTGAATTAAAGTACCATTATTAATTATTAAATACTTTTCGTTGTACCCGGTTTTTCCAATGCTTCTTCTATTCATACTTATATAACTTTTTTATTTATAAAGATACATACATTTGTTTGGCTCCATTGGATTTCTTAATGTCTGGCATTTTAATTCAAAACAATATTATTTATATTTATTTTTATGAAAGCAATTGAATTGGATTGTATATGCTATACACAGTGTATTGTTTCCATGTGAGAGGCGTTTAAAGGAGCCTATATAGTCGTCTGTTTTATCGACTCAATAGAACTTACATCACACATGACTTACGTGTTATTAATACATCACTATATACTACATCAATATCGTACATACATATAAATTTTCGTAATGCATTTCAATATTAAATTAGATGGTTATATGACATGCCACACACGTTCAAGCAAATTTGGCAAATATGCTTACGTAAACTGCTTGTGCAAATGCAAATTTATTTAAATGTGTGTATCAGAAAACTGCACAGTTACTTTGGCTTGCACAAATGACTGTCCATGTTTCCGTTTATAATAAGTTTAGTCAGAAAATAAAAATTTTATGTTTTGTGAACTTTTTATAAAGTTCATAGAATCGTGCCATACAATAACGCTTTTTCCGCATTAATGATATTGCAAAATTCACGTGTGGAAGTTAATTAATTCCTTTTTTCTTTTCACGAGAACAATACAGGCGAGACCATTCTGCTCATTCTGCCTGGGATTAGTTTTGCAAACGTGATCACACAACTCTTTTTACCGCTCTCACGTTTACTTGTTCCAATTTCATTACAACAGCAGTAAGGGACCATCTCCTGCCGACTGTACGGCCATAACTATGTAAATTTGCTTCTTTACTTTTTAAACAGTACCTCCATTCTCAACAACATTTTATAATGCGGCCTTAAAAGAGTTGAAAATGGAATGAAACTGGAACGACATTATGAACAATTTTTCTCACAACGTATGTCTATAAAAAATATATCGGTATTTTCTGAAATTGCTCCGAAAATTGTGCCTACGTATTCACACGCGAAATTAAATAACTCAGAGAAAGCTTTAGAGCTTTTGAAAATTTATTGTTATTACGTACGGTATCATTTAGAAATATTTATGCATATAGGTATATTCTCATATTAATTTTTAATTCAAAAGATTTTTTTTTAAATAATTATAAAAATATTAATATTTTTAACAATAATAAATGAAAAACTGATTGATATAATAATATAAATGAGCAAAGAAATAAATTGAAGGATTTATTCGATCAAAAAAAGATCGGTGTCTAATAACATTTATTTATATAAATTGTTTGTACAATTCAATAAGATTCTTATTGTTGAGTTACTTTTTACTTCATGAAGTTACATTTCGAAAGTAGTGGACATAACCATAGTCTAGAATTGTCACACATAGCTTGTGTGGCCGCGACTGGTTATACACACACAATTTTACCAAAATTTATATCGTTCTAAAATTCATCGCTCAATTACTTCGGTAATTCGATAGCGTGCATGTCTTCTAACTCATGTATAATTAGATTCCTTAATGCATTAACAAGTTTATATTCGCTCGACGAGTATTTGCTATGTGCCCGCCTCTGCTGTCGTGATTTCAACTTGGCGCAGCTGAATTTGCACAAGTGTTCTCTTCAATGATCGATTATATGAAGAACGTACATATATAAATTTGATGTAAAGGTGTGAATGAAAGTAATATCAACTATTGGGCGAAGCCCAAACCATTGGCAAAGTCATCAGAAGAGGAACGAGGTTATTTTTCCACACAATTTGATGTGTGTAAAGACATGCTGTTAAATATGTAAGGTTAAATGTGAAATTTAAACCAATTTCATAAGTTAAATAACATTTTGTTATTTTTAACTTCCAAGTGTATCGAAATGTATTATTTTAATAGAAAGCACTTAGTATAAATAATGAAATAAATTTTTGAATTGAATTTAGCACATTTCTTGAATTAAATTATTTAACTCTGTTTTAGTTAAATTATTAATACTTATCGAGTAGGATTAATGGCGACCTCTGAGAATAATAAGAATGAAAGAGACAGAAAAAAATGACTCAAATTAAGTATAATTTGACATTATGAATTTAATAGTGTATAGACTCATATTTCGGTGTATGAATAGAATCAAATGAAGACTACAGAAGGCATAAAATAATTGCACGCATATATTATAATATTGCGATAAAGAAAATTTTGAAGAAATATACTGAAGCTCGGTATTCACGATCTTCCGACGACCAATTATAATTGGCCTCCTAGATACTCTGGCCAATTATAGAACCCGCCGCCACGCTTTCGTGCGATATTTACGCCTCGAGTCCATCGCTCCTTGGATCTTCAAGTGCAAGCACTTACGGTTTTAGCCGACAAACTGACCGGCTCTAATAATAATTTTCCAATGTGTTCTCGGCCGGGCGTAAATACTGTGGATTTCTGTACGAAGTGCGCGAAGCGGTGCAAGGTCTGTTCAAATGCTAGCGCTACGCAACACATCTCCTATATTTGTATACCTGCTATACATGAACCCCCATGAATAAATCCATTTTTTATATTTTCCGTAAGATTTTGTAAATTTTCATACGGTATCTTATCAACGAAATCTGATTCTGTCTAATTTTAACGTAAAGTTATGTTCATTGAACAGTTAAAATTATAAGGTACTTTTATCCAATATAGCCTATATCTCTAAAGCGTTGCGATTTTTGCTGAGTCCAACATTAAAAACTGGTGGTCAGATTCAAAATGGAAAATTTAAAGGATTTCCGAAAATTAATTGAGAACATAAGACATTTTCAGTATTCACATGGGTGTAGTGAAGATTTAACTACGTAATGTGTGTAACTACCATATACCTACAGATTGTAAGTAGGTCATATTACGTGGGTCGGCCGAAAAGTAATGCACACAGTCGCGCGTAACTCGTAAAACGAGGTCTATAATAGAAGTCGTAACGGTCATAGAATCCTAAGTCGTAGAAAATTGACCAAATCGTGGTTGATTATTCTTCTCATAATCGACTGTGATTGATTAATTTTTTGCAAGACTGTACGATCGCCACGACTTTTATTGTAGATCCCGCATAACACAAAAAAGTGCATTTTATTGATTACAAGAACATACCATTACTTTTCAACGTAGTCATCATTCACAGCTATATATTTCTCCCAACTGTGAACCAATATTCTCATCCGGTCAATGAAGAATTCCGACGGTCTTTCCCTGATTTACAACTTCACTGTGTCCTTTACTTCATCATCCGTGGTAAAATAAATGCCTGTAAAGTCTCTCTTTAAATTTGGAAAGAAGTAAAAATCGCAGGATGCCAATCGTCAGCCTCATGCATGAAATTTTATTGCATACTTATTCACAATACTTCGATCAACAGTTTTATCACTATACGGTTTATAAATGATGAATATCACAGGATTCATTTTTTGGATGATATAGTGAAAGATACAATGAAGTTGTGGATCAAGGAAAAACCGCAGGAAAAATATATAACTGTAAACGATGACTACGTTGAAAAGTAATGATACAATTCTTGTAATCAATAAAATGCACTTTCATGCCTTTTTTGTTTTATTCGAATATCTCTGTTCGTTTACGAGTTACGCGCTACTGTGTATTACTTTTCGGCCGATCCACATAGATGTAATCCTGTTTCGAAACGTTATATTAAAAACTCAGAATAAATTCGTAATTCTCTAATTCTTTAAAGCCATTTTTTTTTTTTAATTTTGTATGAGAACATTTTATTCTACTTTTATTTATCTTTGTTATTTTAGGAGCCATTCTTTTACTGTTTAAACACAATTTGATTCACTTTATATGATAACACCCGTTTATCGCGCACGTAATAAATCTATATTAAGTTTGTAAAAAAAAAAAAACAAAAAGACTTCCCCCCGGCTACAAGTTCTATTTATCTTAATTAATTTATGTTATTCACAAAAAACTAATTGAGGATTCAGTATACGCCTTACTTTGTTGACACAAGAGAACGAAGCCTTATGACATGTATATAGTTCCTTACGAGAGCCATCAATTTCTCACATTCTTCTCTTTGAGGCTCGAAGTAGCTCGCCTGCAAAGTTTCGAGATACTCGGCTAAGTGGCGTTCACAATATAATCGCCGCCATGAGTTACCATGCTCACTTGGATCGTTGTATTCCCACCTGCGACAATAAGAGGAAGTTGAATTGTGCTTGCGTATGTGCTTACACAAATGTGTTTAATATCAATTGATCATATGTTTCAAAAGCATTCGTAGTCTGTTTACATGAAATCGTCGATATTTCAACGGATAAATATATCCTTTAGACAGAGAGTAATATTTTTGCAAGATAAATTGGAAGTTAAAGTAAAATTTAAAAATTAATTAAACATAATTAAAATTTAAAGTATATCAAAATCAATTAATTAAGATAAGAGATTAGACTAACAAAGGAAGGGGCCCAAGAATGTCTTTTCGATTTTATGTTGTTTTGTAGATGAAAAGAAAGGACATATATTTTTTTATACATACGCTATCATACTTTTAATTCTTCATTACCGTCGTATGAGACGAACGCTCAGTTTAAATTAGATTATCTAATTACATAGATGTGACAGAAAAATTGATTCTGAAACTTTCTGACTTTTTACTTACAATCTTCTAGATTATATTTGCATAGTTATTTTTTCAAATCTTTTCGATAGAAATAATTTTTATTAAAAATTTTGAAAGTGTTAACGCGCGTTACATCTCAGCATTACATGGCATTCATGAGAAGTGTAATCGAGAGTATAAATACGTATAGTTGAAAGATAGGATTCGTGCAGCATTTGCTAAAATGCTAAAACCTAAGGTTTTCTGTAACACAGATCGATAAATTAATATCTCATAATTTTCTTCTTATTAAACTGTCTTGATGCTAGACTAAGTAATTTTTTATATCAATTTGACTGTAAATAATTATTTATTATATGAAGTAACGGTAGAAGTCAAATGTAGGTAATATAACTTACATTTCGATATAATTTATATTACAATTTTGAATATGTTACGCTTTGAAACAGTGACTATAAATAGAATGAAATTATAGAAAGTTTTTAACAATTTTATTTTGATATAATAAAGTCAATTTTTAAACAAATAATAGGTATAAAACAGCAATATAAAACACTAAAAAGTATCGTAGTAATATTAAATTTGTTATGTAATAAAGATTTATTTGAGATAAATTTCTGAAAATGTTGAACGCTCGATTGTCATGAATTTTTCGGCAGAAATACTCTAAATGGATAAAACTCCCTATCAGGAGAGGCTTCTTCGATGACCTTGACCTATATCGTTGAGGTCATGATACTGACAATGAGTGACTTCCTGATTTTAGCCTTTACTCGTTACTCGTTAAGAAGTTATTAAGAAAACAAATTTTTTTAATGAAATGTAATTTCTGTAATTTTTTTCGTAATGATTCTTTATGTAAAACGACGTTTAGCACATCTTCTTCTGCTTAGAAGCACATGACTTTCCCCACGCGAAGTGAAGATTTTCTTTCTAAAGGGTGTTTCGCCTCTTAAAAGTGCAACAAGGCGTATAAAAAATACATGTCTTTTATTTTCATCTACAAAACAACATATTAAAAGCTTATCAAAATTGGAAGGAAAAACTTGAAAGATTTCTTCTCTTGTAAAATCAGAAATTACAGTCAATTAATGTCAAATAGAATTATTTAGCAACGATTAAAGCGTAATTGTTTCAATGTAAATGATAGTATTCGATAGTACGCTGTAACGTAATAATATTTCATGTAATCGAGAATCGATAACTGGCTCGTCTTGCCTGTCCTTGGCCGCGCGTTCCCAATAAAACTCATCCTCGATTCTCGGTATCGTCAACTCGAGGGGTAGATCAGTCGGCAGTGTTTCCACCAGTACGTCCCTATCGGCGCACGTCGGCAGATCCTCTAGAACGGGGTTATCCTTCCAGGTCGAAACTATGGAACGAAGTGCGAGGATCTTTAAATCGGGGATTACACCGTCATCCCACGAGGCGTCTTCCGCTCGAAGCGTCCTTCCTTGCTCCTGCGGTAGCAGCGAGGTTTCTGGCGAGCATCTGCGAGTCAATTCGTCGAGATAAATACAATGTATATTGAATGAATGAAGCTAATATTATTTGTATCTCTATAGTACGAAAATGTTTATTTCGGGGATTGCCGCATTTGTGACGCGATTCTTCGCGAATACTTCGCGTTGCTATAATTAAACTGCTTTAAAAGAATACTTTCAAAGAGAACATCTTTCAATGGATGCCTGTATTCAAGGAAAATTCGATTTGCGCGTATATATAAAAATCAGGATATATGAGGTGGGATAAGGGAAGACGTCGTGAGAGGAACTTATTCTATTCTCTATTTTATACCTGTACGTAGCTACAACGTTTCTCGATATCGTGTGCGGGATTCTCATTGTTCTCGTCTGCACCTCGTTCTGCACAAAGATGAAAAACATGAGGATTACTTCACCATAGGTCGTTGAAACGTTATCGTAAATGATTTACGTTCGCAGTTTCGATTTGCTATTTCTTACACAGGGGATATGAAACAGTATATGGATCGATCAACCTGTTATCTATGCAATTGGTTTGATTAATTGTTTCGCGCCTATACTACTACTGCTACGATATCAAAGCAACTAAAAATGTCATCCTGTACTCTATTGATGGACTAACGAGTCATCGGTGTCTCACCAGTCCATATTTTCAAGCTATAAAAAAATATGGTATTGCTCGTCCGAACAAATGACCACCGGCAAATATATACATATATAGAGTGTCGCTTAATCTCGCTCTGATAAAACTCTCGCGGAACTGAGTATGATCGTTTTTCACGGCCTTCTTTCTTTTTCTTTTTTTCCAGGAGTGTCCCGAGGGAGTAGTGCACGAGGACTCGTTCAAGGACATTTACGCGAAATTCTTCCCGCACGGCAGTGAGTTCCAATTAAATAACAGTCCACGTTTTTGCGTAATTAGTTAATGGCCACCCCTCATGCGAATTGCAGACTCCAGTCTCTACGCCCACTACGTGTTCAAGGCCTTCGACGTTAATTGCAACGGGGCCATCAGCTTCAGGGTAATTAAGTCTATCTCTCTCTCATGTAATGTATAGTTTTTTCATTAATTTTAAATTGACTGATATGTCACTAGTGTATATCTTTGCTTTCGAATGACGGCGCGCGACGTGTGGCCTCGTCTTGAAATATGTCGCGTATCATTTATATGCGAGAAAATTTTCCTGTGATAACCTACTGAACGCTTGTATTGACGAAACAAAGCAATTATTTAGAAGTTCTTAAATTTTATTTATTTTTATTTGAGTACTTAATTAATTGTTAAGTATATACAAAATATTATTCAATTGCTTGTTAATTTAATAAAGTTATATATATGTATATTACTATTCTGATTCTGCTCATGTTGATATTTTAAGACCAAAAAATGTGTATTTTGGCGCATGATCGGCCATTAATGTATACAAAATCAAATTGTATATATAAATTCACACAAGAAATATTTAAGCACTAAAATTCTACTTTGACGTTCGCATTTAATTAGATTTAATTCAAACTTTCAATAATTTGAATAAATGGACGACTTATAATTTGTGACATTTCCTTAATTTTTTTGCTAAACTATATAGTACGTTGATATTATGTAAATAAAAGATTTAAGTAAAAATTGTGTTTTAAAAATGCTAGGAAGATTTGCGAATTATCGCCATGTCGTTATCCATTGCTAATGCCAACGTTTCGTGAACCTTGCCATTCACTTTACCAGCGAGAAGCGTATATTGATGAATTATTTGCCTTTGAATCTATCCAATAATAGATTTAAAAACAAACAACTTTGATTTAAACCTTTTTTAAATATCACTTATGGGAAAAATAAGAAAATGTCACAGATTATGAATCATTCATTCATTTGTCTAGATATCAAAAGTTATTGGGGGCTTAAATTAAAATTTTTAACATCAAATCCTGTGATAAATCGGATTTACCCCATTCGACCTATATCTTGCTACTTAAAGTTTTAGACTTTAACTCAGGTTTACCTTGGGTAATTTCCGGAAAACCGAAATGATGCCGTTAGATAGTTCAGACAGGCTTTGATGATAAAATTTCTTCATTTACCAAGTATATTAATCAGTGGTTGAAAGATCTCGATTTTTTGATATTATAAAATTCGGTATAATAAAAGTAGATATGGATTAGAAACATATATTTTATTTAAACATTTAAAGAAGCATTTATTCAGATTAACGATTAGTTATATAATAATAATAAATTTCCGAGTCGAAGTAATGCTACTTGATTACGCTATGCAACAACTTGTACATTAATTTTAAATTTATCGCATTATTATCATCTACTCTATTCGGGATTTTAATTCAATTTCGCTCATATCTAATTCAGGTCACGTTTAATTCATTGTGTATTTTACGCCGCGATTTCTGTTCAGTGTGTACATAGTTCTCCAGTCGACGCTGACGCGCGGATGAAACGCGACGGATCTCGCCGGGAAATTTCGGCGTTATACGACAAACGGAACGCAAATGCTGATGCATTTATGCGGGCGGGGCAATGCACATCCGCGTTTCGCGATAATAGCGCGGCACGCGATCGAACGGCCTGGTCGCCGATCGACGAGCCAGGACTACCGCCAATTGAGCCGATCGTCTATCGGATGAATAATTAATCGTTTTTACGATAAATGCGGGATACGCTGGTATGTATCGGATACAGAGGCAAATGCGCCTATACAAAGCTCTCTCACGGGGCTCACTGATCATCCGTCATTCCATGCGAATGCTGCATGGTCACTAGCGCATACAGAAATTATTACTACCGTGAAGGCAGCTTGATGCTGAGCATCAGCACACGGAGGTATTAAAGCTTTCAATGCCAACGCGGTACTCATGTGGGACATGAACTCGGATATACCCGGGCACAATTTTGACTAATTCCCTTGCCTATGTTTCGTATTATACAGATTGTTCTTTTTTTGTATTTGCAGGGTTTTTTTTAATGTGCACTTATGACTGTAGTAATATAATAATATAATGCTAGATATATCTAGATTATAAGCATATTGATGATTAAGGTGTTCTCGATCGGCACTTCGTGAACTATATAGTCGTGTCATGTTGAGCCCGTCATATTAAATTTTCGAAAAGGCTAATAAAAATATATAAATAATTTACAATTTGAACCTAGAAAGAAATTTTTTTGGTCGAGTTAAATTTTGGATAAAAGGTGACCTTTTTTTAATATAAAACGCTACATACACATACATACGTACATACATACATACATGTATATACATTATATACATATAGAGAGAGTGCTTTCGAGTTAAATTGCCAAACGTAAAATATGAATTTAAGACTTCAAAACAAACACAATTTTCCTCTGGAAGTTTTCTCGCGAACGTTTCGTTTGAGATATTGGCTTCTTAAATTACAGAATACTGTAGGAATAAGTAATGTCGAAATAATTTAGATTTATTCCCTTTAATGCTTTAAATAATCAAAATGTAATTATTAAATATTTTGTTCGAAAGGATGACCTCAACTCTGAGACAATCATTGCACTTATCGATGAGAGAACGAATGGTCTGACATTGTGCATCTATAATTTTTTCGCACGCTTGCAATATTTTTCGTTTTTATGATTGAAGATCGTTAAGGAGCACTTAATACATTTTTTGCTTCAGAGCATCCTTTACAAAAAAATTTATCTAAAAAATTATTTATTCCAACAGTGTTTTCTAACTTAGAAATCAATATCTCTTAAACGAATCTCTCTCCTAAGTTCGTGTTCGTAAGTTTGGCGGTTTAACTCGGAAACACCTGTATATAATGCTATATAAAAATTATCAATATAATATATATCTAATATACAATTTATGAAATAATTATATTGCTGTTAAAATTAGGGATGCAACGGATATCCGACCGATTCGGTGCATCCCTGGTTAAAAGTCTAGAAATTGTGATTTTATTTAATTTTATTTAAAAAAGCATCGGAATTTAACCTAAATTATGTTTACCAATTATATCATTTTATTCTCAAAAGTGCAATTGTGTCATTATTGAATCATAATTTAAATATGCAATGTTATATAATAATTTTTCATTTCCTGAGAGAAAATGTCAACGAGCGTTTATTTTAAAGAAACGATTAACTTTCTTTCTGCTTTTCTGCTTCGCTGGCGTCTCTCGTTCTTTTTACATTTATTTACGTCCGAACTATTTTTCATTATCCTTTGAATTGTGAAATTTCATTTAAATTTTTATGAAATTCACAAAGTGTGGACAAGCTCGACGTTCGGACACTCGAGAAGCACTCATTCCACCGCGCGTTTCGTATTAAAGTCGCGCGTGATTTGACAATCCCGGGGATTGCAGGACCTTCTCGTGACGCTGTCGACTCTACTGCGAGGTAGCATTTATGAGAAACTGAGGTGGACCTTCAAGCTGTACGACATAAATGGCGATGGCTGTATCACCAGGGGTGAATTGGGCGAAGTCGTGACAGCAGTCCATGAGCTCATGGGCAGGCGGCATCACGCCGAAGAGGAAAGGAAGGCGAGAGAACAACTGGACAGGGTCTTCAAGAAACTC
Organism: Cyphomyrmex costatus; assembly: GCF_001594065.2. Lineage (NCBI taxonomy): Eukaryota > Metazoa > Arthropoda > Insecta > Hymenoptera > Formicidae > Cyphomyrmex > Cyphomyrmex costatus. The sequence goes on along the minus strand of NW_017277125.1, from coordinate 2,882,469 downwards.
GATCTCAACCAGGACGGTGTTATCACGATCGAGGAGTTTATCGAAAGTTGTTTGAAGGTACGTCTGGCCATGAAACTACGAGCAATCAAGTAGTAGATCGAAAGTATACAGGGCGTCCATATCGTCACTCCCTTTTGTCTCTGCAGACTCTTTAACTTTTCTTTAACGCCTTTGCTATCAGTATGTCACATACGCTCTCCTATTGATGAATCAGACTGCAATAATAATGTCAGTTTAGTTAAAATCTGAATAGAAGAAGGTATAGTAAACTTGGGACACTCTGTATGCACTCCCTTTCGTAAATGAATATAAAGTCCGAGACGTATACGTATGTATATACAAAATGTCCTAGATATGCCGGGTGTTCTTTCAACTAGTTGAAACTAGTTTCAACTCGCAGTTCAACCAGAGTTGGAACGATTCCCTCTTTTTGAATAAGTTCGTAATTTTTCATGTTACATTTATTGCGATAATTAACTGTCGAATTGTGCATTTCTGTAGAAAGAATAGATATCTTTTTATATTTCACTTGAGAAATATGATTCCATTATCTACTTATAATCTTGGAAATTTGGCAAAATCATTCGATAGATTAAATACATATTTCCATAGCGATATTTTTATCAAAGTGTCTATATCATCAAAAAACTTTCTTGTAAAATATTTGCAATTTCTAACTCCTCGTATACTTGATTCTGCGATACATCGGCCGCTATTATCATAGTCGATTCTTATATTCGAGATTGTCTTAAGTATAGTTTTAAGGTACCTACTATAAACAGTATAAGCCAATCACAGTGCCATATTAGGATAAGACATTTAAGACAATCTTAAAATAAGAACCGACTATGAATGTCGGCCTTTTACACAAGTATAGGAACGTACGAATTATGCTCTAACAATAAATGCACGTGAACTTGCGGTGCACGTGAGGCACGAATGCAAGAAACAAAAATAAGGACACCGAAGATTTAATCGATGTTTACGGAGCTTGCGCGAGCTTGTTTGTAGTTTGTTCAGCGCTTTTGTCGATAGCGGAATGATATTCCAGGCAAGGCGCGCGTGTCTCGACCGTCCCGTTAAGAGTTTAGAACTTATAGGAGGAAAAAAAAAACAGACAACGTGGTTCTCAGTTGATATAAAACTTGACTGCAGGACGATGTGATCACACGATCGCTGGCGATGTTCGACTGCGCGCTTTGATCTCCGGCTAAAGACGAGCCTCCAGCAGCGGTCACCGCGACGCCGCCGACGCCGCTCTCGACGACAACGTTCTCACAATCCCTATCCCCGTCGCCGCCGCCGCCGTCCTATTCCCTGCTGCCGCCTATCCCGCCACCTCTGCCCTCTCAGCCGCCACCTGGTTACACCGTCCAGGATCAGGAGCTCTATCTACTCCTGGCTGCCCACTGGTGGAATCAACCAGAGGCGCCGCTCTTTTGTTGAAGGTAAATCTATACAAAGCTATAAATTTTCCAATAGTTTTCAAATCAGTTGAGAGTCTTTTCTCCTTCTCGAACGAGATAAGAATTTCTCGGACGTAATTCTTATGAAAAATCGAAGATATCGGAATAGTTAGAAAATATGAAATACGTTAATTCAATGATAGATGATCTCTCATAGAATTTGAAGACAATTTCTTTCCGACGAAAATTTATTTAGAGGATGATATCTTTATTGAATCTTTTTTTATATCATCCCACCATCTCAAGAATTGAATTATCTAAATGTTAAAGTGTACTTAACTGATCGCTTTATCTCCTTCTATTTTGCTTCTGTTTTTATTCCACAACTTTTGCCTTTTTTTAAAAATATTTTCTTTAAAATCTTTTTCCTCGGTCAAACCTCTTATGATTCAATACCTTGATCTTCTTTTAGGGCAACGCGATAATACGGCTCCTAGCAACGTAGAGTAGCAATCGAGGTCTAAATCTCTGGAATCGAAGAGCGGATTTCCCAGCATCATGTTGCCTCTTCGTTCTGCTAACGTTGCGCAAGCAGTACGAAGACACGATGCAAGATGTTGTTCTTATTCTCGCCGTCGAACGGAGCTTAGCGAATACTCCATTGCCATTTCGAAAACAACACGAAGAGTGGAACACGAAGAGACCGTTTCACCAACACGGACGATCCCGTGATGATGATCGCCGGATATTTTGGCAATCGTGGAAATGACAATTGGCGTTGATCTCTGGCAAGAATCTAGCGGAGTTGCAAGAACTTGATCTAAGGTCATACTGTATATTAATACGCGAGATAGGTATCTGGCGCAGCTCCTACATTACGATCTCTCGCGCTTTGTGAAGAATGGTGTCTAAGAAAAGGACGTCCTGAAAAGTGAAAAAGATGCTGATCGAGGCTCGAACGAGATCGACCTCCCTTTCTACGACTCGCCACGAGAAGATTCAGTGATCGAAGAACCCTGGTATCACGGATTTGTGCCAAATTTATTGGATTTTCAGACGACGACGACAAAAGAACGGGGAAAACGGCAGGGAAAGGTGCTATGCGTGGCTGTGAGTTGAAAATTACAGCATGAAAACAAGGATTCTAAATTATAAAACAAAGAAAATAATTATAGATCACTCAGGAGATGTCACATCCAATTGCAGACGTTCACGTTATTTGCACGATTCTGTTTCTACGGTAGGTGCAAAAAACAAAAAATTATAACGAATCGCGTGACTTCGCGTTACCAGGAGCGTTACTCATGACTTACGGGAGATTCATTTGGAAACACATTTTCTCCTATACTTGAGTACATCTTCTCTCTGATGATAGATTTCTTTTTTCTAATGCTTCGTGCATTAAAAAGGAATTCTCCGCGTTGAAAGAGATTGACTAAATTTCCCTCGTTGTAGATAATTATTTTACATTAAAAAAATGTGTTATTTGTTTAGAAGAAAATACATCTCATGGTATTATACGTAACAGGGTACATCTCGCCGTTATCACACGTTGTCTCTTGATGGCGACCGCTTCTTATAGATGATTTAGGGACCCTGTATAAAGTAATACATGCGAGAGACTTTTCTATCGTCTATCATTTGGCAGTTCAAGCACTCCGCGTAATTGTTACAATTGTTAATTTTTTTTTATATTCTCCGCAATTACGACCGTTTATTATGATCGCGTGGTCGCGACAAATGTGCATCGCGAAGATAAGGCAAGATTGATTTAAGTCGTTTTACATAGAATGCAGAATCGCAGGACTCGCAGGTCGCAAATAGACGCAGCGTGACGTATTTCCGATGGCAGGCTACAGAACGCTAGACGCAGGATGCGAAAGTTGGAGTTCGTCCAACTTTAGTGCGTCCTACGTCCTGCAACTTATAAAGCTGGATCTATATAGCACGCGGAACGAGGGTCGCAGGTCACAAGCCTAGAAACTAAGTTAACGTATTTAATTATAATTGCAGGACCTAGGACGCAGGAAGTTGGGTGAACTTCAACTTTCGCGTCCTGGGTCCTACGTATTGCGGCTTGCGATCTATAATCTGAAATATGTTTTACTTGCGACATGCGACCTGCATTCTGTGTGCTATGTAGAGCCGGCTTTATAGCCGTTTCGACGTAGCCGTGCATCTCTCCCAATTAAATTGTTAGTCACACGATCGTTGATGATCGTAGATATCATACATATGTATTTTCGTTGGTAGGTTCGTAGGTTGACACTTCGTTGTACGTCCTTTTCTAGATCCAATCGATTCTAACGGGCCGCGCAGGCATTCAATATTTCTGCTAACAAGGGTACGGTCAATTTTTCTATACAAAAAATGCATACCCTTCGGCCAATACTTGCTTATTGACAAAATCAATACCAGCCATCCCGCAATTTGCGGTCAATTTTTCCCCTCTTTTGCATCGATATTGTATCAGAAGGTACACGCCGATGTTTATCGGACAAGTACTTTTGGTCTTATCAATCCGTGTTTTCCTACCACTTTTTCCCTAATGGTATAGTTTTGCGATATCTGCCATTCAATCGTATCACCGATATTGAAGCACTGACAAGAGATATTGATCGCCTGCGGACTCCTCGCGAGCGTTCATAGCGTGTAGGTGTACGTGCGTGAAGCATCGATTTTCTAATGTATCCGTTATTGCGAGTCGTAGGCGTGCGAGTGTGCGGACATACGTCAGACTAGGTAAAGTAGCGGAAGCCTGAGCGGCGATTTATGGATTATCAAAATCGATTACAATGAAACACCAAAGCTACCGTAGTTAGCTATTACTTAAGTATAAACGAGAATAATAATATGGTACGGTTTATATATACATACACGTAATTTTTAGGATAAATTCGCGATTAAGCGCGCGGTCATCGGGCGATTGGGAAAAATTCAATCGTTCTCGGAAAATGCACACCGTCTCTCTTGTCGATACGCTCTATATAGAAAAATACACGCAACGCGATAACGATCCACACGTACCCCTTTGGAAATATTGTCTGTCACCGTGGTTCGTATCAAGCTGGGCACAGGATCGTCGTTGATTGGTCGCGTCGTTGATCGCGATTAATAGTCGCGAAGCGACTATCAATCGCGCGGTTTTCCTCCTCGGGAGGAAGTATCGTCGCAGAGCGATGGGACGAGCACTTTCGCCGCGGTGGCTTTCACGAGAATTAGGAACACGCGTGTTGCTAGGCTACGCCCCGAGTTACACGTGCGTTTCTATAACGACTAATCAACGACTTCATAACGGCGAAATTGCAGATTTTATCATGATGTAAAATTGTAAAATGTAAAAAGACCAGATGTAATATTACGCATAATAACTAAATATAATTTTACACAGACAAATTTCTAAAGCAGCTTTATATTAACTTAAAATTTGAGGCCAATTTCTCATTGGTCATAAATGTCGACATCGCTTTGAACGACTGCGCATCCTTGAAATTCAACCTGGTCTTCTTACGTTATGGGTTCTACATTTTATTACGGTCAAAAGCGGAGTAGCTAAGCTCTCGAGTTATGTTGGATCTGTTATAAGACACAGGGTCTCGCGTACACTTATATATATAGATAAGTCATCGGGAACTGAGCACACTTAAATATTAAACCTTATGAAGACTCAGGCAGGACATTCAAACAAATTACGCTTGAATAAGTCAAAATAAAGCTTAGCTAATTCAGACAGTTGAAATTAATGATTGATTCTAAAATTCACGGTTCGAATATTCGAGTAGTTCGGACATCACTAAAGCCAAAATAATAATTCTTACAAACAAAAAATTAATTTTTGTTTGTTTTAATTTAGACCTGTGAGAACAAGTCTAATAGATTGAACAAGTCGAAATGTTCGATTGTACAAAAATTCTGAGCGTTAATATTACATTTTTTAAATCAAGGAACTTACTTAGGTATCTCCCTTGAATTTGAAAATGTAAAAAGATTATAAAATATAATTCAAATGACTCTACGAAGAATGACGATAGTTTCCCTCTTCTTTCTTTTTCTTCTTATTTTTTCTTTGATAATCTCTTATAATTTCCTTTGTAATCCTTTTGTTCTCCTACTGTCTTATATAGAGATGCTGCATCTCGAATCTGTGTCATCTGTGATTGTATTTAGCAGAAGCTATCATCATCAATTAAGTGTCAAGACCGAACCTGGAATGAAAGCATGCATACAATGCCAGCCATTAATCTGCGAACGCTTATAGAAAGTTGTAAAAAGTGAGAAAAGCGACCTATCCATAACAACTTTTTTTAAGTTTTTAATCAACGATGCGTTAATTTATATTAGAAGAGAATGATTTAATGTACAAAATTATATATATTGTTTTTATGCTGGACATTCCGCAAGCGTTGTCACATTAATGGCACCTTCGTAAGAAATTCGAGAATGTAATTAAAATAAAAGATGAAATCCAGCAACATTAACGCGCGCGATCAACAGTGCAAAATCGCTGCGATTATCTCGCCAAGATAACTGTTGACGGAGGATTTATATTCTTTAGAATATATGTATTTACATAATATATATACAATATATGTATACATATAGCGCGCGCACACAAAATACACACACAACAAACGTGTCGTATGTTTTTAAATTGGAGCGATTAATACCGTCCTGCTACTTTGAAATATAAGCACCGATTTGTCTGAGCGGAATCGCGTTGATTACTTCAATTTGAAGATGGCGATACATATTTATTATATGTATATATCTTCTTGTGGTCTCGTTGATATATGTATATTTAATATTTATACATATTGTAGCGCCAGCCACAGAGATATGTATAATATAATTTTTTTTTGTAAAATATCCATACGTTATATCTCTGCCAGCATATTGATTGATATTCAATATGCGCTATAAAATGTTATAACATAAATCGAGAATCGCGGGCATACGTTTTGAGATATTGAGCTGAAATTTTTCTAACAGACTTTTACCATACATTTCTCACAGTCCACACTATTTCGAAATTAATTTAATTGCAAACGAGCAAACATTGGACACAAATTGGCACCTCCCTTTGTTTTTATACGTATTCTAATGGAAAATTATATCTACATGCGCATAATTTGTACAAACACGGGATGCCGTATATTTTTTATAAATTTTGTTACTTTTTGCGAGGCACGAAGTATTTTTGCAAAAATGTTTCTCTACACAGTCTTCGTGTAGTAATCAGTAATTTTTGCTGATTGCAATTCTTCATTGAAAGAAAGAAAAGCACAAAAATTCCTAAGAAAATACTTAAAAGTACATAAAAATGAAAATAATTACCCTAATACCTAGAAATATTCATAAATATAGATTACGCGATTTTGATTTGAATATAATTGATCGCGCGTTGTTTGATGTTTAATAATTAAACATGCCTATGAATTATAAATTGGAACAACAGAATCCTATATAAAACAGAGTTAATTAAAATCTACTTGCTTTTAATTATGTATACTAATTGTAAGTAATAAATTCTCGAAATAAATTGTGAAATGTTCCTAGGTAAAACAATATTAAGCACTGGATATTGGTAAATCATTTGAAAGTAACGGAATAGAAACGAATACACAAATTATTTAGAAATTATGTTGATTCTAATAAAACTTTACATTTTTTTTTCACATAAACCGCCGAATTTGCAAAATATCTTTTGACAAAATATAACTTTTAAGTGGCTAAAACACGATTAAGTTCCGTCAAAGCTAATTACAAAGAATATAAGAAATTAAGATAGTTAAATGCAAAATAAATTAAAATTAATACTTAATTTACACAATAATGTTTTCGGACAACAGCCCTGTGTCCAAATTTTCAAAACGTGCATTAAAGTAATGTCATATCACTGGCTCGATTGCGTGCATCTTAACAAATACGTTTAATAAGCATATCTTTAATTAATATGCGGTTGATTTTGACTTTGGAGAATAAGTATGTACGTTTGAGATGGACCTTGACTGTCAAAACAATCGGGCGATTGAATAAAGAATGCGTTATAAATCGAATCAATTACGATAAAAGATATGAGAGAAGAGAAAAAAATCGAAGGGGACGGGGATTATGGATTTAATTGAGCAACAACCTAGTCAATTTATTAAGATTTAGAAGTTAAATCTATCGTAAGAATGTAAAAAATTGCGTGGCTTTAATACTGTTGAAGTATTATTATTACTAGTCATTATCTCTCTCCTCCTTTCCTCAATCACTAAGCGAGGGACAGTTTTAGCGAGCGCGGAGATGATCTCCATCTCATTATATATGTACGTTTAACGGTGTTTTAAACGTGATAGTCATATAAATACACATAAAATAGTCGACAGGATCTATCAGACGGAGGCCATTAATATTCGAGCGAATTATTTCAACGTTTGAATCTATTTGCATTAATTATATCACACCTATTATAATTAAACATTTATATAATTAATTACATAATTAATTATATAACCTGTTTCATTACGACGAAGTTAAATAATTGTAGTTACATGAGTTTACAATTCAATTGTATATTATTTATCTCGTCTAAAAAATTAATTGAAATGGTTTACGAAAGATCAAAGAAAATTAATATTATAAATAAATAAAGTTTTAACTTACTCGGCTGCATTGTTTTCTAAAATTTGTGATAATTTTTATTGGGATATGAAAACAGAGTAGAGAAAAGTTTTCACGTATTATTTAAGTGTAGCGAAATACGTTGAAGCTCGAAATATCGGTATGGTCTCCAAATAATACATTCGTAATATTGCTCGTGAAAAGGATATCGCAGTTTATTAAAATAGTTAATCGTTACGTAATATCACTGGTTATATTAGAAACGATACAATTGTTGAGCTTGGAAGCACTTTTTTATAGTGAAGTCACAGTTAGACTTACGATCGATTAGCGAGATCCTTCCTCGGGCTCGGATCTGTTACTCTCTTTATAGTGATAATATAGAATACATTACTACAGTGATTATGCAGAATAATGCATTAATTATATCTCATACTGCCAATCTGTAAATCATCATACATAGTTTCTAATTAACGACATCAATAAGTAATATCTCTAGTTAAAGATTATGATAGGATAGGGGTTTCTTTTGAAACACACTTTAACGAATCGTCGAATTTCTTTTCTCGCGCGTATGTTTTATTTCCGTTTAAAGTAAATTCAACTTTTTAAACAGCACATGCATTTGCACATATTTTTTAATTATTCTTATCCATGATTTTCTTTCTTTTACGAGGGTATTCGAAAAATGTTTATTGGATTGGGTCTCTTTCTTTTTATAAATTCTTCTTGTAACTTATTAAACGTATTTTGTAAAATGTATCTCTTACATCTCGAAAGCCCTCGTAAAACTTTACTTTGGTTATTGCCAGTACTTTATAAAATTGACGTAAAAGCGATTAGAGATTATTAGAAATCATTTATAAAAGTTATGATCACGATCACGTTTACAGTAATATGCGAAGCAGAGACCGATTAGAAATTAGTCTAACTACCATTGTGATAGTAATAGGTTTTATAGACGACGCAAAAAAAATTATTCAAGAATTACAGTGCTTTAGTTTTAACTTTAGTTTTTTAGAAACGAGGAGCAAACATCAAATTACGTCACGCACAAGATTCAGAGTTAAAATATTGATGTAGCTTAAACACTATGTACTGCTTTTAAATGATAAAATAAGTTATACTAAAAACGGGGAAAAATTTTTATCATAGTTCCAGCAAACACGAAGTTACATGTAACGTACATGTTAGTTGTAATTTCTTATTCAACAATGTAACTATAATATAATAACACGTGTTACACTATAGTTATATTGTTAAGCGGGAAATTACAACTAACATATATGTAACTTGATGTTTGCTAGAATATAACATCATTATTTGCACATTTTATGAATTCAATTAAAAGTCAATGATGTTTATTTAATTTTATTCATTTTATTGGATTTTATCTGATGATTGTCATTACGGAAAAATTTAAATTGTATTATATGTGTATGTATGTGAAGTAATCGAAAATGTATCTCTCATTTTATTATATGTATTCTTATTTAGCTAGTACACAAACTATCGCTTAAAATAGTAGTGAAAATCATTGTTACTAGGTTTACCTAATTCTTACAACACGTTATTGAATCTGTTACACAAATCAATTAGTCGTGCGACATAGACGCACGATGTGCAGATCACAACTGCAAGTTAATTGCTTTACTGGCGCAATAAATTCGATAGTCTTTCCAATTGTTCCAATGCGTAAAATCGATTCGTTTTCAATCAAATCGTAATGAGTAGAGGCGACAGTGGTGTTCCTGTGTTATCATTCTAATTATATCTTAAGGCGATTAGACTTATCGAGACAAAAACAGATTGCAATAAGCGAAATATCATTGTATTGTTAGCGATTTTCCACTGGGGTGGTATATCAATAAATGTTAAATATGTCGAATTAAAAATCCGAATTTTCCTGACTTTTCCATCGGACATTTAAACTCGGTTTTTCATTATCTAGTTGACTTGATTAGGCTTAACTTATTCTATGATGTTATGGATGAAGCCCATTAAATAAAATGTCAGTTAAGTTTAACCACAAGTTAATCAGATAATGAAAAATCGGACCTTAGTGTAAGAAATAATTTAGACGTAAAAATTGATTAATAAAAGGGAAAATATAAGATGAAAAAAATATAAAAAATGAAAGAGATCATCATAGGTAAGATAGTGCAATTTCAAACATGATACAATTCTGAACGAGATCAAATTTGAATCCGATTTTCGAAGTTCAAATTTAGTAAAAATCCTCAAATCATTATGTGAAAGATACTGAAGGATATCAAATAATAGGGAAAAAATATTAAACTTCAAATCTATTTTATTCAGAATTGTATTCGAAATCGTACCATCTTACGCTACGTGTCTTTTTTGTATTTTTTTTATTAGACTAATTTGTAATAGTAAGTTTACAATCGCTTATATTTATTACGATATAGGTATAAAATTATTACAAAATTTACAAATTTTTTATTCATTTTATGCAAAACATATATATACAAGGGATATGTTTGTGGTGAATCAGTTAGAGCCATTTAGAAGTTTCGAAAGAGTGTACGCCTTCAGCTCTCAATCGATTAAGAATAGGTCGATATATATCGGGCGTGAAAGGTAGTACCATTCCACGCTGCTGAATTTCACCTAAATAAAATTAGGATTTTAAGAACATCAGAATAAAAATTCTGTTGAATATATATTCAATTATAATATATTAATACATATTACATGATTAATAATTTAGTAATAAAGTCGAGTAATGAGATGATATAGGATAATGGTATTTCATGCACAAAAGTTCATATATATATAATATTTTATATATTTGAGATAAAAAATAAAATCGGACTATATATATATTACAAGTCATTCTCGATGAATGTTTTATAAATCTTAGACTCTTGAACCCAAAGACATAGTGTGTCATAGAGTATGAATTGCATCTCATCCGTGTGTTAAACTGATCGACAAAAATGAATGAGGTAGGACGCGAAAACGGCTACATCTATTAAGTATAAAATATATATAAAAACTTTTACATATGAAGTACTATACTCTCATTAATCAATTTTATCGTAAATTATATTTTTAATTCAAGTCAAGTATATTTTTATACGTATAAGTCATTCAGATAAATATCTTTTTCTCAAATGCAGTATTGTAATAAATATCGATATTTCTATAAAATTGAGAATTAATCTACCTTTTTTATAAATTTATCTTATATGTATATCATCACTGGAAATATTTATACATTTTCTATATATAATAATTTAGTCATCTAGATATTTGTATTTTTTTTACTATTATTGCGGTATGAAAATTATCTTGTACGATAAGAAAATATAATTGATAAGTGACAATTTTAAGAACAAAAACAATTTTAATCTAATTGTACAAGTAATACAAAAAATATCAAAAGAAATATACGAACCATCTAGAATCATCTTGACGGCAATAGCTACGGGATAACCGACGGTACGCGCCATCGCAGAATGTCCAGAAGCATCTCCATAAAGCACCAAGTTGATTCCTCTGGATTCCCTCCTGTTATCCGGCCAAAGGATACCTACATCATGTCTCAGTATCACTAAATCGCGTTCGTTTTTCTCGAAAGAGAGTTTTTTCGACAAATAATGCGTAAGCGTGTCGAGAGGAGTGTTTAATTTCAAGACCAGGTCCTCTTCTAGGAGACCCAATTCCTCGATGGCTTTCACGCGCTCCCACGAATTCATCCTCTCCGCTAATTTTTGCTTCAGATTTCCGTAGAAGATGTTGTCGTTCGCCAGACCAAGCAAGTTACATGCCAACACTCGCTGGAATTTAAGCGATCAGTAATCGAGATAGATTATTTTTTTCTTGTTGAAATATTCCGCGAATATGTGGAAAGCTGAAAGCACGCACCCAGGTGATGTCTGGCCCGTTCGGATGTAAAATAGGATGCGGATTCGGATCAATTAAACCAAGCAATTGTAGGCCCAGTATGGTATCTGAAAATCCCTTGAACCTGAGCGTACCGCGCAGTACAGTATTCGCGTTTTGCAAACCATAGTAATCCCTGTATATCGTACTGTCGCGATTGGGATAGCCTTCCAAGGCGAAACCCGGGAGGAAGTCCAAATCTTGCACGGTAGACATCAAATCGCCGCCTCCCGCAATCTCCACTTCCTGCAAAGAAAAAATTCTTTTCAAAATTCTTTTTTAAATAAATCTTATTTGTATTCATAAAGGATCATTCTCTTTTTAGAGATAAATACAAAAATACTTTAACGGCTCACCTGACCCTCATGAAGATATTTCGCTGGCGACAAAGTGTTTAACAGGACACCTCGTGGAGACCAACTGAATTTATACCTCAACGGGTTGGAGGAACACTCCGGTGCAGGCAAACCGCCACACCACGAGACAAAGGATTCTATCTTTCCACCCGCTTGTCTTATATCATCGAAACACTCGATTGCCAAAAGGTGGTCGATACCTGGATCCAATCCAACTTCATTCAATACGGTGATGCCAGCTTCTTGGGCTCTGTCCCCCAAAAAACAGCGAGCTTTTACCGTTTCTACTAATGTAGATTAACTTTAATCAATTCAGCTTATTTTTTTTATTTACTAATTCTTATAACTAAAAAAAAATGAAGAGTTAGTTGAACCATATAATTTAAAATGCATTGAACCGGGTATTAATCTTTCAAGTAAGCACATCTGACTTACTATGATGATAAATGATACTTCTTCATTTAAAATACATTTTTCGCATTTATTTTCACCGCGATTCTAATCACAAAAAGCAATAAAAGCATCATTATATAGGCGATTATATATTTACTAATTCTAAAAGTTATTAAGATTTTGCGTTGAACATATTGCAATTGTATGTCGAATGCATTTTAGGATAAATAAACTCGTTGATGCTTACTCTTCGTGCAATGCCTTAACTTCATTATTCATATAGCTTGCTGTTACTAGGTGATTTTTGGTTTCTATACAAGCTTTGGCGATGACGTGATGCAGCGAATATGGCAGAAGGGAGACGACTACGTTCGCCGATTTTATCACGTCGTGCAACGTATCAGAACGATCCAGAACGTTCAGAAAGACTGGCTCCACACCTGGGAATCGATTGGCCAACGCGTCAGCCTCGTCCTTCAATTGTGACGCCACTATCAGCCTTACGTTCTCATCCCTGTGCAAATACTCGACCAAGGGTGCGGAGACGTATCCTGCGCCGAGAACGACCACCTGTTGGCATAGACAAATATAATTTTGATTCCGTAATATTGTTCATTTTATGTAGCTTTAAATCTACTACTAGAATCTGACTATTAGATTCGTTCTAAATTGTCGATATTTTTGCTATATTTTACAATCGCAATGCGCTCATACACATCACATTTGTAGAGTTTAAAATTCTCGTCTACAATTTTCTTTCTTTGACAAGAATTTTACAATAATACTCTAGCAAATATAATTGCGGAATTTTTCCACCGAGTCGGGTGGTTATCTAATTTGAAATATATAAGATATAATAAGGACGCGAACACAGGAAAAGGAATATTTTACCGTTTTGCTCTGTTGTTCTCTGTTATCGGCTTTGTGCCTACTGCGTTGATTCACTTGTCTGAGTTCTTGGATGTATTCGAAATTAGGCGTCAATTTCCCGTTAGACGCGATAATGGCACCATGCACGGCAGAATTGAAGTTATGCTCGTCCAGCGGTTTTTTCGCGTCCGACTGTATGATGTCCAAAGCATACGGATATAAAAGATTACCGAAGAAGTCCGTTGCTTCTTTCGGCAGTTGCGTGGGCATATTGTCAATTGAACAAACCAGCACACCGGGACCTTTGAAGGACTTCGTGTCCTTGTTCCGGTCGGCATCGTATAGACAAAATGGTGTGTCGATCGTCGTACACTCGTTCATGAATCTTGTATAAAAAATTAATAATTGTATAATAGTGTGTAATAATCTGGTTGTATTACAAAAAACAAAATAAATTAAAAAATACAATCCATGTAATAATTACTTAACTAATATGAACGTTTAGAAAAAATGTTTCAACTTGTCCATACTTTGATATTGTCGTAAATTATTATTACATAATTATAAATGATTATCATATTACTTATAAATTATACGATGAATCTATAACTATAAATTAATAATGATATAAACTATATTATACATATAATCGTAAGATTATGTGTGATTGCGTAACTATTACAATATACTCTGTTACAGAATTGTACAGCCTTCGGAAGTTTTCCTTAATATTCCAAAGTGCATATATATATAGAATACAGAAGTTATAATAATATCACAGGATATCATCATGACCTTATTTGTCATTTAGAAGTTTATTTTTAATTGACAAATGACGTCACGATAAGTTCTTATAATATCATTATAACTTAATTATGTCTCTATATCTATCTGGGTTCGCTCTCTGGCGAATCTCTAATAAACACGTACTCGATGCTGCCGCCCGGATCCGCGGATATGTCGCAAATACCGAGCATCCTGTGCGGCAAGGCGGGCGCGCCGACGCTTATCGGTAGCCATGGTGTATTAGCGGGCCTGAGGAGATATTTCGCGTCCGGTATCGTCAACAACTTCGGCGAATCTATCGCCCAGTATATACCGTTGATGATCACCGAGGCGTACGGCGCTATCTTTTTGCTGAACGTGGAGATGTACAACTCTGGATGCTGGTCGTACTCCTCAGGATCGAAACCGCCGCCCTCCTTCCTCTCCAGGTGATGCCTGCGCCGTACCTCGCAACCGTATATCTTCGTCGTATCTGGAACGATTTGAAGAAAATACAAATACGAAGCACTGATAAGAAATATCGTTGCGATAAATATTTTGTTTACTTTATACGACGATGGTTCCATGAGCCTTGTATAAACAGTTTTATCACTAAAAAAATTAAAAAAGGTATAATACAGTGAGATGGAAAAGTGGCGCAGGGATTAAGACACGCCTCTCTATCACAAAGCTATTAATAAAGATAATAATCGTATGGGGATACAAAGTTTACTTTTTGTATCGTTGCATTGGACCGCATTAGAACATTCTTTCTCTCGTTTGTCAAATATCAAAATATATCCAAATAGCACAATAACTTATCTATTTGAACTCGAAAAGTATTCACCTTCTTAAATTGTTTATACATTAACAATTTGTAGTTTAAAGATTACTCACAAATCACGAAACAGCAGGACAAAAAGAAATAAATTTCGAATCAGAATCAGCGCAAATGAGAGATAATTACGATGTTTGTGAAAAAACTCAATGATTAAAAATGATATTCAAGTATCCAAGCAGAACACAAGTCATTACAATATCAAAATGGTTTCAACATTATTACTGAGATATTTTTCGTTCAGTAAAATGCTTTATTTTAACATCATTTTAACGTTATTATAAAGCCTGTTGTTTTGCTTAGGTAAAACGTTTCGCGAATTACGAAACGCGAACGACGACGTCGTGAATTGCAACATACCGCCGTGTTCCGCGACTTTTCGTAACATTTCGGGTGGCACGTATTCGTGGGGCAGCTCTTGGAAGACCTCCTGACCACCCTGGCTAACATTACCGCTGCCCGTGAAGACAAAGGTTAACGGACCAATCGATTTCGGCATGGAACCCAGAGCGATTTCATATCCCGCACCACGGATTGCTTGACGTGCCATGGCTGAATCTCGATAATTATGCGCCGGTCCGATGTGCTAATTAAATGATTATTGCGATCAATTAATTTATTCATTCATATTCATATTTCCTAAAAATCTTATTGATCGCTTATACGTGTATCTTGATAATTATCATAATACATATTTATATTAGTTTATTTTTTCTGCTACGGTTAATTAATATGGTGTTTCTACTGCGGTTAATTAACTTATTGATTCATATTCATACAATGTTTTCTAAAGATTCTTATCGATCGCTTATACGTATGTGTTCTTGGTAATTGCTTATCATAATACACACCTATATTAGTTTATTTTTTTCTACTACTGAAGGAGAACGGAGGTATAAAATTAAATAAAATTTTATCGATTAGATATAGTATACCATTCAATATTCTCTTAATGATATTCTCTTTAATATTAGGAGATAACATTTAATAAAACTATACAAAGATAACAGAAATAGGTCATTCTAAATTTGCATACATAGCCTACTGTTCTCCAGCATAAAAAAGCAGAGGGATATCTCGTGACTTTTCTTATCTTAACACGAGAGCACAAAGGATGTATTGTCATTTTCTAAAATGTACAAATAATAAATGAAATTTAAAACTGTAATTTGTTATTAAATAATATTTATATTATAATAAAATTGGATATTTATGTTGAAATTGTTTATAATAATTATTTAAATTTAATTTAAATGTTACTATGTTTTCACTAATGTTATATTAAAAAAAAATTGAATAATTCATGAACACATTTCGCACTCTTACACGAAAATGATACGATAAAATTCCAATTTTCTAATTTCAAAGTATTTTTTAAATTCTATTGTTTTATATCTATGTAACTCTTTAAAATTCTTATATATACATATATTTTGTTCACGATTAATAAATTATTTAAAACTTTTCTTTATACATAAGAATTTAAGTTATTTTAATAAATTATATTTAACGAAAACTATATGGTTAAAAAATCTGAACAAATTTAGAAATATCTATATATTAATTATGAAGTTTTTCCAAGTTTGATCAAATCCTTATAAAATATAAGCCGAAAGGTCTAGAAACAAAACTTTTAAATTTATTACTTAAAAACGTGTTTTACCGCTAAAGTAAAAACGTTTAGTTCATTAGAGAAAACTCTTTCCAACGTAAATTCGATATTTATAATTATTTCTAAAGTATAAACGTACCATAAACGGAGTATGATGGCCCAATGCTAGTAGTCTGAGACCCAAACCGTGGAGTATGTTCACCATACCAGCAACTCCGGCGTATTTGCCGAAAGCCACCAGCCTTTGACCATTTGCGTCCGCGAGCTTTTCGTAGTCCAAGAAACGTATGTTCTTCTCTAGGATCGCATCCAAGAGAGGCATATTACTCTCCTGGGCCTTGATAGTATGCGAAAAAAAGCAGTATGTCTTATTGGGTATCAGTTGATCCACGGGTACCTGCTTGACGCCGAATATAACGGAAGCTGAGCTGATATCCTCTTGTAGCAGGGCGCCTGCCGCTTGATAGACTTGGGCGGGATATGCCCTTCGGTTGCTGGGCTGTACAATCACCTTTACACCTAATCTTACAAGGCGACGAACGTTCGCCGGGGCTAACGGTGCCCTCCTCTCCCATACTGACTGGTCTTCTCGTCTTATAGCTATTACCTTGCCCTTAAGATTCTAAAAAGATTTGATGCAAAGGAACGCTCAGCTAATCAACATATTTTATGCAACAGTTCGATAGTTCGTTTAAAAAAAATCTGTCTTTTGTCTTTCTTATTGAGTTTTCCAGATAAATCATTTTATTCAAATCACTGGGCACTTAATACGAGCTAAGAGTGAAAAAAAAGTAGACATTCTTTTTATTCAAAGCTCGAAAATTAAAAGATTCAGTTTTTGATTCAAACAAATTTTTTAATTTTTTTTTCACTATTGTATATTTGTTTATTCCGAGAATTAGTAATGTCCGACGTCGGCACAATTGATTAAATGGATTGTCATTGAAATGCCAAGTGGAAGGCATTATTTTAAACATAACTAAATGCTTACACTTATACATCTGACGTTATGGGTGAAAGCACGAGATGCAGTAGTCAACAAATGACGTGAATTACGTCCAGCCTTTATCAATCTTAACATCCGCATCACACCTTGATTAATGTTGAGTTAGCGCTAGTGTAAAGGTCACCGTTGCCGGGAGGAAGTCCAATTCACCAGTTGAAACTAATTTGCAACGATCACGTCGACTGGAGTAATGCGAATCTTGCTTGTATTTTCAAACCGTTTAAATTGTGTTTTAAACGAGTCAATAATATACTGCTAAGTCTATGTATTATATATACACTTAACCGTACGTATGTACGTGTACTGTTTGGGTCAATGAAGATGTCAAAAAGTATTACAAAATCGTTGATAAGCTTGGAGCTGTGTTCTTATCAACATCGCACGCGCGTATGACCCTCTAATCACCGTACTGGTTGTATCATTGAAAGAAGTTTACGGAAAAATCCTCGGAAAAATCCGTTTTTCTTTTCGTTTGTGTTTATCACTGACAGCCTGATAATGAGACACGCGCACCAAGAAGTGCATAATCGTAAACAATAAACTTGTCAAGTATATGGCGCTATTCACTGCTCGATATTCGCTTTAAGCTCATTTCCACCAATGCAGAGATTAACTTTAATCTCGGTTTAATTTACTCTTTGTCTTTTTCTAGTTATAAAAATTAGAAAAAGATAAACAGTAAGTTTATTTTTATATTAGAGATTAAAGTTAATCTTTATTGGTGGAAATTAAAGTTAATCAACTTATTTGAAGAGATCATGGAGAATTGAAATGAAAAGATATTTTCCAACACAGTAAAATTGCAATGTATGTATATATATATATATTTCTATCTGTGAAGTTATATTACAGAGAATGGTATTATGTAATAACTGAACAAACACTATACGTGTAATCTCTAACAACTCGGCATACGCGCACTGAAATCAGTTGGATTGCGCTTTGATTGATAAATACATTTTGTTCTTGATAATTTGCTTGGTGGGATTTATCTTTTTCAGTATTTGAGTCATAATGTTGACAAGTTGCTCGGATGTGAGACCAGTCTTCTTGGATTTGAATTTTTGCAGCAACTCGGTCGTTGTCATAGGCTTGCGCATTAAATATCGCCTCACCGCATCCTCCGTGATTCCCGATTCGCTGAAAAATATAAAATATAAAAATTATTATAATAATCGTAATACAAACAAATACTTGTACTAAGTAATACTAAATTAAAGATAAAGGAAGATATACCTTGATCCCGGTATATATGATGTTACTGGAACTAGATTGAAATTATCGAGTTTTAATTTTTTTGCTTGTGATAAGTCTGGAGAACCAGATTGCTTTCTCTTAAAAGAATCCGAAACACCGGACGTTGAAGGTGTCGGCGTTGCGGATCTCGAACTGTGTGCACTATTGGGTTTCTTGTTATCCTTCTCTTTTAATGTTTGGTCAGAATCCGATTCTGAATCACTGGAGAAATCACTAGAGGAATCCTTTCCTGACGCCGATTTCTTCTGATCCTTTCTCTTGGCCTTTTTCTTCTTCTTTTTATCTTTCTTTCTATCTATTTCTTTACTAAGTTTATCTTTATCCTAAAACGTAAAGTACATTAGAAATATAGAACAAAATAGTAAAACGTACATAATAACACTGATAAATTGCTATTGTGCATATATTCATTAATAAAATAATTTATAATCTTTAAAGAATGGAAAATGCAACATGTATACTGTTTATCAATAGATGTCATAACAATATGCTACATTACTTTATCATCTTTTTCTTTTCCTTCCTCATCTTCATCTTTATCTACTTCTCCATCTTTTTTATCTGCCTGTTCCTCCTCATCTTCGTCTTCATCAGATACAAGCAACTTTCTCAATGCATCTTCTTCTGCTACAGACTTAACTTCCTTCTGTGGTTCTGATTCTGATTCAGAAACAGAAGAATCAGAAATATAATCACATTCTCTTCCTTCTTCGTCGCCATCATCACTTTCCTCAAATGCTTCATCGTCTGAGACATTTTTCTTCTTTTTCTTCTTTTCCACTTGATCTAGAACATTTAATTAAATTATATATTGTATTTTATCTGCATATAATACATAAGTAATATTCTCTCTCTCTCTCTCTCTCTCTCTCTCTCTCTCTCTCTCTCTCTCTCTCTCTCTCTTATTATATAAAACTGAATATTTATAACTAAAAAGATATGATTTCTTTTATTACTTTTGTCTTTCTTTTTCTTTTTTCCATTGTCCTCATCGTCAGAGCCTTTCTTATTCTCATCTTCATCGCTGTCTGAATCATCATTGTCAGTCATCCATTCATCCAATTCTGATATTTGCAATTCCTTCTCCTTTTTACCAGGTCTTTTGCCTTTACCACTTTCTACCAGTTCCTCCTCATCTCCACCATCCTCATCATTCCTCAATCTTTTTCGTAACATTAGTGAGAAATAGTTAATTACTTTGTTTCTACGACTAAATTCCTGCTCTGCCTCTTCAGCACTGAGAGATTTGTACCTCTGAATTGGTTGAAAGTTATACCTATGAAATTTTGACTTTTGAGTATTTATTAATAATTACACACAATCAACGATATAAAATCTACCATTCATGTAAAGGAAAGGCTTCTATAGCACCATCAGCAGCATGTGTAAAAACATAATATGCAGCATTTTCACTGATTCCTCCTTCCCGGATGCCTTTAAACTTTTTTCCAGTTTTTCCTCCCGATTTTAAAATCCATGGTTGATCCTCTGGTTTATATTTCCTACTAGAAATACCATATTTCTTTCTTCTGGCTTCTTCTCTAGCATCACGTCCAAATTCAGATCCAGCACCAAACTTTGGTATTTCTTCTTCAATACCTTTGTACTCTTTCATATTATTCTCCCGTTCCATTTTTACTTGGGTCCATTTTGAAAAATCTACATTCAGTGTTGCATTGAACCTCATGACATTGTGCTTCTTTTTGCTATTTCTATAAAAGAGAATTCGTAAATAAAATCAAATATTATTTTATTATAGTGATATAAATAAAGAAACAAGTAGGTATTAGCAATACTAACTTTGGCACTCTAATACTAAATTCCTGCACAGATGGTGTAACTGAGGACTGCAAAGAAGCATAATAATATATATCATCGTAAAAGTGACATAATTCTTATTCCAAAATTACAATGTGCGTTTTTTTCCAAACAGTAGCTATTACAGTAACATAATTTACTTCACTGCTGCAGTTATAATCTGTTAAACTTACCTTTGAAGCTGCACTTGAATTCATTATCGTAATTAAAAAACTTTATGATCTAACGCTAAATTTACGATTTAAACGATTAATTAACCCCAATATCATCTCCAACAAAACCTATGAACGTCTATCTGCACATCTGTTGCATGATGAATTCCAAATTCGCTGTATTTGCTGCCAGTCAGTGTTACCAATTCGCTGAGACCACTACGACACTACGTTTGTAATTCTAACAAGTACCAAAAATTACTAGATTTCGATTAAAAAAAAAGAAATCATAAGCCATAACACGTGATGATACAAAACAGAATTCTTATTGGACGCATTTGGCGTAAAAACTTTGCAGTCCGAGCACTGTTGTAAAATTTTTTAATATGATTGGTCTTGTTTTTAATTTCTGACTGGATCTAAATGTATAAACCAATCATATTCAAGAATTTTGCAATAGTTGCAAAGCTGCTTTTTCTGCTAAACGCAGCCAGTTGCGGTCAGCAGAATGTTTGTTTTACAACTGTTGCAAGTTTTCTTCGCTCTGATTGGATTATATTTTTAGATCTGAAAATATATAATCCAATCAGGATGAAGAAAACTTACAATTGTTGCAAAATAAACATTCTGCCGAACGCGATTATTGTGATTGGTCCATTATGGATCGATACCCTGTTTGTCTGCCCAGTTATCGGTGTCACCGATGTAATTTTGATATGAATGAATTTTATTAATTCTTTCATGTGAGCCCCGTGATAAGTTATATGGTGATTTTTCGATATTGATTTCTAGATTATTTTACGTATCATATTAAAAATTAGGGACATAAAAGGAGGTGATGGAGCAATGACTGAAACAAGCAGACAGTGCTAATTCTACAATTTCCAAATTTACCGAGAAAGATTTATGAAAAAATTAAAACGAAGGCGTGGAATTTTGCCAAAGTCCAGAGCCGATGACGACACTGACGACAGCATCAGCAATAAACTCGAAGCCAATGCCGGCCGGAGTACTGTGCTTCATCATCGGCGATAACTGAGATGGTCGTCCGCGGCTGATAGTATACATTGTGCGCCCCGAGATTCAGCGAGGGAAAAATAAATAAACAGGGATCCTGAATCTCAGGGCAGCGTGTGTGACGATTGCACCAGGTATGGCGCACCAATTGCTCTTCTCAGCCAGCAAGCTGGAGAGGCTAGTCTTGCAGTCTGCTCAGAAAGGTTATTTCGACACGTTTCAGGTACCATAACCTATTCGCCGCCTCGGTGTAGTCCGTGTACTCGTCACATAACGCGTCGCACGCTCGCACTAGGTCGGTAATGTTCTCATGCAAGAAATGACGCGACGAGCATCATTGTGATGTTAATAATCGTCAACGGTTATCGCGCGAACGTTGTCCGCGGGTCGCTTACCTCAGACGTTTTATTGTGCAACCTTCTGCAATCGACGCATCTGCTTATCCTGTCGCAGTTATGATTCGTTTTCTAAGTGTATGTCACATGACGTATTTTTTTTAAAAAGGATTCAATCATGTACCTGTCTTTTTCACTTGTTTGCGTTACAATTTGCCGACTGTCGCAATGAAACACGTGATTTACATCAGCTTTGCGACCGTTATAATTTTGTAGAAGAAATCATGTAATTGAAATATCAAGAATAATGACATAATTCTTATTATTCTATTCACAAATAATTAGAATAATGAGATTAAGCTAACATTTTTTTTTCAGCTGAGACGTCAGTTATCACAACTTAAAAATAGTACAACACTATCTGCCATCGAGCATGTACAGCAGAAGTGGAGATTATTTTGTAAAGAGCCACCTAAAGGATTCGAAAAATTTTTTAAACCAGGTCTCCCTCTATGATTTTTACTCATCTTTTTTTTTTAAATTTATGGCAAATTATATATAATATTTCTAAAGAAATTTTGTTACAGGTGAAGGTAAATCTGGCAAAAATGGTAAAAATGCTACCAAAAAAGTAGAAGAAACAAGTAAAAAAGCTGATACAAAAACACCTCCTCCATCTTCATCTACTTCTACCTCTACATCGTCATCTAGTTCCAAAGAATCAAGTTTCCAGTGGATATCTAAGATCTTTGGAAACAGCTCACGAGGAGGTAAATCTTTCGAAGGTGGTGATAAGGAAAAAACATATATGATTTTGGTTGCACTTGGAATAAGTGGTCTGATTGGATTGCTACTTTCCCAAGACTTAAATCTAAAAGAGATTACATGGAGAGAATTTATATATAAGTGAGTAAATTTTATTACCAATGATTATTCAAGAGTGACTTAAATATTGAATAAAAATAATTTAATGTTTATCACATAATTATAATATATTTTTGTTTTTCAGTTATTTAAATAAAGGTCTTGTCGAAAAGTTAGAAGTAATAAATAAGAAATGGGTGCGTGTGAAGCTTTTACCTGGATATACTGTCGATGGTTCTGTAAGTTCTCAATTACAAGATTAGGTAGAATTTACTTACTTTTGAATTTTCATATCTCAATGCTTCTGTTATCTTGTTAATATTTTTTTATAGAATACACTATGGTTTAATATTGGAAGTACAGATACTTTTGAAAGAAATTTAGAAAATGCACAATTAGAATTGAACATGGGACCTGAGAATTATATTCCTGTGATCTACAAAAATGAAGTAGAAACTGCAAACCTTCTATCATATCTTCCGCAGATTATTATGTGGGGTGAGTAGTTAATTTTGAATTTTAGGAACTATTATATAATTGCGAAGTATCTCTATTATAGGTATGCATGTGTATGTATATATTTTGTGGCTATCACTAAAATATATTTTAGGATTCCTCATTTTCTTAATACGAAGATCTGCGGAAGCAATGTCTGGTAAAGGAGGTAAAAGGGGTGGACTTTTTGGTCAAGTAATGGAATCAACTGCGAAACTAATAAATTCGAAAGATATTGGCGTACGATTTAAGTGAGTAATACATGTATAAGCACATATTTTTATATATAGCACATGTGCAATTCTTGATTAGTAAATTGTGTATTACTTGACACTAGAGATGTAGCCGGATGTGAAGAAGCTAAAATCGAAATCATGGAATTTGTAAATTTCCTAAAGAACCCACAACAATACATAGATCTTGGAGCTAAGATTCCAAAGGGTGCTATGTTAACAGGTAACTAAGGTTTATGTTAAGTATATAAAGTTGTATAAAATGTATATTATTCATTAGATGGGGGGTGAAATGTATTTTTTGATTTAACTCTAACATATCGATCGAAAATTTCAGAATGTTATATTCAGAATGATATACATATATTGTATATACATATAAAAAAAATTTAATTTTTATAGGGCCTCCTGGCACTGGCAAAACTTTGTTAGCTAAAGCTACAGCTGGTGAAGCAAATGTACCGTTTATTACAGTATCAGGTTCAGAATTTTTGGAGATGTTTGTAGGTGTCGGTCCTTCTAGGGTCCGCGATATGTTTTCCATGGCACGAAAACATGCACCATGTATATTATTTATTGATGAAATCGATGCAGTTGGGCGAAAAAGAGGAGGTCGAAATTTTGGCGGACATTCTGAGCAAGAAAATACGTTGAATCAGCTTTTAGTAGAAATGGATGGTACATCGACTTTTAAACACGAAAAAATTGAAAATGACCGAATATTCTAACATTTTTATTAAATTTTCTTTAAGGATTTAACACGACGACCAATGTGGTTGTATTAGCGGCGACTAATAGGATAGACATTCTAGATAAAGCATTATTAAGACCTGGTAGATTTGATAGACAAATATTTGTTCCTGCTCCGGATATCAAAGGACGAGCGTCCATTTTCAAAGTGCATTTAGCTCCTTTGAAAACAAAATTAGATAAAGATGAATTAGCACGAAAAATGGCATCTTTGACTCCTGGATTTACAGGTACATTCTTGAAAATGTTTGGAGAAATATAAGAGTAAAGAAAATATTTTACATTTAATGAAAATCAGAAGAAATCTATCATAACATTGCAACAATTTTAGGAGCAGATATTGCAAACGTTTGCAATGAAGCAGCTCTAATTGCGGCAAGAGATTTGAATGATAACATTCATCTTAAAAACTTCGAGCAAGCTATTGAGAGAGTAGTTGCTGGCCTGGAAAAGAAGACCAAAGTGTTACAACCAGAGGAAAAGAAGACAGTTGCATACCATGAGGCTGGTCATGCGATAACTGGTTGGTTCTTAGAGCATGCAGATCCACTTTTAAAGGTTACTATATCTTATCTATATTTTACAATAAACGGTAATTTTTTGGTAACTTGTATTGATTCTTTTAGGTATCCATTATTCCACGAGGTAAAGGACTAGGATACGCTCAATATTTGCCACGTGAACTATATCTTTACACAAAGGAACAGTTATTCGATAGGATGTGCATGATGCTCGGTGGACGAGCATCGGAAGAAATCTTTTTCGGCCGCATTACTACAGGCGCTCAGGATGATTTACAGAAGGTATTATGATTAACTGTGAAAAGACATGGTATCATTCCTGTATCTTTTGCTTGATAAGCGACTTCAGCACAGTCTCATTTTAGCACTCTTCACAATATTTTTACTTTTCTATATTTCGATATTTCTGTTTATTAAATTACTTTCTGTAATTTTTAAGATTACAAAAGTTGCATATGCACAAATTACACAATACGGTATGAACGAGAAGATTGGAAATGTTAGTTTTGAAATGCCGAATACAGGAGATATGGTCTTTGACAAACCGTATTCGGAACATACGGCTCAACTTATTGATAACGAGGTACGAGATTTGATTGAAAAAGCACATAAACGGACGCTAGCTCTCTTGAACGAACATAAAGAAGATGTGATCAAGGTAGTTATGATTTTATCATCTACTTAACTATTATTAGAACCTCGTAAAAATGGAACACCTTCCTAGAACTGCCGAAGGCGCCAATTTAGCGCCTATTCTTGTTTTTCTTTAATGAAATATTTTTATACTTGCATTAATTAAGATTATATTAATGTTTAGGATTGTATTAATTTTGATATTCTATAATTGGATAACCAAATTTTATTACATTTAATTTTACTGCACAATTCAACAATTTGTTCGCACATAGTTTTATC
This sequence comes from Cyphomyrmex costatus, assembly GCF_001594065.2. NCBI lineage: Eukaryota > Metazoa > Arthropoda > Insecta > Hymenoptera > Formicidae > Cyphomyrmex > Cyphomyrmex costatus. The sequence continues at coordinate 2,856,351 of NW_017277125.1, read as the reverse complement.
TTTTACATATATCATTCTTTTTTGCTGCTATGCAAATAAATAATTGGTGGCTTCCGAAGTGAATATCATCGAAATTGTAAGAGATGAAAAAAAAATGTTTTTAATAGAAGTTATAAATAATTTTAGGAAAGAATATTTTATAATAATGTTAAAACATTTTTTTTATTTAATAAACAATTTTTAATCGCACGCGCGCACACACATTATTACTGTACAATATTCCAAAAACTATTCAATATTTTCTGAAAAAACAATTTTTTTATTTTTTATAGTTTTGATGATATTCGTTGCGAAAGAAATTGATTTTAAAAAATTGATTTTTGTCAAAGGAATGTTTTATTCCTAAAAAGTGTATGAACATATATAAAAAAATATTCCTTATTTTGGTCTTTATTTGATAACAACATACTAAAAATTAATGAAAAGCTAAGAAAACTTCTGTTTGTTTTGTTGAAAGTACTACACTAGAGACTTCGGTGATTTAAAATAAAAATAGAAATAAACTGTTTGAACATGAATAAAATTGATTAATTAATTTTTGTATATCAAACTTCTAAAATGATAAAAATTTAGAAAAAATTATTAATCAGCACAAAAATTTGCAGAAGTTATAATAATTTGTAACATCAGCGGAGTGAAAATGGTGTTATCAATGGTTCTAATATTAAATCATGTTATCAACATGAAGATTGAAATATATATAATTTTACTTAATTTCAGATCGCGGAGCGATTGTTAAAACAGGAGGTTTTAAGTAGGGACGACATGATTGAATTACTTGGACCTCGGCCTTTCCGTGAAAAATCCACCTATGAAGAATTTGTCGAAGGCACGGGCTCTTTCGAAGAGGATACTACGTTACCGGAAGGTTTGAAGGAATGGAACGTGCAAAAGGGAGAATCTTCCGAGGACAGTAGTAAAAAGAACAAAGCAGCAGAAGCGCAGCCTTCTAAAGCAGCTTCCGGTGATAAACAACCGGAGCAACGACTGTAATTGTAATATTTTAGTCTCACAAATGCTTTATTATAGTTTGAAATACACAATTATAATAAGTTTACGATTGTTCATCAGTATATTTTCAGCTGCATCAGCTGTTGTAATCAGTATACGCGTTAAAGTTGTCATGTTTAACGTGTATCACTTGTAACGTTTTCATGTAATTAAATTTAAATAGTACTCTAATTTTTCTCATCTCATCTCAAATTCGCTTTCACCTTCGTCAACTGTAAGTAATTGTATGGAGTAAGTGTACGAAATAATACTCGCGAAACTTAGAAACCTTAAAATTTTTATTGTTTTTTAAACATGCCAATATAATTTTTTAAATGCCAATATTTCGTTAAAATTTAGGTGATTATTAGATGTTTTTATTTGACATTATGTTATACAATTTTTTCTTCTTTGGAACTAAAAGTGGGCAAGCATAAGATATTTGAAACAATAACATTTGCAAATTTAATATTTATCTTAGTCTTTGGATTTGCGTATTTACTGGTTTTTTACGTTTCTCTGAACAAAAGGACGGTATATGTTTTCAAAGGATAAATTCGGGAATTACAAAATCGAGATGGGGAGTAAATGGTTCAACGTACATAATCTATATTTAAGGTTTAGTTTATTGATAAGAAACATGTCAGTAACACGGTTTTTGCATTACATTACTGGATACGAATTAATTTATGTGTGACGTGTGCTGTTTATTGCACACCGCTGTAAATATTATGTAAAATTGCTTTCGTCGACGTCGCGGCGACGGAATGCCGGCTTGCACTACGAAAAATTTGTAAAGGTATCCGTCGCTATTCGCGTGGTTCACACGTGTGTTGGTCATGAACGTGTTTGTTGCCGTAAAACGCTTTATCCTCACCCTTACAGTCCGAGTCATTTTCTCACGTTCTTTTACGTTACGCTCGAATCAGCATCTGATGTACAAAATACTGAATGTGTGATGAATTTGAGAGTTTTAACAAAATTTAATCATCACTAACATGTGTGTATATATATACACACAATATTTATATGTGTGTATATATACACGCATGTGTCTATGCAACAATATCTCAAACAACAAGCGAAATTTCACGGATGTCTCTTGAGAAAGATCAGAGCATCTGTTTAAACACTTTTGTTGTTTGGGATACATATGTGATTTTCTTTCAGATATATCAAATCCATGTCAATATATGACGCTGAAATCGATCTTGCTCGTATAATAGGTATTGAATTTGCGAAAAAACTGCTCGGAAATGTTGAGTACAATGTCTTCCATTGAAGGATAATCGTTCTGTGTTATTCCTATTTATAGGTATCGGCGATGTACAGATGCAAGACACGACGTTATTAAATGACTAACAAAGTTTGATTTGACATTAAAAAAGTACGCGCGACGTGTACAATAGTTCTAGTTGAAGTTTGGTGTTACATTGTTCCAAAATTGGCAAATTCATCTTTATCACCTTTACTCTTCATTGTGAGTGAATTCTTAGTGGTAGTCCGCCGAGTTTTACACACGCGTTGTAGTTGGTTTGAAAAAAAAAACGTATATACATATATCCCCCGAATTACAATATCAATTTTGATTTATAAAACAAAATATTATCTCGCTGATTTTGCATAAAATTATTGAATTTATCAGCTTTTAATAACTATAACAATTGCCATCAATAATATATTGACTGATTCTATATTAGTGCATTGAACGGTGTCTATCGAGGATGTAAAGATTAATAGAACGATTTGAAAAATTGATATGACTCTGGTGAAAAAAATTCTCATAAATCTTATAATATTTTTAAAAGAGAACTGTTATATTTTAAATTAATGAACATTTCTGAAAAAAATACCTTGAATTTTTTTTATATTTTGTGTTTTAATTAGAAATTGTCAAATGAGAAATCTTAAGAGTCTTAAAATATATAGATTTTCTCGTTATTTCTAATTTGTATTAAAAAATCTGATAATTTATTATATAAAAATTCTGATAAATTGTATGAAGAATTTACAGAAAAATTTTCATCAAAGTCAGTATTTCATCACTACACTATTTCTTTTACTCGAAAACGATTCTTTCTTTTTCCACTAAATAATTTGTAGCGTGTTTTATTGGAAGAATATTTCGTCTATGCATGTTTACTTTAATGCAGTCGACGTTTCTTGCAATGTGTTTGCAAACGTGTCTTATACATTCTTCTCTCTCTCTTATTGTTTCTTTTATTAATTCTTTTTTTTTAAATAACATTTAAGAGAGCGGTAATACAACTGTCGAAGTAAGCCTTACTTAGAGGATTTCATCGAATCGCACGCCAACAGATCATCGCATATACATTTAAAAAATTTCATAAACTAGTTCCTCGTGAATTTAAAAGAAGCAAATTTTTTAAATTCAATTTTATTTACGGTACAAATTTATACGGTTATACATTTTTGCAATTAATTTTTGTATTTTTCCATTTAAAATCTTGGCATAAATTGAAGTAAACGATTTTTAATCATTGCAACTTGTTTGTGTTTCCATGATAATATTGATACAAATAAGTCATTGTACACGCAGTGGCCAATAGTTAAAAAAAATTTCTTAGGAAACGAAAAGATGTACATACATTAGAAAACATGTTTTTATGTTAGAATCGGTCCACTCAAATCTTTGTTAAAATTTTGTGTTGAATTTTTAACGTATTCAAGTGTTAATTTAACATAATATGATTAGATTATTCAAATATTTTATGTAGTTAAATTGATATTCAACATTTCTCAATTTAACATTATAAATGCTAATTTTACTGAAAAAATATGCTCAACAATTTTCTTATAAATTGTGTCTGTTTTTTGCGTTAAATTTTTTTACATATACGTTTGTATTATTTTTTGACACATTTATCTTATGTTAAATTAAAAAATTTGAACGAATCGTTTGGGACATGTGAAATATGTTAAATTGAACACAAACTTTCCATAACTGTGCGGTATTTTTATATTCATTTTACTTTTTCATCCTGTGATGATTCCTATATGATACATATGACGTAATTAGAAATATATGGGGATAAGATAATCATAAAATGACCGTTAATCATAAGCGTTACAAGCTGCATTGCGATATGGATTATCATTATTCGAATGTGAATTGATGAATGTTTCATCTCTGTTTCTCTTTTCCTCGAATATTTTTCTTTCGGCGTGCATGAATTTGGCACCTGTACAAGATGACTTTTTAAGTTACAAAGCATCACGTTGCGAAATTTAAAGACGATATTTCTATCCTGTTTCTTCCAGTAAGATACGCATATTCACAAACGAGTATAATTATCTCGAAATTCGTCCTGTTAGAAAAAGTTGCGAACACCGCGCTCGAAATCTCGTTTGTTTTTCATTCATTTTTAATTGCTCACTAAATTGCTCGTTTTGTTCGTCTCCTGTTTGTACGAAAAAAAAAATCTCGGATCAGGATTAGGTATATCGCGGTTTTTTGTCCATTCATTTCCAACTACATTACCAATTCTCTCTTTTTTTTTAAAAATTTTTTTTTTCCACTATATTTTTCCCCTAAATCTTTGATCCCAAGACAGTGTTAATCTGAAATGGCAATCTTTCCAGCGTTTCTACAAAACTATACGATTTATCGAGTAAATATTTATAGATTTCGAAAGTATCATTAACTTAGCACTAATTCGCTAATCAAGTATATCGTACAATCACTAAATTATTGCTTTGTCGTACCTTGTATCACACTAATCTAAACCCTATTATTTCCTCTTACGTGTTTTTTTCTTCTATCACTCTCTCTCTCTTTCTCTCTCTCTCTCTCTCTTTCTCTCTCTCTCTCTCTCACACACACACACACACACACATTTTTTTCAAAAAGTCAGGTTTAGCGGTGATTATGCCTGCTGCTGCTTCTCCGTGAAGTTCGTGTACACAAGTACGCGTATAGATGCACACACAAAACGTTTTCACGTATTTTCTCTTCTTAATACACTAACATACCGCAACAATTCTTCGCTTCCCTTCTCTCTCTTTCTTTTTCTCTTTCCATAATTAATATAATAAATCCGATAAAAGTAATAATCGACGGAATCAACATGAAATTCTCTTGTTTCATTACGACTGCATTATTTTTACAAACACGAAACGAAAGAAAAGGACGTTCGGCATAAAAGTTAACGTAAAAGGAATTTTATCAAATTTAACCTTAAAGTCAAGGAAACTCCACATGTGAGTCCATCGTTATCAAATGGGAATAATTGCATCGCGCGAAAATGTATCTTATCTTTCCAAAATACGCAGCATCGTATTAATTTTGTAAGATATATTTAAACAGTAGCGAATACGAAATGTCGTTACAGTTAAATTATTCCTTCGAGAAGGAATAAAAATTCTCGAATTTCAATGTGATTCGATCGATTAGTACATGTACATACGTCTATATATATATATATATAGTTTATATATATATAATGGATGCGCCTTGTCTCTATAAGTATTATATTTATATTTACGTGTACAATGCTTGTCACATTTTCGTTGTTCTCTTTTTATCTTCGATATATTAACATTCAGTTGGTTGAGTAAGTTATTCTCTCTATCGCTTATATATTGACGAATCTTATCACCTCGAAAACGATATATACTACGACTGTTAAATTCGCCGCGTGCGCGGCATAGAAACGGTTTAGCAACTTGGTCCTCTTTAATTGGGAGTCTTTATATTAATGCGCGTCCACATTCAGTTCCTTCCTTCATTCACATATTATTGTTGCTTGCTATTTTTCTATTGAGTACTCCTTTCTTTTCTATTCGACTTAATCGCCCATCATGAAGAAGTTTCAAAGAACAAAGAGACATTAGATTAATATAATTGATTTTATTTAATTTTAATGGCAATATTGAGAAAAAGAAATGAACGAATGTATCCTTTCGCGCAATTAAGATAATTTTTATCTGGGTAACATCGATCTATAACATCTGTCATGAAATTCACGAAACAAACTTGTTTTCTAAGATAAATATTCAGTTTTACAAAGCTTTGCACGATCTTTAGCTGTATAAAAAAAAATTTATAGAAATGCGAAATTATATACACTTATTACACATAATTAATATAATTAATTAATAATTTAATTAATAATATATTTTATTTTAATTATATGTATATATAAAATAGTAATTTTTAATTTGTTGTGCAATATCATATTTCTAAATGATTCTTTGTTCTTGACAATTATTTTGTGACGAATAAAAATTAATTCAAATAATTACTAAAAATTGATTCATGGAAAAGATGCTATACTCTTTTGCTTCATATGACGGAAATATGTCAAGACGAATGCGCTCGGTTGCGAAGTCATTTTTCATTCAGTTCCAAATCAGACATGGGCGAGTCAGACAAGGAACTTCTCCTAGATTGAGAAATGTATGAGGCATAATCGTCCTAGGGCTTGACTTGAATCATTTGCATATTTAAAGAACATTAAAGCGGTCTTAAAGTAGTCTATTTCACCGATTAAATTCAATAATTTTTACATAATAATTATCTACTTGTTTTTTTTCAGATTTTAAAATTTTTTTCAAAAATTAAAGTATATGCATCAATAAACACTGTGGAGTTTGTACTGAATTTATACAAAGAACAAAAAAAATGTTTTAAAACCATCTTTACTATTTTTTAGTCTTCTATGGTATCTAGAGACAATATTTGCAATCTGTACTTACGAAATTGTAATCCACAGTAATTTTCACGAACAAATAACGTCGAACTTTTTAAATTAGATTTAGACACTTGGTCGCTACAAAATTGTCGCGTTATATATTAGAATTTATGTGTGTGTACGGTATTTTTTTATGTAGTAGTATATGTAATGATATGTCAATAACACGTAAATCACATGTGTATAAGTTCTGATGAATCGATAAAACAGACAACTTTAGGATCCCTTTAATGACTGCCCGCTTATTATTTCGAGTATCTGCTTACGAGTATCTATATCAATTCTGTGGCTTGTAATATCACTCTCTTTTGATGATTTATCCCCGTTAGGACAGGGTGTCTTCTCGCCTCTATTGAATAATTCTCGTTAAGTACATATATTGCACGATCAATGTGTCAAATTTGTGGCAAGATTTCGCTAATGCTTTCTAGTCATGCCTTCTAGTCATTGTCACAGCGAAAATCGTAGCGCTTATAATTTCAAACAAAAATAAAATCGAATCATTTGAGATATCATTGCTTAGTTTAATTAATTAATTTGTATACTAATCATTTTTACGGGAATAATGTAAAACGAGTAACGAATATTATTCATCGACGTAAATAGATAGTAAGTCAATATATAATTTTGAAAATATACGAGAGTTCATTGTATAAAACAAGAAATTGCACGTTCCGACAACAAAAGTAGAGATACGTGCTATCACACTTTGTTGCATCAGCAGTTTCAAGTTGAAAAACTATTTTATTATACGCGAGGTGCGCGAAATCGTACCACGAAGCATCGTTTCGCTTCTTGTCGCCCTTCTTGTTCGCAATACTAAAACTACTGTAAACTGTTCCGCGAGACGTTCATGTATCCCCTAACGGGACTCAAGTAGGGCAACCATGTACATATCCTCCTTCATTCCTCCTTTCCTATTATTGACTACCGTTACGAGTTACATTATTAGATTCGATTGACTGTCGAGTATTTTAATACAGTATAAGAGAGACGAATGTGTCTATAGGTAATCTCAAATATTACGAAAAACGTGGCCGAGCTGCAGAACTACGTGCATTTTGTGATTTTTCCGTATGGATAGAGAATCTATAACTTTCTTTTGCAAGACACGAGACTTGCAAAACATACTTCGTATAGTCGAGGCACGAAATATAAGAACAAAATACAAGTATTAAATGAGTCCAGCAAAAATAGGTTGAATTCATTTACGAGGTATTCTTAACTTAACTTCTATGAAATCATTTCATCTCACGTAGATATATATACAATTAGCACGATAAACGATAAACGCGCATCGTTGCATTCTGCTTTTAATATACGTGCAATGTATATTAAAACCAGAAAAAAATTGATTTACGTTTTTCAACTCGGTTACTTTATGCTTTCACATCCGCGTCCTAATTTCGTTGCTGCTTGCAGTTATTATTTTATTGCATTGATAATGTTGCATTTTATTCCGCGCGCTTCTCATATCTTATTTTTACATTTCAATGCATCTCGACGTTATCCGCCCGTCGCGTGTTCCCGAGAGGAAGAGAAAATGAGTCGTAAGTAGGAAACTTCCGGAAAAAGCGCCGATCTCTCCTCCCGTTCATTTTATCACCGCGATTTTACGGTGCGGCGTCTCGAAAAAAGCGATCGAGGCGTCTATATGCATTACTCCCCTTAGGGTGTTAATACACGTTTGTACTAACTAAAAGCTCTCTTTCTCTCTCACGTTTAATCGGGCGTTTAATCTCGTTATAACACTACAAGTGTACGTCGAACCGCGCGTTCCAATTAATTTAAATACAATCAATCCGTTCCGCTATATCTTACACAATCGCGTAAAATTTCTTGTATTAAAATATCTCTAAAAGTTATAGTAAAAACGTTTCAGACAGTACAGGGGGGGGGGGGAGAAAGTAACGTAAAATATACGATGAGAAAGAATAAGCATCACTTCCTCTTCACTTATACATGCGACCGCCTTAGGCAACTAAGATAAAAAGGATGTAATTCAAGCGCAACTTGTTGACTAGATCGTAAGTACTTTTTCTTCTCCCCTTAATTCCACCCTCCTGCCCCCCTCTCTCTCTCTCTCTCTCTCTCTCTCTCTTTCTCTCTCCTGCTCCTTTTTTTTAATCATATTCTTTGGTAAGATGCTGTGGATTGCATCGTTCTATAAACTACACTCGCGTGCGATCCACTTTTTTCATTCTTCTTGCTCGAAGCTTTCACGCAAAAATACCTTTCCAACAATAGTATTATTTTTCCCTCAATATATATCCAGTTATAGCGCATGTCCATATATACAAACAAGATATTTAATTATATTCCTTTAAAAGAGATAAAGGATTCGCGTCTTTTCATAGCCGATGTTCACAATATATGACTAGATATGATGAATCGATCTGAATTACGAAATAAATTGAACAACAATTTCCGATTTAGATCGATTCGATTTTTGTACACGTATAAATAATACATACATATACACAATACATATAAAACATAATAAAAAGTCGATTTATATAAAGCTATGTTTGTAGGAACTTGAATAACAATGCAACGTGCGATAAGAGAAAATTCAATTTAGAAAATAATCTCGCAACTTCGTTACATTTTAAGTACTAAGAACTCAAGATAAAACAATTAATAAACATCTTAGAAATATGATAGAATAAAATAAATATCTTAGAAATAATAAAATCTCTAGGAACGTTTGTAAACAGTGCCATTTCTGCCGGTTAAAGAGATCGTGACTCTTTGCCGATTCTGTTCTCGGAAATTGATCAATGCTTCTTTTCCAACCTGCGGAAAATCGCAGGTTGGGAAAGAAGCATTGATAAATTTCGATGAAACGTTGCAATTGACCGCGATCTTGTTCGCGCTTTTAACAACCGAGGAAATGATGTGTTCCATAATTCAGGGGAGCAGTACGACCGACCCTTTTGCCACCGAATGGTCATTTCTGCATTCAACAGGTGGCCCAGTTTACGTGAAATGTTGATGAAAACTTTCCGCGAGCATCCGCGTGCGTTACGTTAAGAATTCCGACGAAAATCACATAAGAGCACATTTAAATGCACAGTAGATCTTGCTCTGCGATGCGAGAGTTACATTCGAAATACCCTTAAACTAATGTAAAGTATAAACCGATAAAATCAGCCATATAAGCTCTACATGTATCACAAATTTCTAATTTCAGTTATGCTTCGAGTGATTGTTCCTCTGGTAAATGAAATTAGTAGAAATATTTTTTTACAAACTGTCTTTCTTCCTCTCGGAAGAGGACAACGAGCGAATTTTTATCGTCGAGTCAAGATGGATGAAAAAAGTGAGCTCTTATATAAGCTGCGTAAGAGAAAGGTATTGCACTACTTCGTCTACGATCGACTTTATCGCTGCTCATTCTGAGAGCATCTCAATTCGTCGTTTTTACGAATTCACGAAGTAAGATGCATCTGCCGATGTTATCGTATCGATCTTCAGCAAGAAGACGCCCAAAAACATATTGAAATATTGATATCACTTTATGTCGGAGTATCTTCACGGTAGACTTACCTAAAATGACTAGCAAATCAAAATATAGATCTTCCCGCCGGCGTGAAAAAGAAGTTTCTCTGTGTATTAAAAAGATCTCAACGGGAGATCGTACGAACAAATTTTGAAGCACATGTGTTCACATACTGTTTACGGCTCTTTGGAGAAATCAAGCACGGCTTTACTAAAAAATTGAAGAATGGCGTTCCATATAAAATTTCATCGAGAAACTTTATTATTTTCTCGGCAACGATTGAAAAGCTAACGGCCAGTTTCATCACGTTTAACTTTAGGTTAATTCGGTTTTTAAGTAAACCCGCTACAGTTTTACAATGATAAAGAAAAAGAATCGCGCTCAAATTAGCATCTAGTTGAAATAAGCTATGACGTTGACGAAACTGTCCAATAGTGGATAAAAGTGGTACGATAAAAAAAATATACTTATAAAAAGAGTGCTAAATACATCCTTAAATTATATTCGGAGATCTCGCCATAAACCTTATCGAGTCATTCTATTTTCGTTTTATGTCTAATGAATGGTATAAAAGGTAAAATGACACAATAGTTTTAATAGCACACTACTCGAACACAACAATAGAATTTCCAATAAAATTTAAAATTTTTATGAACATACATTTCATGATCTGTTGCTAAATCGATAATGCAATATACAGCACAAAAGTAACTGAGTTTGACATATACATGCGATTATTTTTTTTTTAAATTTTGTCGAAAAATAGTCAAATTCCCCAAGTCTCCTTTTATCTTATATTTACATAATTATTTTCACATACATTGTGTGTAAAAAGAAACATTTTGTATTTATATTAAAATTTGTGTTTCTTCAAATTTTTAAATACGTGAATTTTTAATATATTCGAGTTAATTTAATGTAATGTGATTGTGTTATTTGAACATTGTGCATTAAAATGATACATTTCTTACACTACACTAGTATTAAAACAACATAACATATAAATAAGTAACATAATTAACAAAAATAACAAAAATAGATCTTAAAACGTTTTAAGATAAATAAAATGTGTCAATTTAATAAATTATAAATGTTAATTTTACTGAGAGAGAAAAAGTATGCTTTCACAATTTGTTAGTGGTACATTTTTGTATTAATTTTTTATATATAATAATATTTGTATTACTCTCTCTAACATATTCATCATGTTAAATTAATACCAAAATTTGAGTGCTAATTTAAAGAAACACGTAAAATATCTCAAATTTAACATAAATTTTCCAACTATGTATTATCGTTTTTTCACGTACCACCTTTATTTAGCTTTTCCATTCTCGTTACGTATCGGATATTCGTGTCGGCAATGATATTCATCAGACATCCGCGTGACAATTCGCGAGTTCGCTTCTCCTCTTAACACCGAGGAGAGAAAAATCGGAGAAACGATTTTAAGAATAGCATGAATATGTGCTCGGAACCAAAAGAAGCAGCGCGATGAAACATTCAGAGAAACTTCTCTTCCCGCGAGAGAGGAAGAGACGAGCGTGAGATCTAGAGACGCCGATATGTCAATTACCTTCTCATCGTTCCCGCGCAGTCGAGATTTTCGCCCATCCGCCTATCCGCCTATCCGCGACGTTTAAGCGGGCGAGTAAATCGAATCACTTTGCGCTTATCGAGAGATACCCGTTGAAATTGGATATTACCGGTGATTCGATGTCTGATCGTCGTCTATGATGCACAAAAGAGCCGAGACTTCACTCGACAACGGTAGCAAGTCATTAACTCATTCTGCGATTTCAAGCAAAATCATATACCATATATACGTATATTGATCAATTAGAAACAATTCGATCGCATAATCAATATGAATTTCTTCTTCATTCAAGATTTAGGATCGCTTTCTAGCATCGTGGATACAAAGCTTTAGAAAGCCGTCCTCAAAGGAAAAGTTAAATGACTTTCTGTAAATTGACGGATAAAAACAAGAGAGATTCGAAATATCAATTTCGAAGATTTGAGAAACTGATATAATTAAACAGTTCAAATGAAACTTAATGTTAACAAGAAATGCTTGTGTAGCTTTGTGACACTTTCAAATCACAAACCAAAAAAATTTCGAAAATTGAAATTAAATCTTTTTTTGAGCTTCACAGGCATTGTGGCGGAAACAAAAAAAACGTGAGGACTTGCTGCCGCAATCGAGCCGCAACGATGAATCCGATCGATTTGAATTTCGTACAAAATAATCGAAATTAATCGCATCCGCATGGCGATGAGAGACCAGCAGCGGCTTCCCGTGCGTTCGTTCGTCTTCCGTCCTTTTTTCCCTCTTGGTCCATGACAAAAAGTACTGTCTATACAGCAAATTATTTTTGTTTTTTTTTTTTTACCAGTCTACGTGATGACGCCACTGCAATCTTCTGTTTACGTCGACTGTGCACGACCGGCTGCAAATTGCGGATTGATCGGTTAGCACAGCGTGCTTTATTCGGGCGCGCTGTTAGGTCTAAATGTGAGAATGGTCATGATCGATCGCGGGTGATATGTCAGCAGGTTTAACCCCCTCGCGCTATTGTACAATATCGGACTGTGTCGCAAGTGTGATTAAGCGAAGCGATCGTCCGACAGGGAAGCGTTTCTCCCAGAAAACGATAAATGGATATCGATTCTCGTCAATTTTCAAAGAAAAAAGAGAACTCGAATTGCAGGTCGTACCGTAAACGAGAGACCTACCTGATCGCTGCCGCGGCGCCACTACATCGGCATCCTGTGGTGCTGGCTGCTTAAGGTGGCGCATCGGGGTCGTCGCTCTCGCGCTGGCACGCCGACTCCAGGTGTTTGTTCAAGTATGACTTGAGGGCAAACGACTTGTGGCACTTGGGACATTCGTAATTCTTATCCGCCGAATGCGTCTGCATATGCGCCCTCAGATTCGAGCGATCGGCGAACGCCTTGCCGCAGTGAGCGCATCCGTACGGCTTCTCGCCGGTGTGACTGCGCAAGTGACCCTGCAATAGCCAAGGCCGCGAGAACATCTTGCCGCATACCCCGCAACTGTGTGTCAGCTTATGCGTGAGCACGTGCATCGCCAGAGCGGGCATACTGACGTAAGCCTTGCCACAGTGGATGCACTTCTTGGCCGATTGGGAATCGATGCTGCGATGCGTCTGCTTGTGCCGGGACAGATTCGACGAGGTCGCATACTGTTTGCCTGGAAAGAAAAGGAAAATGCGTCAGTTGAGGATTGAAGGTAGTATTCGTGTAATACCGCAAAAGCGTTTATCATCTCGTTGGTGCAAGTATTCATCAATCCAAATCTAAATTAATAAATTGATAAATTTCAGATAAGTGTAATATTAGACTTAAATGAATTAACGCTATACTCACCGCATTCGCAACACACGTAACGACCGGTCTTGGAGGTCTCGGGTGCATCGATCAGTTCGTTGTCCTGATTCTTCTGTGCGGCTAGTTTCTTATTCTTCGATCTGCCGTCCGAAACAAGCAACGTGTCATACGTGTAAGTGGCCGGTTTCACTCCGTCCGTCGGCTCCGTGTTAGTCTGCACCTCCTTGTCCTTCTGTGTCGGTTGTGAGTTCGGATTACTATTCTCAATATCGCTGCTGCATTCGGAGGTTGGCGGCGTTAATGGCGGCGTCGTTTCGATCTGTTGCTGCTGTGGTAATGACCGTTGCTCCTGCACTTGCTGTTGCACCTGCTGTACTTGCTGCTGTATTGCCTGTAGTTGAATCGTTTTCGTATCGACGGTAGACGTTTGCTGCTGTTGCTGCTGCCGTTGCTGCTGCTGTTGCTGCTGCTGTTGCTGCTGCTGTTGTTGCTGTTGCGACGGCGGTTGAAGCTGCTGTTGCGGCGGCGGAGGCTGAAGCTGCTGTTGCGGCGGCGGTGGTTCAAGCTGCTGTTGCAGCGGCTGATGCTGCGATTGTTGAGCGATAATTGATGTACATGGTATGGTAGATGTACTGTACGTCAGCAGGATCTCTTGTACTGGTGCCAGAGGTATGAAAACACTGCCCGAGGGTGGCACGATAGCAGACTCATAAATGATACCGGCGGCCGTGGGCTGTGGCTGTTGTTGCTGCTGCTGCTGATGATGGTTGTAGACGTTTGAGCTGGTCAACTCGATCGTGTTCACCTGATAAATCGATTGCTCGGCCGGTTGGTAGACGGTCATCTCTTGGACGTCGCTCGCTGGCGCCTCGACCACGCTTTGAGGACCGATCGCTACACTCGGCGGTGGCAAGGGAGGTAGAGATCGGGAGAGTTCTAGGAGATCGTGTGCCGCCTCCGTTTCCGCCGCGGAGCGATCTTTGAACATGGATGACACTTGGCCGGACATGGACATGTCACAGGATGTGATAACCGATTGTATCCTATCGTGTGTTCTCGAGTGCTCCGAAGTATCCTGTAGATGATAGGACGTTGACGTGCTGGACGGCGGAGACGGTTTTTCGGTGGATGGTGGATGGTGTAGCGTCACGATAGACGTCATAGTCTCGTCGCGTCTCTCGGGAGTCGTTCGCACACTCGACGAAGGTAAAGTCGTCACCGTCGTCGTTGTAGTTTCCTTGACGGAAGAGACGATTGTTTCTGTTGGAGATAGAGTCGTCAGAGGCGCCGTTGTGGTGCACGCGATCACGACGGTTTCCATTCGCGTCGTCATCGAGTGGTCCATCGCCGGATTCATCATGATGACGGATGACGGTACCGCTGTCACGACAGTTGTGTCCGTGTTGTTCGGTTGTTCCTTCGAGGGGTCTGCATCGGCCACGGCGGAAGACGTGATGGCCGTTGTGTCTTTTGATTGCGTGTTGGAACATTCTAGGATCATAAATATTAAGCTTTATGCGTGTACATGATAAATCCAATCAGACTACGCCTCATGATACAATGAATATATACATGTATCTAAAGCTATATATAATTCATATGTTATTGCAAAATATCCTTACTACCTTATATGTCATAGAAGCAACGTGTAAACTGATTTTTTTGCTCTCATTTGACGTTTTTAAATCGAGATTTAACGGTGTCGTAAGCTTTTAAATAGGACATCAAAAAATATTCGATTCTCGTTTCTAGGATTTTTAGCAAAGAGTATTAAAATCTTGATGGTGGTAAGAGAAAACGCTAAACAATTGATAGAAGGGTAGGAGAAAGAGGTAGATTGCACAGTATGGATTGCGAAAATAGGGGTAGTGGGATTATGATTGAAAATATGTTAGGAACGGGGTCAAAAGAAGATACGAGTAAAAAATCAAGAAGATTAAGCGCGGATATAAAATTTCACAACAACTCGGTTGTGAAAGTGCACGTTTCGTTTAAAAGCGACCGACTTCTCTTACGCCGCCAGGTCGATCTGTTTTAATATTTCTACGTCGTTGTTTTTGTATGTTTCGCGAGCAGAATGAATTTTTACTGTAATCACAAAGAGTTTTGCTGCACGCCCTTCTTTTTGTGCTGCATTACTTTTATTTACATAGTATAAAAAAATTACATATCAACTTTAGTTAAAATTTTTATTGCTCATTGCACGACTGCGAAAATACATTCTTATTATGTTCACATGTTACGAGATATACTTATTTAAAAATATAGATTATTATAAATTTTATACAGTATGTACATTTTGTATATATAAAATAGAAAATTATAGAATTAAGACTTCGCTCATTTTTCATTTTTCTTTCTACAAATAATTAAAAACGAGAAAAAAATGAGTGGAAATAGAGAGGAGAAACTGTATTTTTAGAATAATATAGTGATGTGAAGAACTCGTGATATTAAAAAATCAGAAGAAAAATGAACAAATAAGAATCTAAGGCAGTTAATGAAGTGCCAAATTAAGTCTATTAAAAATACATAAAATTTCAAACAAGAAACAATGAAACAATAAAATACAGTATCATAAAATACGGTATTGTCATTAAAGATGGCTCGAAAATGTTTAAAATTTTATATACATATTTTTAATAGGCTTAATTTTTTTTGAAGTACAAGTAGACTTAATTTTATGTCCCACTGACTATGCTTGACTTTCATTTGCCCATTTTTCTTCATTTTTCTTCTTTTCTTCTGATTTGCTTTTATAATTTTTAATTTCATAATTATGCATCTCAAAAAAGTTTAGAATATTCAGTTTGGATAATATCTAATTTTTAAAATATATTCATATATTATTTTTAATAATACGAAAAATATCAATTTTGATTAATTTTAATAATTACTATACAAATACTATCAAATTGTCCGATAAATTTCAATTAAAGACTTGTTATTTTTTAGACGTTTCAGCAAACGATTTCGGTCAATTGTAAATTATTCATTGCACGAACGTTTGTAACTCTCGCTTCTTCGTGCTGACGAAACGCTATAAACGTGCATCGCCATTACGATGATTCCGAATGCCGCCGCGCCGTCTTTGTAACTGCATTTACTATCTCGACAAGTTTCGCATACCGTTTTCGCCATTCACACGAGAAGCGGATATGCCGTACAAGTAGTAACGCCACGGAGAATTCCGACAATTAAGGTCGTTTTGTTGCGACCAGGTAACGCATTTGGGAATTACGCGGTGCGCAGCAGCGTGTGCCATTATCATTTGATAATTCGATATAAACGCGTATCGGACTTGCGTCGAAGTGAATATCGATAAAGTGACGCTAAAAAGCTGAAACCGTTACGAAAGAATAAAAAAGTACTTAATGCGTTTTTTTTTTTTTTTTTTAATTACTTCAGAAGATATCACATAATATTTCGTTGTCTATTTTATATACTATTTTATTTATATAATTTGTAATACATGTATGTATCATATTTCCCTATATGGTTTATCATAATATGATGTTGAACTAATTTCGGTTTTACCAATTGCAAGTTTAATCCTTCAGTTGCCATTCCCAGGATAACATACCCGAGATTATCTTGCTACGCTATACCATTTTTATTTATAAAAATACATACATTTGCTTGTTGCTCTCGTTTGCATTGTCTTGATATCTGACGTTTCAATTGAAAAAAAGAATACGGTATGAATTCATTTTTCACAATATCCGCAGTGTACCTATAAGGACGTAATGCATAAGTACGTAAAAACGCTGTAGAGGCACCGAAGGGTTAAAGCTATACTTTGGCGCTCCGTGGTATTGATCGATCGTCCGATTAAATCGTAAAAATAATTACGATGATCGCGGATTCTCGGGAAAATATGTAAAAGTGTGTGGCATACCTTGTGCCGGGGATGCGAAGCACCTCTGTACAGTCGAGATGGGTACGGTGGTCGGCGATGGCGTGCTCCTTCCTCGGCCCCAGCTCTCGAATCCTCTGGCAACGCTGCTTATGTACTTGTTGCACAAGGCCTTCTTTACCATATAGCACCGCGGCATCTTGGCTGATCGTTGCTCTCTTCCCACCCCCCGGGATTAATATCAAAATATCGCTCTAAGATCGCCAAACAACCGTGTAGGGGTAAACAACCCTTGTTGAGCCTTCCTCGGTCCTTCGGCGTGGCGGCGGCGTACTTTATTGCGAGTGATGCGTACCCGCGGCACGATCGAGAAGTACCGCGTATATTGATCGCGAATATATCGCGCAAATCCCCTTTGGAAAAGTCGCGGCTACTCGCCGGCAAACGATACACCACGATATATATCGTTCAATATCCCGTTAATCGCGTTCTGCCGCTCGTTCCCGTTTTCACGAAAAAACTTGCCAAGTTCATATCATCTTCCTTAATTCCATAACGCGGGAAATTTTACCAGGCACACGCGATCTCTCGATCGATGCTTCAGCCTATTTCGTCCCACTCGTACGCTTTCTCTAAGATATCCTGAGACACGACATCGTTTCGTATCGATCTATCGCCGGCAGACTGTCCCAATTAGAATTCCTTCTACTCAAAATTTCCTTTCAGTAACAAGAACGAGCGAAAACGACTCTCTTTTCATATATATAGGAAAGACGAAACGCTCAGCTCAAAATGGCTCTATCTTGGCGATTACGCTTGATTTAATTCTAGACGTCGTTGCATGATTACTCAATAGGACTCTGCGTATAAACGTATATATATATATTTTTTTTTGTATAACTCTATATACAGGGATGAGAGTGAGCGCGTACGATCGCGGTGTCTATACATATGCGCGTGTATACATTCATATTAAAATATCTCTTAAGTGAAGCGAGGAGCTGGGAGGAGTTCTCGATAAGTGGCGATCGGGTCCGAGCGGGAGAATAATACGCGGTTTATCAGTTCTTTACGATTCCAATCGCGCGATCAGAGGGCGTGATTAAGTACGAGATTATGGGAGGGTGGCGGAAAGCGTGTGTGCGGCTTGCCTTTGCTTTGTTCCTCGAGATTACCTTGTTTGTAGTATTGCTTTCGTTGTATATTTACGGGTGGAAGATTTACATGCTCTCTACGGCGCCAGTCTCATGTTCGCCGCGTACCTCGTCGTTCGTAAAACGTACGCATATACGTACGTCTACGTGCGCGTTTTATCCATCTAGCTTGACTCTCCTCTTCTTCTCTCTCTCTCTTTTCTTCTTCCTCCGCTTCACCGCCGTACGTTCGTTATCCTGCACTGCCTCCGGCAATACATGCGTCGCCGAGAATGCGCGAATCCACGTCGGGGCTTCCGTCGCTCTGCTTCCGCGAGATTCACCCGCGAACTCTTCATTCGCCCGGTTGTTCCAGATGGTATCTCGTCACGCCGATTCCCGATGACGTTGTTGCCCCGGGACGTGCGTGTCTCGATAATAACATCCTCATCGCAACGCGATCTGGAACTTCCGACGGATGTTCTGACTTCTCTGTAAATTGACTGTGAACGAAGTACACGAGTTTTCCTAAACGAGGGAAAACCTCGTTCGATTATCGAAATCGAGAGATGCGATTGCAAAGCGACCGTTCGCTACTTTGTTGGCAACCTGCTCGTTTATCGTCAAAAGCGAATCGATGCCGACGCTCTGTGCTGTTCACAGTAAATGACTTATTGAGAGCTTCGATACGAATAGTGGAATTTCTATAAGGAGTTGGTCCTCTGAATCAGCCGGCACGCGTCATTAATTCTCCTTTGAATCGTAGGAAACGGATTGTGTACTCTGAAGATGAGAGTGGAGCTTTCTGGTCTTCCTCGATGTTCTCTTCTTGATTCATACAAACAATCAACAGCGGAAGATGAATCCTCATTTTTTTTCACGATCCAACGCTGTCTTAAGCTCGTTCAAAATTACATATTGGGCGGTAGAAATTCTTATCGCAATGCAATCGGTCGTTTCCTCTTGCCTGCCTCGCTCGAAAGCCAATTTGGATCTTCGTGTCGAAACGTTCTCTTGCGAGAGCACCGAGTTTCAGTCCGACCGTATTTCCATCCTCACCTTCTTCGTCCGCGTTTCTGGGATCAGTCGGAGTAGCTCGGTCGTTGGAGCGCGCCGTTCCGATATGCGATTCCTGGATTCCTCGCAACTGGCGCCTGTTCCTTTTTCGAAAACAAGATCTCCTTCGACTCCGGAGATGGGCGGGTGTGCCTTCGCAGGGACGAGCAACAAGTTGGACAACAGGTCCGCGATGTTGTGTATCCGTGTGCGCCGGTGTGTGCGAGCACTACCGCCGCCGCCTTACGTGTGTGGTCGATAGCTCCCTCTAGCCCTCTCCGCGACCCCGGAAATCCCGCGCGCACCCCCTTGCAACCCTCGTTCTTGCGCTCTCGCTACCTATACACGGTACACACAGTCGCAGTCGAAAGCGAGTTGGCTGACGAGTGCACCCGAAGCTACGGTACTTGCCCCTGGTTGCACCGCGGACACCGTTTGCGTCACCAATGTATTCTCTCGTTTTTGACGTTCCCCTGGACCGAAAGCCTTGGCCAGGATCCCGACGCAGGCACCGACGTAATATGTCTACGATGGTTCGTTCGGCGGACACGCGGACTATATACTGCGGTAGTCTCGCACGGCGGACGGATATACACGAGGCGTAACCACGACAACGAACACCTCGATGGCCACGACGACGATGACAACGACGACGACGACGACGACGACGACAACGGCGGCGGCGGCGGCGGCGGCGGCGACGGCGGCGGCGGCGATGACGTGGAACAGAAACGAACGATGAGGACGACGACGACGACGACAACGACGACGACAAAGATGAGAACAACAGTGAAAACGACGATGAAGATGACGATGATGAGGACAACGACGGAATCCCCGGGCACCCGGCGACGGCGGACGCGAGTACCGACGAGCTCCGCGAAGATCGAAGACGAAGATGTACCACCTGTAGGCGCAGAAGCAACAATTGTCCGCCGTGTATCGCGGTGGAGGGTAGCCCGACTACATGGCTCGTACCGGGTGTGGCTGGGGTGCAACTGCCAATGCAGCGTCGCCGACGAGTGTCGCCCCGCGTCCCGGGCGCCTGCGTCCTCGCCGCCGCGTTTGTGTGCAGCTTTCTCCCCTTCTCCCTTCCTGCCGCGTAACTCGCGTTTCCAACCCCCTTCCCGTCGCTCCTCTTCGTCGGCTGCGGCGCGTTCTCCCGCTCCTCTCGGTCTCGTTCCCCTGTTCTTACGCGCCACCCTCTCCTCTTCCTTAATCGAGGGGATGGCGAAGGTTGCCGAGGGGGAAGGCCGGCAGAGGGACGGCGGCCGGGGGAGGGGTGAGGGGTGAGCAGGAGGAGGAGGAGGAGGGGAGGGGGGGTTGTGGATCGGCGGGGAAACCCCTCCCGACGCCGATCTGGCTCTCGCCATCGATTTTGTACGAGTTCGGGGCCAGACCAACACCTGTTACCGCGGTGGGTGGCTAAAGAGGAAGGGTGGAAGAGCGAGTGGCGGAGTGAGATGGAAAGAAGAGACAAGAGGGGTGGTGCAGGCAAAACCAACCCTCCCGCGACTAAAAGAGGGAGAGAGAGAGAGAGAGAGAGAGAGAGAGAGAGAGAGAGAGAGAGAGAGAGAGAGAGAGAAGAAAGAGAAAGAAAGAGGGAGATAGAGAGCGCACCAGCCGCTAGATACCGACGAGGAAACGCCGACGCCAATCGATAGCGTCGACCTCGGCATCCTGCCGCGTTCGTCGGCGGGGTTCGCGATAGCGCGCGCCATCCCCTTCCATACCATCGTTGCGTCTCGCTCTCGTCATCCTCCACCTCGTTTCCACGTCTCTCTTTTCACCCTCGCACTATTCCGCGCTTCGAGTTCTGTCTCTGCCTCCGTTTGTCGGTGTCTCCTCTTCGTCTCCGGTTAGCTTGGCCGGTTTGCGTTTTCTTCTATTTCATTCCGCCTCGCGTGTCTTTTATTGGATTTATTTATTGCGTATGGCTGTATCCATTCTCTTTCCGTGAGACTCCTGGAATTAACGCTACAAGTTGGCTCGAGATGTGTAGCTCCGATGGAATTAACTCGGATTATTTTCTCAGATGTTGTCTGCGGTACACCGTTCTAACTTTCTCGAAGAAGCTAGCAACAATATCGAGTTGTAACATAAACGAAATTAACTACGCGTACGTTCCTAAGTCGACAGACATTAATTGTATGTTTTCTCGTTGGCTATATGGTCCCATTAATTATATTTCTTTTACTTACAATAAATACCTACCTATACTTATCATTTATTCTGATTAAAACGGTGATAAAATATAATCTATAAGTATTGCGGGGATGATAACAAGATAATGTTTTTTTTTTCCGCAATGTCCTGTTTCATTTTAATAATAATATTTTTCTTTCTCATATTTTTGATAAAATTTTGTTGTCTTTTTTATCTCAATCTTAATTCTTATTTTCTATTCTGTCATTTATTACGTTCACATTCATACCGTTGCGAGATAGGCAATAATGTCTAGATAGATTCGGATTCTCTGATGTCGCGAAATTTATGGGGACTTTACTAATCATCTCGGAATGCGAGATCGTGTGAGAGATTATGATAGCACCGTAGTAATTAATGGGTTCAGATATATGATCCTTGACAAGTTCTATCTTAATCTATAATACGATCTCCGTACCATCTTATGTAAACTTTAAGAACATACATAGGACGATAATAACCAGACGGTCACTTAGAATGAAGCCATACGGTAAATTTCTCGCGTCATTAACCCAGTTGGAAAATTCATTATCGTAATGAGAAAAGCTATCTCTCAACAATATTATGTAATGTTGTTAATATTCTTACTTGAACCAAAATTTGTAAATAAGAAAATTAGTATATTTGAATGCTGTTCGAACGATCAGTATATGCAATTATATCCTCACATTATTATTAATCTTGTTATCAATCTATTTATAAAATCAATCTGCGCGAGCCAATTTCAATTCAAGTTATTGGAATGAATTGTTACACAATACATCAATCTTATTTTTCTTATATATTGTCTAGTTATCGATTATACGTGTATTCTCAACCAAAAGTTATGTCAAACGCGTACGAGCATAATCCTGCAGCTGCAGCTTACATGGATAGGTGCCAACAGCGCCATATATTCGTTGAAGGATGGTTATGGTGGTTCACTCCACATACACCCCCTCCGATTCTGTTAGTTTGCAGAGTATCTGATGGTGTCGTCAAGATATAACTAACATTTGTCGTAATGACCGTTTGGTCAACGAGTGCCACTCAACAGCCTCGGCGAATGGTGTAGATAAAAAGAGAGAGACAGAAAGGGAGAGAAAGAGAGAGAAAATAAAAAAGAGAAAGGAAAAGAGCGAGAGAGAGAGAGACTGAACAGCCGCACCGGTTATCCACCCCCGCCGCCATCATATAACGACACGTCGCGAGTCAGAGGTTGCCGAGCAACGGGTGATGGTTGGCGAAGCGATGTGCTCGAGTCGAATGGAGAGCGAGCGAAACGAATAATAACGAAACGGCTAGCCAGTCCCGAGTCCAGCCGCACGTCCATCCGTTTCGGATGAGCCGGCACTGCACAATTGAAAATTATTGGAAACGGTTCTCGTCCGAAAATTTACCGACTCTTTAAAATTTTCGTAAATTTCCAATAAAAAAGAGTATAATTAGTAATTTATGACGCTTTTTCGCAATTAAAAAATGTGGGTAACATAAAATTGCGTCGAGATATTTATAACTGTACGTATCTGAGTCGCGTACTTATTGAATTCTATACGTGAATTTTTGTATAATAGTTTTATATTTGTTATTAATATACGATGCGTACGGAGAGATGCTATTATCGTTATTCACCATTCTATTTTCATCGTTTGTTAAACGTAAAATAAGGATATAGCGTTAATAGCGTCTCGCCCTTTACAAATTAGTTATTCTCCTACATTTTTTTAATTGTTTTCAATCTGCGCCAGTTCTCGTAAATTAAAAATTCTAGAAATTCCTATTTTAGTTGATGCATCATCTTTTCGTTGGTTTTGTTCTCTCTCTGTGTCTTATAAGTTTTTAAGAGTTTCTAGTTCTCCCCCTCCCCCTTCCCTCTCTCTCTCTCTCTCTCTCTCTCTCTCTCTCTCTCTCTCTCTCTCTCTCTTTTTCTCTCGTCATTTTATGTCAGACATAAAATTTCCTAGAATCATAATTTATAGAACTTTCTGCAATGTGTATTTATACATTATTATTATTATTAACTGCTTGAATTAATTCTCGCTGTTTTTTGCTAAAAAAAACTCGTACTTATTTTATCAAAAAGGTTCCTGATATTTTATTGACAATATTGTCCGTCGAAAGCTATAACCTTTTCCCACTTTTCGGGTAACAAATGGATTCCGCGGTAGAAACATTCGGGTTCTTTCGAGGCGATTCAGTTATCCAGCCATTTTTTGATATCTTCGAAATAACTGAAGTGCTGCTCAGAAAGACCATGCTGCATCGACCGAAACAAATGGTAATCTGATGGAGCAACGTCTGGTGAATAGGGCGGGTGAGGACATTCCATCCAAGTGCCTCCAAGATTTTCTTCACTAGTTGTGCAACATGTGGTCTGGCGTTGTCATGGAGAAGAATAATTTTATCATGTCTTTTGACGTATTGTGAGCGTTTTTCTTCGACTGCTCGATTCAAATTGAGTAATTGGCGTCGGTAGCATTCACCATTGATGGTTTGACTCGGTTGCAGCAGCTCATAGTACACAACACCTACTTGATCCAAATGCACAGCATGACCTTCTTTCCATGAACATCCTGTTTTGGCGTTGATCTTGACGGTTCGCCGGGACGCACCCATGATTTCTTGCGTTTAGGATTGTCGTAACGAATCCATTTTTCATCGCCAGTTACAATTCGATGCAAAAACGACTTCCGTTTTTGTCTTTGGAGCAGCAATTCACAAATGGCTGAACGTTTCGCAATGTCTCTCTCAATTCATGTGGGACCCAATTTCCTATAAATTTCTGAATCATTTCCATTGCTTTTAAATGCTTGCTAACGGTTGACACATCGACATTTAATGTTTTCGACAACTCTTTAAGCGTCTGACATGAATCTTTTTGAAGTAATGCCTCCAATTCTCCATTTTTAAAATTGTGTAATGCGATAAAAAATTGTGTTCTTTGCATCCGATCAAATGTTACATACTGATTATTAAATCCTATTGATAGTACTTTCATATAGTAGTTATTTTCGGCCATGTTGAAACAGCACAGATACTAAAATATACGATATACGTAATTATAAATAATAAATGAAACTAAAAATTTCTACGTTTATAAAGTTATCTTTAAATTCATACAAACATTAAATTCAAGACAAATTATCTAAAACTTTTTTATCAATTACACAAGACCTATTGTATTATTTGGCTTTTATTTTATCGATGCATCAAACTAGCAAAGCTTACAGCCACTTTGTGATGTTTCCCTAGATCAATATTGAGTTTTCCTGTGACAAATATCTCGACATGAGTAGACGAAAGATCATTACGACTTTGTGTATCAAAGGTATTTGCGGCATTTAGTGTACATATTATACGTTCCAATTTCGCTCGAGTGGTCGCCATTTTGTTAAGGGTAGTTCCATTAAGCAAGGGACGATTTCGGACCGTCGTTTCGTATAGTAAAATGACGCGTACATAAATATATATTACGTCGCCTCGCATGCGCGCGAGTTGGTTCGTGCTGAATGTTTCTCGCATCTGTGTGAGTGTTATCTCTGGAAACACCGAGAAGCGCAAAGGGTAAAAGTCGAACACGTCATAGCACGTGGGTGGTATGGATTTCATCCTCGCGAAGGGACCATGTTGCTTTCCTTTCCAAGATCCCTTTCAGTCACTTAATTTATACCCGCTGAAACGAAGTGGAAAGAAAAAAAACAGCGATGCTTTAGTTAATTTGATGCAGAATTTGCATCTATTTAACATAGACATTACTTTGAAAATTTCAGAAGTCTTAGATAAAAAATGTCTCTTCCTCTTTTTTCTTTAAACGCCACTGTAACATTTCAGAAGAGAAACGCTTTTTTTTTTTTTAAACAGTCACGTAACGCTTCAACATGCATCAAAACATCTCCTAAATATGTTGTGTTTATAATTTACAATAAAGTACAATAACCACAAATAATGTACAATACAAAAGAACTGCTGGAGAAATTTTATTAATACAAGTGTATGTATAGTTAGGATATGAAACATTTATAGAAACGCACAGATTTTTTTATCTCACATCGATACATTTTAAACGGCTATAGCTATCTATTTTTGAACATGGAAATTTGCAACATCTTCATTTCTAATTATAAATTTATCACATATATTAAGCTGTTGCACAATCAGTTTGACACCAAATGGAACTTCTAAAATTAATCTAATTACAAACTTTCCCCCAGAGCTAATTAATATGTATAAATCGTTATTAAGTTTGTAAGTAAAAATTTTTTTAATGAATTTATCTCATATTTTGTGTTGTATTCATTTATAATACAAAATATGAGATGAATTCGTTTCTTTTTAATGATTGATCTATTGTATCAGATCATTTTTATAATAATTATTGGTATAATTATTATAAACATTTAATAAATGTTCTAAAGCTCAAATAAAACATCTACTCACACAACATTTAAGCAAACTTCTTATAAACTTTTAATAAACATATTATTTTTGCTAGGGCTAGTAGTAACGATCAACTTGTTCTGTGTAATATAATTATTAACTTTGCCCATTATATATATATACTTTGAGGTATCCAAACGAGTTTTAACTGAACTGAATATACCATCTAAATTACATTCGATGTTATTAAATTATATTCAACGCACACTTTCAATCGAAGCTAGTAACACATATGAATGATATATACCTGTTATAGGAATAACGATTAACGAATGAGTAATAGATGACATTAATAGCACATGACGTCCAATTCGTGGGATTTACAATTCCATTCCTTTCCCGCGTTCTCGTTCCTTTTGTACTCATCGCTTTTTCTCCAAGGCGCTGTCCTAAGTAGCGCCGTATCATGGAGATGATTTACTCTGAAACTGTAAATTACGTTAGATAATGGGCTCGCCGTGAAACTTGAGACTTTAAAGTTGAGCCGTAAAATTTAAAACTTCGTTTAAAACACGATAATACGGGTACAATGACTACGACCGGAAGATCAGGAACCGGCTGCCTCGAATTAATCTTTTACTTTAATGCATCTTCATATATTTAAAAACAAAAAGTACTTATTCTAACATAAATGTATGGAAAGAGAAAGAAAATTGTCTTGTGCATTTTCTGGAAAATTTGAAAAAAAAAATTGAATACTCGTTGATATGTCCTATTAATAACTTTATTATAAATATGAAATGCTATGAAAAATAAGAAAATTACTCATGTCATTTCAAACAGTATGAATAAAAAATTTTATAAGAAGAAAAATTCAGATTTTCACTTTAAGAGGTAATCGCCGAGCTTAAAATGAAATCCTTCAGAATGAAAATTCTCAATGTAATTATTCGTGTTCGCGCTCGCATCCGCCATTTACCCTAAATGAAAAAAGATATCGAAGTATCCTTCCGCCCTATAAAATTCGGCCACGATTACGTAGTTTGTTCGCGAATTACAACTGTAAGCTGTTCGAGACATTATAGCGAATTAATGGCATTAAGAATTAAATTCGTTTAGAGTTAATATAATAACTCTGCTGCTCCTAAAATATTCGTTAAGGTGGCGCGGAAGCAAAATTTAGCGTCTCATGGTGGAAAATTGCTCGGAAGAAAACAATAAGAAAATGTACGGAATACATTCTTCGACAAATTAACGGAATGAATTAAATTGGACTTGTTTGAAAGATGTACAAAATCAATACTCGCAAATCTATGCAAGACAAACGAGCCTTTAAAAGTCCTTGATGTCTACGTCAGCTATCTTGAATTATATGACGCCAGACGCTTGGAAATACACGCGAACGATTTTCCAATTTATATCCACATATAGGTGTGCTCGTACATCTATATTCTTTTATATTTTCTACATCCTCGAGTATGCATGAGCCGTACTTCGAGTGGGGCATAAACAACAAATTTTGGGTGGTAGTGGTGATAAATTCAAATAACATATAAATTCAAATATATATATAATTCAGATGGAAATTGGAAGATTTCTAATATGAAAAAAGGCTCATAATTTATATAAGATCTTTAGATATGTGTAGTATACATATATTTAAATACTATATATTATAGAATGTTTAAAACGAACCTTATATACTGCGTACAAACTGCTTATATATATCCCCCAATATCCCGCATTTAAAAAATGTGATTTGCGCCACTTGCGACATAAACAATTTTTATCCTAAAAAAAGAAACGGTCGCAATAATATGCAATGCCTACATATGTATATATAATATCTCCATGCCATAAACTCCAGCCTTTCCCTACTTGTTCTTCTAAATCCGTCCGATCGCTTATCTTTCTACCATGACATTTTCCTCCGTTACCGCTATATCTCACGGTCCGGCCCTCTTCTCCTTACGCATAAATTTATATCATCCGACACAAAGACCTGACCTCCTTCGACGGTACAAAGTGCGCGGGGACTCGCATTATCGTCGGAGCTCGAGGACAGGGGATGATTCACCCTAGAACTGCGGAAGGGTGCTTGAAAGAGGGAAGAGTCGAAGCGGCGTTGGTAGAAATGCAAAACATAAAAACTCGTCAGCTCTAAATTTCAGCAGATCAAGAACTAAAAATCTTTCATTATGAAAAATCTCTTTCATTTTTTCATAATTATAAAATCGCTAATGCGATAATTATATTTTTTTACATTAAAATCAAATATAATACAGAATTATAATCAAAGTTGTATCATTTTGTATACACACGTTATTTTTAGTATTTTTAGTAAGTATCGTAATATATTCTTAATTTGAAATATTTCATTCTTGTAACTTATGTAACATTTTTTTTAGTCACAATGTATCTTTATTGCTAACGCCTTAATAAAATTAGATAAATGAATGTATTATTAACTAAGAATTTAATTTAGCGAGATTATGTATGCAATATTTGTCAGTACGATAATTAATGCGTGTATAACATTCACGGAACAGAGTGAAAGAATAGCGTTTTAAAGCCATATCAAGTCGATTTTATTACGAGCGTGATCTGTGTCATTCTCAGTCGTACAAATTAGAGTACGTACGAGAGGTTGACTTTAAAAACATCACGGCGAAACACACGCACGTGTAACACACGAGGCCAAATCTCAATCCCTGTTCTCGTTCGTTGGAGGTTCGTAAATTGTAAATCTGTCGAGTATACATCGCGATAAAGTGCTGCAGATACGTCAGCGTCCCGTGCTCGTATTGTTTTAGAACCCCTATAACAGTTGGCATGCGCTTACGCGAAAGGGTGGGTCACGTATATAGGATGGCGATGAGAGACGTGAACACATCGCGACAGAAACGCTCTTTCGAACCTACCATTAAGACTCCTCAACACGTCCGACAAACAACGTGAATTATCTCATTAGAACTTGTCGGAGACAATAATGCGAATAATTCTTGTGTATATTGAATTCTCACGAACGAATTTTTCTCAACGAGAATCCGAAGATAAAATAGATGGCCAAAGTGTTAAATTGAACTACAATTTATAGTAACAAGATAAAAAATTTTCATTAAAAATTTATTAGACACAATATTAATAGTAACTCCATGATGTATTTATTCTTTATGAATTATGTATTTCTCTTTCTAGTACAATACTTTTTTTTTTTTCATCGTTCTTTCAACAGAGAGAGTTTTTACTATGCCTCATAAAAGTCTCGGGTATCCTGAATTCCCCTCCTTGTCATCCTTGATTTTCACGATGCGAGGAGAAGCCCATTAATGCAAGCCGATCGATAATTCCAGACATTATCGCGGTATCGACCCTAGCAATGGACGTTACTTACTGCTCGAGGATACAAATGTTATACTCGTATATACTTCCAAGTGTTTTTCCTCAAAGTAACAAGTTAATACTTCAAACGGCCGCACTTTTCACAATGCGGAAGGACCCGCGTTCCATTTTTATAGATAAGTAGATTACGAAATGACGCAATGCAGTGGCGAACTCAGTAAGATAAATAATGCATAATGAAGCAAAAAGGAAAAGCGAAAGGTTTGTTCTCTCAAGATTTTCCAGAAGGGAGACGTCATATTTAATGTAATACTCCCGAGAGGAAATATTGTCCTTCGAAAGCTTCGCTTCCAAGCATTTTCATTCGTTTGTTACTCAAGAACTATTGCCATCTCTCGACGTTTTCTCCGTTTAGAAAAAATTAATTTGTCGGCAAATTAAGCTTTAACTTGACTTAATTTCGTTGCGTCGAATTATTTTTCTGATAAACGCAATCAACATTGTTTCAACAAACTCGTTTATGAAAAGGTTAATTACACACATTATAGCATATTCAAATTATAGGTACATATCATACGCTTATGAAAATTGAATGCAGAAGTTAACAGACTTTTTGTATCATGCGATATGTAAAAGATATTAAAATTATTTGAATATAATCTTTGCAACCACAAGTAACAGGTTTCTCAATAATTTTGCCATCACGGTACGACGTTATAATCCGCAAGAAACATTTAAGACGCTTAAGTATCGTCCCTTATCGCTACTTCTTGCCACCCGTATTCGGTAGTTGGAAATGCGGCGCGGAATTACCAAGCAAAGGTGTGCCTCGAGTTTTCGACTGTTTATTGTTCTTTGTTCATCGAGCGAAGAACGGCATGTCAGTATGAAAAGCGGGAAAGCACAGAATGGAGTCAATCGCCGAACTATGCATGCAGCCGCATAAAGCATCGGTCTTTTTTATCCTTGTCTCGATACATCGGGACGTCAAAGTGTTTCGCGATTGAAATCACGCGAACCATGCAGGATAGTCCATCCGTACGTACAACATGCATAGAACGACGAGCACGACGATCGATCTTTCGCATAGTTGTATGAAATCTGGTTCATCCAGCAGCCGAAACCTTGAACGTCATACTATCTCCTAAATGTCGACAGCATACCCGTAGATGATTAAATTAAACAATTGAGAGTCGTTTACTTAATACATTTTCTCGACGTTCTATTATTATTTCCATAAATTTTGAAGAATAAAATATTTTGTTCCCTTCTAGAGTTAGGGAGGATATTATTTTTTGATTGGTCTGCGCAATTTATTTAATCTCCCTTTTTACAATATCGTGAATTTTCTATTTATAAAAGTTGCTGTCACGTGTAAAAATGTGACCGTGCAACAGTGCGAAAGTTTGTGGAGCACTCTTCGAGATAAAGTACGCCGGACGCAAGTTGTGCGAGCCAAAACTCGAGGTCCCCTATTCTTGCAGGCAAGCATAGTGCTCGACTGAATGTAGCTGTAAAGCCAGTCAAATCCAGACAACGAAATCAACTACCTGTGGATGCGAGTTAAACGACAGCAACATGACAACAATCGGGTTTGAAAACATGGATTTCAATTCATTTCTGATTCGATTTTGCGTAGAATTGTGTCTTGTGTGTTTCGGTACATCCAGGGAATTCGAAGAAACGTACAGTACATAACATTAACACAACTAAGGAGGCAAATACCCCTTTTTGTTCTAATTATAAGGTAGAACTTATAGCGATTGTTAGTATTTCACTGTTCAATTTATATACATATCCACTTCTACAAATTGCACATTGATTTAATCTTTGATGTTGAAATGCAATTTTAAACTTAAACTGAAATTGAAATAGGAATATCACAAATTGAATTGACAAACAATTAATAAGCATTTTAAAACACTACAGAAATTATTGTCAAAAAGTAGCAATTATCTTTTTCTCTTTAGAATCAACATGTATTAATTTTTTTTAAATTGCATATTATATACTTATATATTATATCAAATTAAAAGATAGTTAAGAGATTTCATAACTACAGCGATATTACATCATCCGACGATACGAGATCGATTTATAACGGATAATAGGTAATCGTGAAGGGCGAGAATGAAAATTAATGGCGTACACAAGACGACGATATGAAATTTCGATACATAATACGTAAGCCCCTTATTATACGTCTATTCAATAACCTCGAAAGGGGTAAGCATAATTGGAAAAGGGCGCGTTTCAACCGCTCCTCGCCCGACGGCAACGATGAAGAACGAAAACGCTCGTCCCAGCGCACATACAGAAATTTCCGCCGATGAACACCGGCACCAGCCTGAAATCACAATATTTGCATAGCCCCGATTGAGGCATACATAGACCGGGTGCACCGATGGAAAGCAAAATATCAAAGTTTATATCTCGTTACCGGAGGATCTCTTTATAACATCCCGAACGTGCGATTCGGGGCTCCCACATTGACAACCTTTCAAGTATGTTTCAAAAGAGATTATCAGAGACAAGAGCGAATAGCGTGTCGTCGGCGCGATTCGTATCGCTTACGTCGTGAGTGGGCTGATTTCATTCCCGAGGTTGCACAATATCACCCCGATTCGTGTACCCCCGTGGAGCCGAGTGGCCGAATCAGAATCTAAATCAGAGCCTCGTAAATTATTCGTCGCACGCATACGTCTTGCTCGACGTTAACTTACCAGTGGGCATGATGGAGAGAGAAAGAGAGAGAGAGAGAGAGAGAGAGAGATGTAGTGAGAAGGGAGTTTCGCTTCGTTTGAAACTGTATCTTCGAGCGTTATATCCTGTAAAACATTGATGGCGTCGGAAATGTCTGGATTCAGATCGAGCCAGGGCGCGCAAATAACCGAGAAACACGAGGAAAAAATTTTTTAATCGTATTTGTTCGCACCGCGAGCTTGGTTT
The DNA here is from genome assembly GCF_001594065.2 of Cyphomyrmex costatus. Lineage (NCBI taxonomy): Eukaryota > Metazoa > Arthropoda > Insecta > Hymenoptera > Formicidae > Cyphomyrmex > Cyphomyrmex costatus. The sequence continues at coordinate 2,823,897 of NW_017277125.1, read as the reverse complement.
GAGTTTCTCGAAATTGGCATAGTACGTCAATGTCCTGGCTGTCCACCGCATGTTTCCGCCGTTCTTTTGACTCGCGAATAACACGGGAGAAGTGCAGGCGATCATTATTAATGTGTTGTAGCATAGAGAAGGGTTTAGTTTAAGGTAAATACCCTACGTGACTGAGCTCGCTCGCGTTCGTGGAAATAATTCAAGCACCTCGACGTGGCCCCGATACTTTAAGATAAGCTGGACTAATTAATAACGATTTCGCGTAATCGGTGTCGCAAGGTGAAAAGCAAGGCTATGTAAACGCTAAAGGCTTATCTGCTCTCTGTGGGCGCATCGTTTGGTAATAGATTATCACTGATGGCTTTTCCGTTTGAAGCTCGTCGCAAAGCAAAATTTTAACGGAATAATATTATGCAATGACGAGAGACAGAGATGCTATCACGCCAACATTATGTAAAAGATAATCACACGATAATTCCATAACATGGAAATAATTCTTTGTCTTAATAAAGAGATTCAAGTTGTAAAACTTTTTAGTATAATCGTACATTGAAGGTAAAGAATAACATGTTCTAGGCTAGATTATATCTACGCTTTACGCCCAAACGTAAACAATATTGTACATTCATATTATTGATGATGTATGCAACAAAAATATGCACACAATAATTTTAACATAATATAAACTTTAAAATAAAAATATGTGGAAACAATCTTGTTTCACAAACTAATTTACAATTTTTATAAATCTTTCCAATATTCTGTTTAACCTCTTTCAATAATTCACGAAAAATATTTGAGACTGTATATAAATATAAATCATATATGTATATATCACCGTAACGTTAACATTTATAATAATTAAATTAAAACTGATTTGCCGCTTTTGTTTCAGCCAATCGTAATTTTTTATTGGGTAACAAAATAATTGGATATTCTCCTAATCCAGATCTTTTCATCGGTAAATTTGAGGTGAGAAAAAAAACTGGCTCGAAATAGTCGAAAGGCCTCATCATGTGAAGCACGAACGAGGATTCTAGGTCATCCTATGTAATATCCTTCTATTTCTCCACGAGAAAGTTCCAATTAGCAAATATTATTCGCAGGAGAAATTCCCAATTCTCTTTATCGAGTCCAAATATCGGGGTTCCCTTGCGTTTAACGGTATCGATAGAGCAGTGTCGAGAAGTAGGGATGTAGAGAAACTAATTTCTACATGGAGGATGGTAGGCAAGGAGAATGGATCGTGGTACGAATCGTATACGGCGGGAGCTGTATTTTTATCCTCCAGAAAATAAGAACGTATTCCTCATCTCATTTATCTCTATTCTCTTGCCTGAACCTAGCTTCCTCCCGCATCATCCGCCGAATCTCCTTCGGGGGGTGGCTCTAATCCGAATTTAGCATTACATTTTATTATACACATTACCCGTTGCGTGAAAAGCTAGGGATAAAACCTTTTTTACGACGCTGAAAGAACTCTTCGTGTCCTACCGTCCGTTTTCGGCGGAATCGCGTTTCACAACGCGTGTAATATGAGCATTACGCGGCATATTGAAGTTTCTGCCCCTTCCTACTACGAATCGTTTGCGCAGCTATGGACCCACCCGCGCGAGCTCGAGTATCGAAATTCCAGCCGCGCGCCCCACCCCGAAAAAGGAATTCCCTCGTCGCGGCGCCGGGCATCCGCGGAGCGTGCATCGGGCGCAGAATTCAGGAGGGTCGAAAGACGTCTATCTCGTCTCTCCTCCGTTGGCGTGGGTCAGTAGACGAGATACACACCCCCCTCCCCCCGGACACGAGGAGGGAGCGGAGAAAGGGGAGAAAGGCCAGTGGGATATTCGATACCGAGGGCATGGATCGCGCGCGCGGCCTGTGCGGAGTGTGACGCTGGTGCCACCCTAACGTGGCACGTGGGGCGCTACCAGGTGTTGCCTAGACATCGGGTCGATTCCCCCCCCCCCCCCCCCTCTCCCTCACAACCCCTTTCGTCTTTCCTCGCGTCTTCCTCTCGTGCTCCGCGTGCTGCTATCGTCCTATCGCTTTCCACCCTATACCCTCGTGTGCCGCGCCACCCTCGTTTTTGCACACGAGGGGAGATACATCCCTATACAGTATCACCCCGACGTGCGCCACCCTTGCACCACTACCACCGTCATCGTCTCTGTACTACTACCACTGTTGTCAGCGACAACAAGTAGACGACGTATATCGTCTTGCTATCGCTACTATGCAGCCAATCTTCCGTAGGAATTACCATCTATTCCCCTCCCCCCCGCCTTCTCTCTCTCCCTCTCTCTCTCTCTCGTTCTCAAGAGAGAGAAAGAGGGGAAAAGAGAAGAAAAGAGTTTACACATTCATCGTGGACGCCAGGAACGAGACTCAGAAACGTGGAACCCTGACCAGCTGTTCTCCCCTCCGATTTTTGCAGGCGTCCCGGGACTTGTGTTTATGCGCGTGTATGCGTACGTATATTACGCCGGATGCGGCACGGTGCGATAAACAGCAGCGGCGTTTGCGAGGAAAAGATTTACAGATAGCTTAGTACGTTGCGTAGCGTAAGAGGTCGATGACCGGATGGAGAATCTTTGCCGGTTCACCGGAAATCTCATCCTGACCAAACCATTCCTGAAAAGTTCGTCGTGCGCGCGCCGCGTTTCTATATTTATTGGGACATACTCTTGTTTGCAATTATACGTAGAGGTAAAAATTGTACAGAGATTATTATCGATTTTCCGAGGAAAGAAGTTAGCAAATTTCTTAAATTAACAATTTAAAATTTTTGCAAATTTGTTAAAATAATTATTGAAAAATACTAAATAACTCTGTCAAATAAAATATAAAATATGTAGAATTGAACACATAAATAAAAAGCGTTAATTCGTTTACATTGTTACTTATAATTAATTTGAGAAGTGTGACGAATATATATCGAATCGTAGGAATAACTTCAACCTTCTACTCTTATTCTAAATAAATGCAAGCGCAGTGAAGACTACAACGTATTGTAACTGCGGTTCTTCTCCTATTTTACATTTTTCCAATCTCCTTTTTAAATCAGGCTGGGCGACGTAGGACCCAGTCTACACAGCAAGCTCCAAATACGTAGTGCAACATAAATTCAACTTTACGCAAAGTATGGTGCCGCGTGTGTACGTACTAAGAATACGAAATCACCGTTTACATAGACAAAACGAAATATTGCGGTTACGATACATACAATTTACGCTGCTGCATACATCGCCATTTTTCTTTCTTTAATTTAAATGATTTCATTTTTAATAATGTGTAATTTAGATTCACACCTGAAATATACAGGTCTCGTTTTCCGCACATTATTTTATAATGAAAAATTTTTGTCAATCTAAAGTCACAGGTCTCGCTTTATTTTTTGTAAGAATATCAAACGAGATTATTTCGTAACCTTTTAATTTTAAGCATCATTTATATTTCTAATTTAAACCTCAATATTTAAATTAACGGAAAAAAGAGAGAAAGAAAATATATAAAGTATATAAAAATTTAATCATCTTTAAATTTAATTTAGTACAGTTATTATTCATTTCTGTAAAATAAGGGTAATTAATTCGCGGAAGTTATTTTTTCGATCGTTTAATAATTTGAAAATTATAGATAAATCCATTTTTGCTTTATTCAAGAAATTGATGTGAACTTTCCATCTGTGAAAAATGTTCCTAACTATTTATAAGAATGCATCGATCAACAACTGCGATACTGTGCAAAGAATTCGCGTCCTACGCCATTGATAACGGTAACACACACTCATTCCCGTGCCACGCTTTCGTATCACGTACGCACAACCACAAAGAACGACCTGCAGGAATCGAGAACCGACATCAGCACTCTCGAGGGGTAGCTGTGCAACCCCTCATACGAAACCATCAGCAGCAGCAGCAGCATCGGCGACGGCAGCAGCGCCATCCCTTGATTCCGTCTATAGGGGAGCCGCAACGGTGGGACGCCGGGGGTGTTGCTGACTAGCCGAGCCTGCAGTGAGTGACAAGGACAACCCCTGTGAACGTAACAGAGACAGTGGCTGCCGCGGAGAAGGGATAAAGGGTCGAGGGGACGGTAACGCGGAGCGGCAGCGCCACCGACTAAACAGTCGCACCCCGTCGTCGCCGTCGTATTCGAGGCCACCCCCTGTCACTGGCGAGAGCCGCGACAGGGAGCGACCGGAAGAGTAACGGACGGACGGACGGGCGGACGGGCAGACGGACAGACGGACGGACGGTCCTCAGTCAGTCAGTCAGTCAGTCAGTCGGTCCACTCGGCAAGTCTCGGGGCGCAAGAGAAGAGCCACCCCCGAATACACACGCATATACACAGTCACACGAATATACATACACACACACGCGCGCGTGCACACATTACGTAGGTATCTTATACGAGCGCAAATCGCGGGAAGTACGATCCAGAGAGTAAGGGTCTCAGCTCCTTGACCACCCACTCGAGCAGACGCAAGGAACTGTAAGCGCGAAGGACTCGCAAGGATCGTAAGCCGCGCTGGCGAGCTGGCATGGTGGCGGTGGTGCATCCGTTTAAGGAGCCGCCCTCGCCGCGCCGATGACGAGGCTGCAGGTGCCACACCAACGCGTACCACGTAGGACGAAGGCGAAGCCGGCCAGCGAGCGGCCACCCAAACGAGACGGTCTCCTCATCCACCGGTCCGACGGGCCGCAGTCACAGACGGCCGGGCCGGGTGACGGACGGGCGCGACGTAGGCGTCGACGTCGTGAAGACGACGACGACGACGACGTCGTTCGCGGAGCAGCAGGTAAAGCAGCCGACGGTGACAGACGCGTTGTAATCGCGGCTGTCGATCGTCACGACGTCGGTGGTGCGGTTGGTGCTGCGGTTGTTGGTGTTGAGCGTGTCGGTGTTGGTGTACCGCGTGGGTGTCCCGCTCCGAGGTCGAGGCCGCCGTTTCTGATAACCGGACCACAACGACGGCCATCACCATCGCCAGCTCCTGGTGTCGGCGGCCTTGAAACAACGGATCCGTGTTATCACTATGCCACGCTGTCTCATGGCGAAAAAGTGGAAGTGGAATCAGTGGCAGGCACGCGTGGACGATCAGCAGGACGAGCAGAAGGACGCGACGCCACTCGGTGCCGCCCTGCAGGAACAACAGGCGCAACATCACCCTCTACATCACACCGCGGATGCGATGGAGAAACGGCCGCACAGGCATGAACCCGAGGATGAGGAAATCGACGTGGTCGGAGACGTCGATAATCATCAAGTCGATCATCAGCAGACCTGCTGGGGACCGCACAGTCCCACAGCGGGGGCCACGGCCCCCAGTCCACCACCCCTCAACGCCTCCGGCGCTCTTTACTATCACGGTAAGTGGAACTCACGAAGGCTTTCTTCCTTCCCACTTCATACTGCGGCAACGCGGTGATGCGGTTGTGCGAATCGCTCCCTTTTACACGACATATCGCTTGCGGGATGTAAGTTAGACGCGCCACGCCCAAAACCAAAAGGTTTTCTCTTCAGAAATATTCGCATGAGATCTGATGGAGGAATAGGGGGTTCGAGGATTGTAATTTTTTTTTCTCTCATTTTTTCCAAAAAGGCCACTGCTTCGAGATGACATAGCAGATTATACATCGAGCATGCAGGGTGACACGCCCGTTTATCACAAGTCCGCGTGCGCTACAGTCGGATTGCGGTAGCTGTTTAAATGCGCCATAATTATGATAGCACGATGATTCGTCGGAAATGCGGAAATATAGCCCGTTTGAAGGTCATAGAATCGTGCGCGATTACGCGAGCGTTTTCGCGACCTGTGGGAAACCGCCGCCCGCAAAGTCGGCCATGTGTCTGCATACAATACATGCGTACATGGCGACACACCCGTTCGTAGATTGTTGATCGCGTCGACAAGCATTCGGCATTCCTTAACATTGAGTCACGAACTTAATATATTATTAGATCAGCTATTTCGCATATTACATTTATTGAGCTCTCAATCAGATAGGGTGGAAACTGATGATTGCGTTGACGTCGGTGGTTGTTGTGTAACCGACCATATCCAGAACGGTCGAATTGCTTTTGTGACGTAGATGCCAATGAGAATACGCCTACGATTTCAGATTATTGTCAAATGGACTACTTGTCGAATACTCTTCGTAGAGCTTGTTTTGCACTTATATTATACTTATAAGTTTTACACTTATATATACGGATACGTAAATTACGTAATCATACTAAATCTGCAAAAACTATTCTTAACCATCATTAATTGCTTTCGTATTACATAATTTTAAATCATTCGATAATTGCAAGATTAAAAAAATTAAATTCTTTATTCTATGAAATTTTTCATTTAATTCAGTCTTGCTCAATTTTAAATCATTCAATAACTTCATAATTAAAAAAAATAAATTTAAGAAAGATATACTTCTTAAGTTTTCATTAAATTTTTTATTTTAATACATTTTTCATTTAATAATATAAAAAATATAATAAAAATTTCAGAAATGTCTTTCAAGTTTTTTATCTTTAAAAATTTTAAATAATCTAAAATTATGTAATACAAAAATATTAATTAATAATGTTATATAATTAATAGTGTTTGAAAACCATTTTTCACATATTTAGTACAATTACATAAACATACAGAATTTAATATATTATATATTTTCGTATTACCTTTTAATGTATTATCACCATACACACGTATAAAATACATTGAAGAAACTTTACTTCCAAATTTAAAGATAAAAGTAGCAAACACTTTTTTCCTTCACTTAGTAATATTATTTAATAACATAAATGTTATAAAATATTATAATAAAATTGTTTTAAATTTATATATGTACTTGTTATAAATTCATATGTGCGCTACCTGAATGAATTTATTCTATAAAAATAGGGCATATAAAAATTTTTCGTGAATAAGTCAATCGCTGGTGCTTTGAAGCTAATGCCTATAAGTATTCTTGAAAGCCAAGACTACAGAGTAACGACCTCCTTTTATCTCATTTATGCAGCTTATAGACAGTGCAGTGCGCACGTGCTCGTACAATGGCGCAAATGACGCTGTTATGTAACAAGTGTTCTCTGCGTGTCGTTATGTGTGCCACGATGTGTGTCTACGATTGAATTTTGCCAATCAATTTCGTCAACGTTGAATTTAAGATTATACAAGATTTGCTACAATGTTCGTCAAAAAGAGATGTATAAAATCTGTATCTTTAATTTTTTCAATGAATCCTGAAAGTAATTAGTATTAACCATAAACAATTAATGGAAATTTTTTAATCTGAAACATATTTTACAACGACGCTTTTGATTCGTCTAGGTACAATAAAGAATTTTGTATCCACCCTTGTACAAACTTCATTATAATTGTCAGTGCAAAGGATGTATTTATATGCTTGCACATATTCACGAATATTAAATAAAAGAATAAGGAAAATCAGAAAATTTATCTATTATCACAGAAATTAAATTTCTACCAGCTAGGATAATAAAATTACGGTCACGCAAGAAAAATGTAAGGACTCGTGACTATTAACAGGTTTCATAGTCCTTGACTTTCGCTTTGTGTAATTAACATCTTGTTTTTACTTACTGGGTCATATAATGTGTTACGTGATATGATTTCATCATATTTTTGACTATTACTGTGAAGTAAAGTAGAGGGTAATGATATTTTTTATAGCAAGGGATATCTTAGATAGAAATTATACTATTGTAATCTTTGTGTAATTTATCGTGAATTTATAATTTAATTAGAAAAACAGTCTAAACAGTTCGTGCGCGTTAAAGTTTATATCCATAAGCTCGAAACTTATTACTTAGATTTTGTTGTAGATAATTGCTATTTTTTGAATTCATACATTACAAATGAGTTCATTTATCACAAATATGTGGAAAACGCTATATTCGGTCAAGGTAGATCTTCGTCCTTAATATTTTTTGTGAATTTGTACAATTTCTAATTCAAGTGAACTGTGTGCCGATTATTTGTCCAACACAATGAAACACAATTTTCTTGAAACACAATCCTAAACTAAAACTGGAGTAGTAATATCATAAATTAAATTGACCAGCAACGTAATATTATTGATGCTATAAACATCTTTGAAACACTATGAATAATTTCTGCGTTTTCCACTTGTGTTGAACATTTCATCGGTTTTTATTTAATGTTCATACACTTATATTTTCTGTGTTTATTAAACATGGTACATCAAATGTTATAATATATTATAATACATTTAATATATTATACATCTATACGATAAATACTTCAGTACAAAAGTTATTTTTTGTTATCTACGGTACTTGAAGCGTATAAATTTTTTGTCAAAAGTTTCAATTCTTATTTTTATTAAATTTTTTTATATAATTAGCCGTCATATAAATATCATTAGACGCTTATTTTTCCTCTAGATACAAGAATAAACACCAAAAGTTATCACAAATAATTCAACCATACAGAAATATTATATTACTTTGTTTAATTATATGTATAGATAGTTGAATAGATCAAGTATAATTATTTATACTTGCTGTTTGTTTTGCGCACACAGGATCGATAAAGATCAGAGGCGATAAACCGACAGGAATGTGCGGAATGTTCATTCAAGGTATATAAATATGCTTTATGGGCTATATCTGTGATCTGTGATAGATAACGTAGATATAGAATATCCACCTAGAAGTCATAGATAATCCATGCCACTTTATACATCGTTCTTTCTACATGATTTCATTGTTTTCTAAATGTAAGATGTTAAATTAGATAGAGCCAGAATTTATACCTCAATATAGACACAAATGTAATTTATTCAAATACTGAATAAGAGGCTATATTCTTTGTAAATATTAAATAAGAAGCTATATTCTTCGATTTATTAAAAGCACTTTTTTTTTCATTTTTATTTCAAGAATAATATCACCACGAAAATAGTAAAGTTGTATCTATCAATAAATTATAAATTTAAAAAAAAATTTTATTAATTAAAGAATTAACCAAGTATCTATATACTGTAGCCAAAAATATCTTAGCCAAATTATACGCCAATAAATAAATATTGTATTGTAATAACGAACTCTAACGGAAGATGGTATTCTTTTCTTTTTTTTATGTCTCTTATAAAGACTTTCTTTTCTAAAACCACTTATGCGTCTGTAAATAAACAGCGCGATCAATGACTGCCAATGACTGATAAAACATGCAAGTTACAGTAACACCATTGATAAACAACAGTAAAAAGCCATTAATTTTTACTGACGCTATCGCGTCGCTTTTATCATCCATCGATCTTTGGTTTGAGAAAAGAAAAAGAAAATCTAATCGAAAGGAAAAGCTCGGCGTTAATGTTAAACGCAACGAGATTTTTATCGGTCTTTAAAAGGGCCTAGAATCAACGGACTTGTGGGAGCGCGTGCGGAGCGTTCATTCGCCGTTATTGATTCCCCCGCGCGCCGTCCCCATACAACCCTCCTGCACACCCCGTTCGCCCTTCTCTCCTTCTCTACCCATCGCACAACTGCGCTCCTTCTGTCGTTGATGAAATGCACTTGCAGACACGGCCGTTCTCCTTTACTTCTATGTTGACTTCCCTTTATTTCAGCCAATAATAGGTACGCGCCAACTGATCGATCGCGCGTGCAGCACACTTTTCTGATTTATCGCAAGTGCCGCCTTCTCCTAGGACCCTCGCGAGGGTTCGTTGAAGGGAAAAATAGCACATTGCTGAAACAGTTCAGCAGAGGCGCATGTGATCTTACTCCATGTTGAAAATTAAAGTAATTTTCTCTTAAAAAATGTTAAAATATAAGATTAATCAGATATGGAGAAAAGAAATATTTGGACAAATTATGCTCGAAGTGATGCAATAATTTTATTTTTTAATTTATAAACTTTAAGTATTAGACGCGCTGAGTTGGAAGAGAAAGAGGGAACGCATAATTGTTAAAATTTTAACATTAAAGTCTTCTTTAAAAAATATAAAAAAGTATCACAGATTTTCATTAAAGGAAATTTTTCAACAAAGCATATTTCGCGCGATAAAAAAAAATATTTTAATTTTTGACAAGACAAAATATTATTCTATTCGTTATTAAATATGTCTATTATCGAATTCTATGATAACAAAAAAACAATTATATTCTCTCTAGTCTAAAAATAATAATTTAATTAAACATTACTAAAAGAGCAGTAGATGTCCAAAAAAGAAATTTTGTCAGGAGAAAATTGTTGCACACAAATTCTTCGTAATTAAATTTTCTATTTAATAAAAATTGTTAGTAGTGTTATTGCCAGTTTTAACTTTAAAATATACTTTATAAACTTTTTGTATTTTATAACATAGATATATTTTCTTTTTTTACTTGTATAATATACAGTATTTATATATAACATTTTTCCGCATAACTATTCAGCTTCAAAGAAAAACTGAATCAATTTCCTTTCTATAACAATGACCAATTTAACCGAGATTGTTGAAACATTTATATCGAAGACACATATAGAAACGGTCATTAGTTGTTCCCTGCGTAATAGTGTCTTCACTGCTCACGGCATGGACTTTCGTATTACGTAACCCACTGGACGGCACGCGTATCGATTTCATGGCGCAAAACGTCGAAAGTCGCTCATTGCGTGCTCCATTGCATTGTCATGAGCAATAAAAGAAACGCGAACAAAATTTAAACGGCATCAATAACTAATAACAAAGTATCATTTTGATAAAAAGAATCATAACAGTGATTTAGAACGAACACGAATTAATCAAAAACATCGATTAATCCTAAAGATATATTATTGTTATTCCACTATCACATTCAGATATAATAATAACATCACATTATATATACACTAATTTCTTTCTTTTGATTGCTTTAATAAATAGTAAATAAGAAGATAATGCAAAAAAAACTCGGATTGAACTACGATTTTAGACGGATTAATGTAACTAAACTCTCTTCTCTCTCTTTTAAGTATTACGTAAAATTCTTTATATGAAATATTAACTGATATTAAACAAGCATAGTTATACATTAAATGAAAGAAAAATAGTTCCTCTTAATACAAAATTTGAGTCCCTCCTCTCCACTCTAATAATATATTTTTGAAATATCATTAGCGGAAGTTTAAAAAATGTATAAAATTAAATGTAAATAAAGGGCTTTATTTGCATTTAATTTTATTTATTAATAAGAGTCCTTATACATATATTTTTATTAAAAAATGTAAGTTCGAGAAAAAGTCGCTTTATATAGTTACACGCATACGGATTTCAATGTTTTAATAAATATCTTCAATAAATCTACTTAATTAAATAAATAAAAGGAAAGGGTCATTTACAATAAAAAAAAAAAAAAAAAAAAACCTTTAGATACCTATAGGAAGAAAATTCTTGAAGATTAACGCACGAGCTGGTCTCTTAATTGTGAACTTAATGATACTTCCGTATAAAGGCGCTACAAAATAAAGTGAAAGAAGACGCTGTTAGACGCGACGTTTGCATTTCGCCTGAATTCTTCCCGATTGCCTCTCTATGAATAACGACATAAGTCTCGCTCTTCGTCCCCGGGCAACCCTGCGCAACAGCGAGCGACGCGCAACAGATACACACCGCGTTATTATACCCCCGTAGTTCACGTGACGCGCTGCCACTACATAGCGCACCCGACTCTCCTGCACTCCCGACTTTTTTCCGTCCCCTTTATACCCGTTAATGACCGTATATGGTAGAAACAGCTGGCGCGCAGGAAATGAAACGCCACGCAACTCGTGAGTGATTCACGAACTCGAATATTCATGCCGCCGAGAACGAGTGAGATGTTATGTACCATGCATGCACCGCACTTTCGTTACCCTTTCGTCGTTGTATCACTTGGATGTGTTTCATTCGAAAATATTCTCAAGGGGTTATTATAAATTGGGCAGCAGCTGCTACTCATTTCCATTATAAACATTTGGAGCATTTATTGCGTTAAATATGAATACGAGTATATGTATTAATATATATTACTTTTCTTTGTACGAATTACATGAGTAAATTAAACTTACAATTAGATTCACAGATGTCTTAGCGATAAATTCTGTGAGAAAATACAAAAATATATGGTAAATAAACGGTAATATTCTAGACTTGGATCGCTGATGATGTATCTCGACTTCTCATCAACTAGTTTTAGTAGTTTAGCATACACACAAATCAGACGCAGAACGCACTAACGAAATGCTTACTCCTGTCTTCGCCAAAGATATAGAATAAACCACCGCTGTAATTAAGTGCAAATAGTATCCCTAATGACTTTGACGGTATTTATGACGACGGTAATTATTTCAGCTTGACCAAAAAAGTGCCTTATTAGTCCATAGCATAATCGAATATAGGATAGGGCGGGGCTATTCCGTTAGTCTCAATCTTAAAGTGTAATATAAAATTTACGGTAGCCAATAATATCTCTTTGCAATGATATGCTTATACTAATAATACCTCATACAATCATAATTATTTGTTGAGAACACAAGCGTGCGATCTTCAATATGTGCTGTTCAGAAAGATAAACATTATCGCGAAAAATGAACGAAAGAGGCCCGCTCTATTCTACTATATATATGCTATATCTGTATGTCTATAGAGATTGATCCATTTTCTCCCTCTTGCAGGTTATACACACGAGGCGTGGATTAATCACGAGGAGCCGCCTAAATACGCGACGTTACGTTCCGCGGCGGAGCTAGCGCGTCCGGTAGTACCATCACCACCGCCTGCAGTCGCACAGCAAGAGCTACCGATCTCGGTGCTGACTGGACCGGGCTTGCATCAAACACCATCGCATCAGGCGACGGTCATCGCTACAAATCCGTCATCGTCATCGTCCTCGTCCTCGTCTTCAACGTCATCGTCTGCCGCAGCGTCGCTATGCCTGCCGCCGCGAAAGAGTCTCTCGATGTCCTTCACCAGCACTGGCACCGCGCTCTCCTTACCGCCGAAAAAGAAGGACATCTACCGTCCTTACAGCCTGCAATCGATCTCGGAGATACGTACGTCTGCCGAGGAGGATCTATCGGCCGCACAGGCTATTCTAGATCTCAGCGCGTCGCCCGCCGCACCCACGCATTCTGTTTTTATTCACACCCTGTCGCCACCGCCGCCGCCGCCACCGCCACCACCACCTCCGGCTGCCGCCGCCACCGCCGCTGCCGCTGTTGCTGCAGCGCCGAACGTCCCCGCGTCGCCACACCAGCAACAACAAGAACAACAGGAACATGAAGAACAAGAACAACAGCAACAACCACAGCTACAACCAGCGCCAACGACGGGTATACCGGTCTCTGTGCTTGTGCCGGTGCCTAGCTCGCAGACCAATCAGCTACGCCAACAGGAGCAAACGCCACCGCAGCCGCAGTCGCCTGCGACCGCGGAAGCCACTAGCGGAAACTGCAACGTCGGCAGGGACAGGTAAGTCTCACGCTTCAGCAATTTAACTTCCTTCTGTCCCCGGAGCAGAAAAGAGATCCTTCATAAATTATTAAATTCTCAGGCTCGTTTTTACAATATGTGGTTATACCTTTATAGATATTCATCAATAAAATTCATTCATGAATTTCTTGATAATTTTTAATCTTTAGGTAAACATGTATATTGTTAAAACAGGGTTTAGAGAATATTCTCTTGTGTATATTTTCATTACAAAAACAATTGTGTATTAAGTAAAATAACATTTAACATCGGCACTTCAAAAAAGAAGTACTGTTGTTTGAAGAAAATACAATACTCATATAAAACATAGAGATTATTTTATGTTTAAGGTGAATAATTGTATACTCAATGTTTGAAAACATAATATGTTTAAGAAGAAAAATAAAGAGACAAATAAGATTCGTTTTTCAATTTTAACATTCTTATATCTAGCAAAACGTTCGAATCTGCCAACTTGAACAATGTGTTCAAAAAGCTTTAGGGCTCAAATAAAATGAAAGGAATAAAGAACATGAAATAATAGATTTCAACTTACTAGAAACTGGATACATCGGAATACCTCATAGGTTGAAATTTCTTATTCCTTGTTTCGTTCATTGTGTCTGAGCCCTTATCATCCGAGAATCATCATAACTATATCCACCTTTCAACAGCACCACCAGCAGCAGCAAGACTGTCGCTTACACCTACGAGGCCTTCTTCGTGTCCGATGGTCGATCGAAACGACGCGGCGGTAACGGCAACAACGGTGCCGCCGTGCCCGACAAAGAGGCAGCCCAACCGGACAGGCCCAAGTTCACGTGCACCGAGTGCGGCAAACAATACGCCACGTCGTCGAACCTGTCGCGGCACAAGCAGACGCACCGCAGCCTCGACTCCCAATCAGCCAAAAAGTGCATTCACTGCGGCAAGGCGTACGTCAGCATGCCCGCCCTAGCGATGCACGTGCTCACGCACAAGCTCGCCCACAGTTGCGGCGTCTGCGGCAAGATGTTCTCGCGACCTTGGCTACTGCAGGGTCACTTACGTAGCCACACCGGCGAGAAGCCGTACGGATGCGCTCATTGCGGCAAGGCGTTCGCCGATCGCTCGAATCTAAGGGCGCACATGCAGACACACTCGGCTGACAAGAACTACGAGTGCTCAAGGTGCCACAAGACCTTTGCCCTCAAGTCCTATTTGAACAAACACCTGGAATCGGCGTGCCTGCGCGACGAGGAGATGCAGCAGCAGCAACAGCAGCCGCAACATGCCGGTAACAACGCCACGCAGCAACAGAACACCAATCGAGGCTTGTAGCAGCGCTTCGAGAAGAAGAACAACGACGCCACGATGATTGAAGACACGAGAGAAAGCTAGCGGTGCCCTATGATCGCCGCTTGATCGCGAAGAGGCGCGAGGGTACGAAGAGCAGAAGAGAGGATATAAGGTTTGCCCGTAGATTTTAAGTAGAAAAGTGCCAGTAGAGACAGAAACGAGAGCTAGAGAGAGAGAGAGAGAGAGAGAAAGAGAATGAGCGAAAGAGAGAGAAAGAAAGAAAGAAAGAAAGAAAACAAGAATGAAAAGGAGAGACGAATAAAGAGTTAGAAGAAAAGAACGGGAGCAAGAGAGAGAGAGAGGGAGAGCGTGAGTTTATTAATAATGTCTAACATTAATAAAAACGTCCAGTAATGTTAAGTCGTAAAAAAAAAAAAAACACGTCGAACGATGACGTCCACACTGCAGAGTCTAGTCACTCTAGTCGATTATATACCTATTATATTATATTATATAATATTATATTATTATATTATATTATTATATAAATAGTATATATATTTACTAGCGCGTACGATTCTAGTCCGCGAAGCTCGTTACGAAGACATTATTTATTAATATTTAGCTGCCTAAATTAACACGGGAAGTAAAGTAAGAGATCCCAGGATTCGCTAAACCGACGATGGATCCATAATCGCGGTTCACGAGCCGCGCTCGTCGAATCTCGATCACGGCGCGATCTCGGTCCTTCTCATTGCGATCGAGGCCGATCGCCGTGCAACATCGGAACGCGCAGGTGTGATCGATGATAATTCCATAATTCGCAATCGATTACTGATTGAAATTAATTTTCAATTAGGAAATTGCGCAAGCAGAGAACTAATCCTTGAAATAACCATTATATTAATCAGACATATACGATATTTTGAAAGAATAGCAGAACTAAACGGAATCGATTATCCCATCTGTTGCAGTTTATCAATAATTTGATTAACGGTCACTTCAAACAACATCGCTTGGGACGAGTAAAATATTTCCAAATATTGACTACATAACTTCAACAATTGTACTACATTCGATGTGACAATGCTAATGCGACTGTTTGAAGATACTTGCGCTTAAAATTGTGGAGAGTAAAAGGGGGTTAACAGTCATTCGCAGTAGACGTTCTTTTTAATATTTCATTGAGTTCGAGCCATTGGGATGGAGAACGATGAAAGCTATAGCTAATCGATAAGTGCGGTAACCAACGAGTACACATGGTCGAAGTTATGTCTTCGACAAATGAACGAGTATTCTTACGGAAGATATATGGACTGAATCTCAATGGAAATCTTTATCCCTCCTCATTTTTCACGAGCTAAATCGTCGACGCACACCTGCGTATTTCGCACGAATATGCGATTTACGCGCCACGTGTAACTGGTAACACGCGCACATTTTCAATCATGAAACGAGCGGCTATGTCGTGATATCGAATCGATGGTGAAAAATGATGCGCGAGGTATCGCGCGGGAGTAGTCACTCGCACGAATCGACTAGTTGCGTCGTGGGCGCGCAAGCACGCGTATGGGGTATCGTATAAACCGAGACTCACACGTACATCCACGTATTTAGAGCAAAATTCGAGTAATAGATGCGTAACATTGTTATACACATATTTTATAGAAGCAATATAAGAAAAAAAAAAATATGACGACACGTACGGTCAAAGCAATGTTTCGAAACAACGAATTATATAATTATACATTATTAGAGGCGAACACATCGAAGTTTAACGAAGTCTCGAGCAAGAACCGACGATATATGCTTAGGCATGATGGAAAATGATCGCCCAATCCACACCCCCTGCTTTCTTTTCTGGTAAAGACAGAGAATCTTAAATGTTCAATCGGTGATTCTTTTAAAATAGTAATAATTTGCTTTTACGATTTTTAAATTGTTCCTTTTAATTCACCTGACAATGTAACAAATCTCTATACTATTTGCGGTAATAATCTAGATTGTTTCTATCAATATTGATACCAATTGATAATTTCAACAGGCAAAACTAATAAATTCAACGCAGCGTATTCTACTAATTGCATAGATCGTGCCGCGTTGAGTATTTAATCATATTCATAAAAAAGTCATTAATGACGTTTGCGTGATGAATATACATCAAATATATTGGTCTACATATTGAATTATGTTATCAGAATAAATTTGTTATATTCATTCATAATTCAATCAACGTATTGTGTTGCGCCGTATAGTTGTGAAACCGTATAAAAGATAATTATTAATTTCTCCATTACAATTAATTGAGTTTTTATATTTTAAAATAAAATATAATCGATGACGTATTGCTGTGCATTTAATCGCGAATTTAAATATAATTTTACACATTTTTTATTAAGAATAAGAGAGAGAGAGAGAGAATATAATCGCACTAAACGCAATCAGAGGGGTGTGGATCACACGCTTCACGTCGCCCAGCGGAAAAAAATAATAACACTAAAATAATAATTATTACGGCCGATGAGTATATACGGGCAATATGTCCAAACATCTTATTTTGCAACGATCATATTATCGAGAAGCGATAACATATTTTGCATGTACAGTATAGAAAGAAACCTCACCGCCAAAAAAAGGAAAACAGAACGAACAATATTTTTCGCGTAGCTCGTTCTTCGGATCGAATCGTGTCTAATAAGATTGGTCGATAATGCTTGACGCGCAAGTTTTGTTTCATTCTTTTTTTTAAATTTCATCTCGCGCGGCGTTAGCCGCTAATAAATACGCCACGCTGCTATTAATGCATATATAAGCATATATAAATATACGGCTATAGAACAATAAATGATTAAGCAATACTAATTTATTTGCGTAGCATACAACGAACAAATCTGCAATATTACGCACCGCTCGCTTGAAAACTTGCGTTAAGTCACAAATCTCTCTAATTTCCTTTGGCTGTTTCGTTTGTCATCGCTTATTCGCTTATTGTGTCATTCGTTTGTGCCATATTCTTCGTTCTGCGCTTATTTCTTTGTATAGTAGAAATATTGTTACTTTCTCGATCCCATAATCATGGTGTCATAATTATTTGTTCCTGTATTTATTACTGACGGATTGTCAAGAGATATCGAAGTTACACACTTCTTTCAGATTTTCATCTTGGAGCTATTTCGTCTTGACATTTTTTATGTATCGCGTATTACTAATTTCTTGACAATTTCGTCGTGTATTATTGTCATTGTAATATTATTATTATATTTATTATTTATTATTATTGTGGTATATATTAATATTTATTATTATTAGTATTATTATGCTAGTACAACGATTCGATACAACGATTGATATTCATGTGTTACAAGTATAAAACTAAAACATGTGCAATTTCCATTTTGATTCGTATAAAAAAAGAAAATGCCATTCCGTGCGACAAGCTATTTTATTTAAAGTAGTCTCGCGGGTATAGTTATTAGTCGATACACTTAAACTTCCGAATCGTGGTAATATATATGCATAATATATATACATTTATATATTATACGTACACGTAAACAGAACGTCCTCACTAGTAGAGGTAAATCATAAAGCAATTCCCGACACTTAAAAAAAAAAACAAGAAAATAGGACACAACAATGTTAAAGGGTTGCCATTTTGTTCTATTCTGCAGAAATTTTATTCGTTATGTCCGTTTATTTTTAACCTATTCCAAAACACTTTCTTTTTATAAATTTTATTAATTAATTTGTTTAATGTGACTTCAGGAGCTAATAAAGAAGGCATCAACGATCAACATCAATAATTCTGTACAAGAGTTCTATTTTTGCAGATTACTTATTGTACTATTTAGGCAATTCAAAGGTTGCTGTTTAAATGCTCATGCAGCTTCATTCTATCTTCCGTATGTAATAAACGACGAAAAGTAACCTATGTGTATTTACATTCAAGCAATACTTAGTACAGCCGATATTTCACGATCACAAATGATTCGCAATATTTAATTGCATAGACTTTTTTTTAAAAGGGATCGTATTGCTTTCGATTTTACCGCCAATTGTGGGACATCCTGTATATAGTCACACAATTCATAATTCAAGCGTGTATAGAGAAAGACTGTGCTCGTTGGACTTAAATGCCATTATGAAAACATAAATCGGAGTTTTAAAAGGGAGCTACGATCGAAAGGGAGCATATCCATTTGTTTTCTCACGATTTGTAGACACGCGTAGAAATTGAACAGTTGTAAAGCGCTGATTAGAGAAAAACGGCCGGTAACTGTAGTCATAATTAGCGAACGGCGAGGGTTCGTTGTGGGAATTGCGTCGGTTCGTTAAACAATTACCTAGTCAATTTTTTTAATACGAATTGTTACTCGACGACATGAAAAGAGTCATGCGGAAAAAATTTATTCCCGGTAATTTATTTTTTTAGCCCGTATAAACATAGCGATTGTGACTATAGAACAAAATTTTGTAGAAAGACAATTAAAGGATTTATTAAAATTATAAATATACCTTCCCTTTTCAAATAGGACAATGCGACGTAATGAGCACTGCATAATTTAAAGTTAATTGTAAGGAGAAGGGACGCAAAAAGTTTTCCTGTGATGAATCTCAATAACGATCTCTGCTAAAGATAATGATTTCATAAAATTACTAAACTCTACTCTGAACTTTATATAATTATCAGCTTGGCATCATTATTATTTATATATCTATGTTATCCTTGCAAAAATGGTTACATCTCACTTAATTGGAATATCGATCCTTTTATCACCACTCCATTTCCATTTTTATACAATTTCACGTTTTAAAACGATTATCATATTCTTGTACTTTTCTCGCTTTCCTTTCGCGGATATATCATTGCCTTAAATGCCAGCAGAGCGGCTACTCCTATAGCGAATTTCTCGAGCCTCGCCGATAGTTAGAATCGAGGGAATCGATTCAAGCTCAACCCTGTTATCGTGAAATCGATGTTATATAGAGGTGCTCAAAGAAGTGTGTACAAAACATAAGAGAAACAGAATATAAATTAAACGACATTAAATTTGATGGTATATTTATTGATAACGAGAAGTGAATGCGGCGAATATACTTATTATAGCGGTAGTTTTATCGAGGTTAGAAATGGAAAATAAATCCGTTTCATAGTCGATACTCTTGTGTAAAAAAATTAAATCCCTATCTTACTCTTACACTCTTTAATCGCGGGATTATAGTGATACATAAGCTTCTATATTGCTATATTGTACTATATCGACATATGCAATTGGTCGAAGGAAGGGCTCTTTTCGTGAAAATGCACTAAAACGCGCGAATATGTGATTATCTGTCGTTTCGGTTTAAAAAAAAAATCTATTTCTACTGTACATGAATATGACGACTTCAGTCGGTTTCACGCTAAGATTTTATCGTTATTATTATTAATGTTATGTGAGAGTTCTCATTCGGATCAAATTAATTTATGAAATTAATTTCTTATTTTTATGTGCATTATATTAAAATATATTAATTTATTAATAACGGTTGCGTGTAAGAGCTTAAAATTTTTGCCATTATTGCAAACAGTGATACAAAAAGATACAATGCAGATAACGTTACATAACGAGACCACTTAAAATTACATTTTTAGTATCATACTACGTTGTAACACGCTAGCAGCACACTAATCACGTACCAAGCTATCTCTAATCGCCTAATGTCATCTATAATAATTATGGCGTCCTTATCGCGCGGAGAGGAATAAAGACGTATAGAGAGCCCTTCCTCGTCCAATCGAAACTTTAATCCTCCTCTTTCGTACTTTCCGCTTCGATCTGAAAACTTGGCTCTTTAAAGAAAGCCTTCTCATGGCGTGCTCGAGAAGTCGAGGTCAGAATCAACGTCGAAACGTACTCTCTTTGTGGTACAGTATAAACAACTTCTACTAACAAAACTACAGACGTGCGCAATACTTTCGTGCGACTCGACGCGGTCGACGGAGATTCTTTTACGCACGCACATCTATGTTACATGCAAGCGTACACACGGAATGACACAACAAACACCCACATAAGCACACACATTCATACACACTCACGCACACACACATTCATAAGCGACAGTCCTCTTTTGACTATACTGGTTCTTCAACTCTCCTATCTCGAGTGTCCTTGCACCTCCAGTGGTTTTAAGGTCAAACGGCTGGGAAATTTCGGTCGAGTCGTCGTACGCTCTAATTGGCAAGCTTGCCGCCGCTGTGAAAATGGCCACGCTCTCCCGTATATATACGCTTCTCTCGTTTCAGTTTACCTGGAGCGCCCGTTTATCCGGGGTGATATTTTCCCGCGCTGCCGGGGCGCCGTTTTTACGCGCTAGTTTTGCCACGCGCGATTTATCGAACTCGATCCGCGTTTAATTACGTTGCACTTTCCCGAGAGACCCCGGGCAAAATATGCTGCCACCGAATATACATATATATATAATTTTTTTTTTTCCAAACTGATATCGAATCACCGTTTAATTTCGCCGTAATATAAATTAAAGCGAGCCCCTCCCCATTGGCCGCCTGTAAAACCCAACATTGTTTTAATCCACATTGGACGAATTCGCGCCCGTGTCATTTTATTTTAATCTACGTTTGATTTAACTTTAATTTAGCCCGTGCAGGTCGGCCATCATTTCGCTCCAATTTACCTTTGATTTAATTGCAATATCCGGCCGCGCCGCGCGCCTAACCGTCGTTTTATTTCAATTTATCTTTGATTTAATTGCGATTTTCGTCCACGCCGTTTTATTCTGTTTTAACTCACGAGCCGCGTATTTATTCGAACGTGCATTTTTGAACCACTGCAAAATTCTCATTTGTCATCCCTTGCAATACGTGCATTTTTATTGAAATGGAAAAATTGAATAGAATTTTTGTTCAATCGAAAAATTGATAAAATTATAGTTAATGCAATAACAATTGAATGGTATGCGTGGGCAGACTGGATTAAAATTAACACATGCTCCGGGAAAAAAAAATGAAGAAACGCGATAATAATCGATCCGTGCAACAATGCCTGCAGTAATGTCAAACTATCGAAAAAGATATGTGTGTGATTTTTAAATAAAAATAAATTTGCACGCGCATCAATTCAATCTCTCGCATTCAATGCAATCGTACCGTCGCTGATCGACTCGCCGATATGTGTCCGAGTTGCAATCTGCGTTAATTGGACGTAATTTTCAGAAGACACGCGACGTACGGAATATATACACGGAAACACAAGTCGCACAGGCACGCCCCCCGTCCATCGCAAAACGAAGAGATCGCGCTAAACGGCGAGCAATCCGCATTGCCGAATAGAACAGCGTGTTCTCGTAAATCGATACTTTCACACTAAAAAAAAAATCAGTGTGTATTTAACACCATGTCTATAAAATTGTCTGCGTCGATGTTAATATCAACATTAACATGACACGGATTTAAATCCACTCCATGACGATGTTGATTTCCAAAACGCGTTTTTAGATTTTGACGTTCTTAATATACATTTTAAAAATATTCTCTGGAAATTTCAAGTTGATTTGACAAAAATTCGCGGAGTTTTATGCGAATTTAAAGTATACAGGTTTGAATAAATTAGAACAAGTATAAAAAGATACAAAGGCAGTCCCCTACGGGTGAGTGAATAACATAATTTATGCCAGTCTAATTTATACTTGTATTAGCAAATACAAGCATATAGTAAATGCAAATACTTAAAACTTTAAACGCGCTAGATAATCTAATAAACTAATTAAAGTGCTATCGACAGATCTTTTCTATCTATTTATGTACATTTATTGATTTTAAAATTAACACCATTGTAGTGAGAATTGACTGCAAAAATTTACACCAGGGGTCTTATTCTGTACACGTCTACCGATAATTGTTGATGTCGTTATGTGTCTTGCACAAATATTTTGTATGGTAAAAATAACACCGACAACTATCAGTAGACGTGTATGGAATAGCACCCTAAGGATTATAAATTCAAACCACGTTGATCTCAATATTAACATTAACAATAAAAATTATACAGACAGTCATGGCATTAAATCCACACCAAAATTTTTTTTAAATGTCGCGTGTCACACTTTTCTCCACCCTGCGCGATGTGGAAAAGAACTTTATGAGAATGCGAGCGAAGATAGAAACGAAAATTGGTAATTCTTTTTCATCGTGTGTAACTTATCTTGATTATTTATTCGCACTTTCGACGAGAGCGCGAAAATTTTCAGAACGGCTAAAACGTAGTTTTTCGCATTTGGTCGACACTCACAGATTCTCGAATCTCTTACAGTGCAATGAAATGATCCTCCTCTCAGATAAGATAACGCTGTGTAGGCATATACGAGATAAACGCGCGACGTACTTTTGTAATCCTTCCAACCAGGGCCTTGACGATTTTTTAATCGTTTGTTAGCCTGTCTTAGGCATAAGCGAGAGGAAGAAATATAAAAAACCAATTTAAAAGGGAAACTGAACAGTTCAAGGAGAGATAACGTAAGAGACAACGGTACTTAGATATGAAATTACATGCTACTCTCTTTACTCTCGATCGCGATTAAGCGTGACCAGTTTTTACGGTATCGTAGATCGGTCGAAAGTCCAAATAAGATTAATTGGGCAGCCGTTGGTGTCTAAGTTTGCTAAACGAGAAAACAAAAATCGTTATTACGGAACATTTCAGAATCGGTTGCACCGACGCTTAACTATGATTAAGTGAATATTCCATTTTACTATTTAGATATAATAGCATCATAATTTACGATCTAAAAGAAGAATAATGTCTATCAGAGATCAATAATAAAAACGACTTTTAAACTACAGAACACTGAGCGTATTTTGTCGAAAATGATAACTGTACTGAGCGACGATCGTCTTGTTCCTCAAAAGAGGAATCAAATATTTCATACGAACACAGAGCACAAATATTCTAGTTACGGTGACCAAATTACAACTAAAGTAAGCAGATTTGCTTTAGAGATTGTCGGATTCATAGTGTATAACTCTAAATCTCTCCCAGTTTACTTTAGATATAATATATGAGAAATGCAAGACGAGCGCGCGTTATGAGGTGATTACATCTTAGATCGTTAATTATGTTCTGTAAAAAAATGTTACAGTATAACGGCGTTAATCGCTTTACAGTTGTCTGCAGAAATTGACGTTAAATTAGTTGGAATACCTATGTCATATTTGGGCGCTAATGCTCGTTACCTAATTTACACTGCACAATATCATCGTTATCATCTATCAGTGTCGTTATAACATGATTATCATTTATGATGACATTTCACAGGCTTGCACACAGTCGGACAGAACCCTGACAATATTGAAAGGGATAAATGGATCTGACTTTGCTGTAGCGAGAAAACGTTGTTAACGTTGAGGTCCAATTTAATCCATATAACAGGGATGCTTACATCACAATATCGTATTTTATCAATTATCATCCCCTGTAATATTAATAAAATTACTATTGCAAATTGCGGTATTCAAGAATTATCATCCAACAGTTTATGCGAGTCCTTTGGTACCAACATAACAATAATTCCAAATGCAACGTTCGCCAATAATGTATATAGTAATAAAATGATACTATCGGAGTATCGTAAGCATCCCTAGGCAAATTGAATTCGCGTTGTATATCCAGCTTCAGGAGATCCCGGATATCCTAGACTCGTTTTCGTCGATAATAAAATGCGCTTAACAGCACGACACTTAGAGATTCATGTGTTCAAACCTAGTTCTAGCATTAAGTATATGCCAACTATAGCCAATCGGGTTTTCCCTATCAAGTGAAAAGAAAAAGAGATAACGATCATCTTTATTGATTCACAAGGGTCTTAAAATCTTAGAAAACGAAAAGCTTTAATTTATGATTTCTATCCGTCAAGCTATTGGAAGCGCGTGGTTAAAAAGCCGTGACGATGAATATCCTGTGAATATCCTGTGTGAGTGTTTATGTATTGTGTGTATGTGTGTGAATTAAATTATTACTTTTTCAAGTCAGATCCGGAAGCTTGAGCAAGAGTTAATGAAAAACGAAAAACCGACTTACACATTTTATTATTTAACATTACCAATTAATCTTCAACGCGCGAAGATGTGCTTTTGTCACCTCGAGAGATAATTCCCGATCAAGTGTCGAAAGATACGGGTATCATGTAACTTGATAACACATCTCGAGTAGAAAACGCCGGCGACGTATTTCATTTATAAGTACAAGGAGAAATTACACCAGATTTACAAATGTTCGTTACCGTATACGACTATTCGCCGGAACGAGATATTCGTGTCGCGATTGTGCAAACTACTTCGCGCTTATGACACCATTCTGCACTTCCGAGTCGCGCGATTTACGTATTGCGGACAGATCGCGATTTGCGAGAGCGGAGAAAGATCGGAAAGTGACTTGATTTTCGCGCGGAGAAAGCAAGCGAGCATCTCGCGGAAAAATGGAAAGTCGCAGCGCTGATGCAATTAAAATCGTCCATCGATCGATTGCCAGATCAAATACAAAGCGAGCGACATTTGGTTCGCACGGATTGTGACGAGGAGGCGTTATAACCGTTGTAATTGACGCGCGTTTACCGATGCATTATACATAGTAAGTATTATACGGTACTTACGTATACATGCGGACTCTCACTCATATATACTCGAATATACAACATAATTGCAATACGTACACACGTACACACATGTATACATATATATTAAGACGACTCGACTGTAAAAGTAATATCGTTAAATACCCTTAGTATCATTAAATTATTAGCATTGGTTTTAGCTTCGTCCCGCATTTTCTTTCTGCCACGTAATAAATATGTATATAAAAGTATAAAAATATAGATATAGACGATACACAACGATGTCACGAGTACTAGGAAGTAGCGGTATAAAGGACTATTTAAATGAAATCAGCACTTAAAGCATAAATATATAAGCAGCAAGATGAAGTAAACTATTATAAATAATATTATACTGGCGAGAGCTGGGTCCCCAGTCGGGCCAATATTCGATAAATATCGGCGTGAAGATCTCGAATTTACTTTTTTCTTTCCGACAAGTGTGGTACATGCGTTTCCGGCTTCCGGTTCTACGTTCTTCCTTCATTTTGTCGTTAAGTATCCGCGAAATTGCCGCGAATATCAATTCTAGTCCGTGTAGATGCCTTTCCGAGTTTCATTCGTAATCATATATATATGTAATCGCAGTTTCCTATAACATTGCAAGTAACATGAAACATAAAATTTCCCTCGAAAAACATTTCTAGCTTTTGCATCATTCCACAAATAAATTTTTCATATTTATTTAGTAAAAGTGATAAACAATTGACACACAATTTTATAGACTGTCCAATAAAAGTAATTAAAACGAATGATGATTAAATATGTTATAGAATCCTTATTTAAATTTATTAATATACTTTTCGTTTTCCTCTTTTCCTCTTTTACTTATCTATATTTAATTTTATATCTTAAGATGACATAGCATATTAAATATCAAAAATTCTTTAGCGATGTGAACGACGATGTGCATTATTAACGTATTAACGTTAAAGATATCGTGATATACAACATTAAGAGACACAGAAGCTATTTCAAACACTAATAATTTTCTACAAAGGCTGGATGGAATATCGTTGTTATATCGGTATTAATTAAATATTGACAAGCAACGTTGCATGCTATATGTTTATTTTACATGTAATATCATATTGATTTCGTGTTGATACGTTAAGAGATCGTAACATTTAATAAATAAATCCTAAGTTAATCTATATAATATTGCCATATTTTAATTTTTCGGACAGAAAAATAAAATTCAGAAAAATGTTGTTGGAAATCATAAATTTATCGATTAACCTAAAAAAAAATTTTAGAAGCTGGGAAAGGCGCTGCATGAACATAGAAAACAATTAATCCGTAAATATTATACGAGCGTCTGTCAAAACGTATGTAAAAACAGAAACATTTTTTACGATGATCCAAAAGTGCGTCCGTAAAATCCAGTCAAGCACTTCGTACCGAGAGAAACTTTATGTAAGTAGATAATGGACGCTTAAGCCGGCCAAACTAAAGTTCCAACACCGGAAATCGTAAAGTATTTACGGAAGTTTTCGGAGTTTTTTATCTTCGCTAAAAAAAGAAACACGTAAAAAATATATCTTCCCTACCATTACCGAGCAGTTTGATCATTTTAATTGCGTAACTTTATCGCAAAGTACACTATGTGTCCAACACAAACGCACCAATGAACACCAAATAAATTTTTATCGAGGAGTTTTTATTTATCACGCGAGTCCGCGCGAAGTTACTAACTTAGTAAGCAATGGAAAACCGAGCAATTCGCGTCTTAACCCGAAAGCAATAATGAAATCAATGCGAAAGAATTAATTAGTCGAATAGGGGCGATATTCCTCGCGTCGAGGATATACGCAACTATATACTTGTTGATCGCCGGTATAGTGCCGGGTCAATAATAATAAATATTTGATAATGTCTCGGCTGTTTTCGAATTCCTTTCGATGAATCATGTCGATGAGAAACGCAGAACACCCTTTTGATACTTTAGAACGCGCGAGCGATTGAGAAATTTTGGAATTTCATCTCGTATCTAGTAGAGTGATCGTTAACGATCGCGCTCGAATCAGGGCAAAGCAATACTCAATCTAGCATAATTTTACGTGTAAAGTCCAAGCGAATGTACAAATGTTTAAGCCAATCCAAGCGCGAAATTTCGATGTTCCCCCGTTTCGGATTACTTTCAATACTCGTGATTCACGATTAATTCGACAGCGTTGAAAAAACCAGAGAGAAAATCGCTGGAAAGTACGAGTCATTGCGTACAAAGATGTTAGACTCTAATAGAGCAATATAACAGCTTTAGAACTTAATCTTTACAGATAAGAGGAAAAAAGAGATATAAATTTTTTAATCTTACAATTTACGAAATCTTGTCAATCGTAAATTATCTGAGACGAATGATTCGCTAGTACGATAAATTTACCATTTGTAAAATAAGCAAATATAAATTTTTAAAATTTGAATTTTTGACAGTCCAATATGAATCGTACGACGTAATTTGAAAAATGCGCCGCGCTGTGGAATTGTCGTGTAATCACGAAGCGCACGAATTTTTCATTGTTTTTGCGTTATGCGAAAAACGTGGTGAATGCAATCGAGGGAATTGAAATCGAGAGAGGGAAAGAGAAAAACAAAATCGCTCAAGGGTGAAAACGAGTCAATAATGATGAAACTGAGTCAATAAAACCTTTCAAGGATGAAACCGAGTCAATAAAATCTTAATAAGCGACTATAATAGTGATATTAAGTACAAAGCTAGCGAGAAAGCAAGAACGATTCGCGCAAACGGACTATGTAAGTGGCTTCCGATCCCTCTCTCGCGGATGCTCAATCGATTTCATACACGTTTATAAGGGAAAAAAAAAAAAAATAGGTAAATAAAAAAAGGAACGCGTGCGTTCACTCGCGCCGCACTTTCGGGATGCCTTAAACGAAAGCCGAAAATCGAGCTCGGTTTCGAATGTGTCCGAGACTTGTCGGGGCGTTAATGTAATAGTTAGATGGTTAATAAGGCCGGTTCCTTGGAAATTGTGAGATGATCACTTTTCGTACTTCGTGTCGTGGAAATGTCTTCTACACCTGTCGTCGTTTACTGTGCTGTCCACTTTGTCTGTTAACACTGTACACGCGTGTCTTCGTGTGCGTGCGTCGTCTGTGTTTGCATGCATGTATGTTAAGCAATGGCTATCGGTGTTATTGTCCGAAAAGCGCATAATTAAATGGAATGTCGGATGTATTTGCCGATCGTTAAAAGCACCCGTCTGTGTGCGAGGTAACGCATTTTACGATCAATAATGAACAACTCCTCTCAACTCACGTTAAAATTGATCACGGTACCATCAAACGATAGACTAAATAAATGACAAAATCGATAGCCGGGATTGTATCCGTGCGGACACATCAAAGAGAATTGTAATATATTTGTAACTGAGTTACCTCGCGATGACGCGCCATCTGATTGTGAATTCGCATTACAAGATTCTATCGTCCGGTTCCACAAAGGTATATATTGAAGCGAATTTCGAAGAGAATTATAATCGCGCATTACACAGAATTTTCGACATTACATATTTTGAAGATTTATTTATTTGCAAAGAAAAAAAAATCAATTCTCTTGTACAATTTCAAAAATTTAGCTTAAAGCTATATATAAACTGTTCTCGATACTCCAATTTCGATTGCAATTTTCAAATATAGTGTGGATTCATTCGTTATCAAAGCTAGGCACGCTTGCGGAGCGAATGAGCTTGATTGGCTCTTGGAACTATGGATCCATCCAATCATGTTTAATTACTTAACGAGCAGATCTAGCCGTTTTATCGACTTGAACTCGCCCATTCTTACATAGCAATAAATTCAATGTTCTTTATAATGAAAAAAGAATATGTATCTAGGAAGAAATGTGTGGAGCCGGGAAGAAATTTCCTTCTATCTATTGCAATATAACTTTATCGACACGAGCCACTTCTTCCCCTTTTCATCTTCTCAACGCTCTTTTCTCATACTATTGGATGCTCGCAGAGCCCATGTTAATCCAATTAAACGTGATTTTAAATCGTTGTTAGTTATAAGGAACGAAAAACAGATACAACGATTAAACGAAAGCAACAAATTCTATAACAGAGTGAGTCCCCTGGAGGGGACAGGAGAGTGAGAGGGAGAGAAAGGAAGAGTGATAGAGAAGAAGAAGAAACAGAGAAAAAGTGCCTATACGCCAGTAAATTATTGTTTAGCGTGTTTAACGCGTTTCATGCGAGTACGGTCAGTGTCAATTACAGGTTTGAAGGAACTGAAGACGACGTACGTTGTGACGAAAGCAATAACACGGCTCCCTAATAAAACGGCAAATCATCTTGGCTACGGTAACGCGATTCTGAATTATTATTATTCTTGTTATTGACAGCGAGAAACCAATAACTGCTTGTCGAATGGCATGAAAACAAATTTACGAAGTAACGAGGATGACTTCCGCGTTAATTGTTTCTAACGACGAGACAAAAATGAGCCACTTGATAAATCTATCCTTCTCCCATCATTCAAGTTCGATCCATTCCACAAAACAGATTTATCAAAACTCGTCAGATTGTATAAAAATGTAATCCATATAAAAATATTTATTATTACAGATTTCGGGGATACTCTATATTTATACACTTATACAATAAGATTTTACATAATTTATCTCGGAAGTAGAAGAAATTTCTAAATCGGAAATATTCCCGCATTTCTCGTCACTATCTCGGTTCGCTTTCTTATATCATCTGGGTGTTTTACCACCTATAATTACAGAAGAAGATATTTAAAGAAAGATCCATTTCACCAAAAAAGGATCCATACAAGTGGAAATCTAATACACGCTTTCAGCGAAATTGTCCTCGTTAATTCGACGATAGCGAATAAAAACGGCCGCGACACTTTCAGGATATATGTGATATCAGGTGAATCTTTACCTTACGCATATAGATATTGATATTGTACGTATTGTGATAGTTATCCGTAAATGCCCAGCAAAAAAAGATTCGCCAATCCGAACGATCCTATACATCCCTCTCCGCCCCACCCCATTCCGAGTACGACTGATATTTACAGGATATTGTTCCAATTGGATGCTCCCAATGAAGCCGGGGTATTCAAAAGCAATAACTTCGTAGACGGTCGCGCGTCCTTAAAGAGGTGCGCGTCCGATATAATATTAATTATTAATTAAAGAAAACGAGAGAAAGGGAATGCGAGAGAATGAGAGTGCGAGATGGAAAAAATGGGACCGAGAAATAGATCAACAAATTTTCAATCCGCAATAGTTTAAGCCTAAAATGACGCAGCCGATTATTTACATATACGCGCGCTTAAACGGTCGAATTTAGAACGTGCGAGACAGAAAAGGAAAGACACGAAGATAATGATGAAATAATGTATTGCGCATAAGAAGCAGAACGAGAGATTAAACGCTTATAAACGATAAAAAGAACACAGCGAGCCTAAGAAGTATAATTAGTAAGAAATTAAAGAGAGTAATTAGAATAAAGATAGCGTTTAATCTTGAGGAACGTGTTGCGAGCATATAGGATCCTTTAATTTCGCAAAAAAAAAATGATGGAGACGAAATATATACATACGATGTATTTCGTCATAGAAATACATGCGAAACAAGAGGAAAAATGAAGGGTAAAATTAGAAAGAAAGAGCAAAATAGAAAAGAGAGAGAGAGAGAGAGAGAGCGTACGTACGTATGTATGTATGTATGAAAAAACGAATGCATGTACTACGTGGTGTGTGTGTGTGTGTGTGTGTGTGTATGTGTGCGCGCGCGCGCACAGGTATTTCGTAGCTTTTACTTAAGAATGCAGTACACACGCAAAACATAAAGTTAACTATATTTATAGAAATATGTTGACGCGGTTATTACCGACGAAATTATATCGAATTATTAATAGGGCAGCGTGATTGTAAGTCAGTCACACGGTTAATCACGTGCGCACGTATGCACGTGTGAGCGGGAAAGAGAGAAAGAGAGTGTGTGCGTACTTTAGCCGCTATATAATATAGTGCGTTGGACAGCAAGTCGCAAATTAAGAATTACGACCATTATGGTTATCATTATATACGGCAATGATAACGACGAACAATATTATTATTATATTATTATTATCATTATTATTATTATCATTATTATTATTACCAATCACACTAATCTCACTATTATGATTACTTATTAATTAATAATGAGGAAAAACTACCAATAAAATATACCTTGCATGATTAGTAGGGCTATACTGCCGCCGAAGCAATACAAAGAGCAATATAGAGTTAAAAACGAGCGTAACTAACGGCGTAAAGGTACTAAAGGTAAATTATATTATATACCGATAATGAAAAAAAATTCGTAGATAACACACACGTCGAACACTTAACACGCATGCGACATATCCGCGTGTGCACACATTTACTCATACTTTGACACACACATACACACATGAAATCACACACATACA
This sequence comes from Cyphomyrmex costatus, assembly GCF_001594065.2. Classification (NCBI taxonomy): domain Eukaryota; kingdom Metazoa; phylum Arthropoda; class Insecta; order Hymenoptera; family Formicidae; genus Cyphomyrmex; species Cyphomyrmex costatus. Next base: position 2,792,066 of record NW_017277125.1, on the reverse strand, counting down.
CGTATAATGTACACGTATACACACAGACATTATGTATGGCCCTTAACTTATTCTGACCGTAGTGCTAATTGTACTTAGCATTTACGTAGATGACACTAATTGCCTAGATCGACCAGCCTGGCTGGCTAATTAATTATTTGCCGATCGAGACTACTTTCGACGGGCATAACGTTGGCGCGTTTAGCACGTAGAGAGCGACGATAATAAACATTCCAGACGATTGTATTTCGCCTCCGAGGTAGTGATATAGTTATTGTAGATTGCTAATGTATTTCACTCGGTGCCTGTGACAGCTGGGATCGCTATCTATGCTTATCGCGAACCTCAAGGTTTCTTTTAATTGAAACTGGGACGAGAGTTGTAGAGAAAAAGAAAATTGACATTCCGAGCACACTTGTAGATAACTTCTGTATTCGTGTTATGACCGCATTCGACTACTAACTATTCGTTTTATTCGTTCAGTCACATGAATCCTTTCTTGAGTATATAAAAAAAAAAGGAAAAAATATGGCTTTAAATAAACTTTATTTATTTTAATGAACAAACTTCGTCAGACTGTTAAGATTAAATCAAATTTATCGAATACATTGCGATTAAAAATTTAATAGAGGTATATAAAGTGCAGACGAGATTAAATGAAAATATTATAATCCTGTAGTTCGTAGTTTCCATGACCTCAAATACACGATGGCGTCAACTTCGATTCCTCGTCTAGCTGTAATTTAATTACGCCTGAATGAATGACAGTAAATCGATAATATCCAATGAAAGTTATTCTCTCGCTGATACCTCGATAATAGAATATTCGAAATTATTCAGTTTCCTTAGAGACACGCTTTACGTTGCATCGAATCTATGCAAATCTTTAATCGCACATTCTGAAATTAACAAAAGTTCTTCGATCGCTCATCGAGAGTGTGAATCAAGGTAGATATTGTCGGAATATGAATTACTTGTGCCATCGAAGTCCATTTAAGAGCTTCACTAAATCGAAAATTTTATTAATATAAAAAATATCGATAATTATAGCGATTATTAATATTTTAATATGATATTTAATATTCGTTAAAGCAACATTTTGTCCGATGCTCAAAAATTTCATCGATTTATATCTCACAGTCAGCGTTAAACTCGGTTGTTTGATTCGATCTCTCATTTCTCTTGAGAAGAATTTATGTGAGAAAAATGTGTGTTACATCGCAAACAGTCACGTTTAAGGCTAAACGCGAGATATGGATCACGGACAATTATCGTTAAGAATGACTCGTTGCGTATGTTAAAGTCGCTCGAGATATAAATGTATACTGTATATTGAGGACTGTCGTTGAACGACCAAGCTGTTCATGGGTACCAGCTGGAACACGTAGTATTAGCATGGTGTGAAAATGATAGTAACGCTAGATGAATTAGCTTTAAGCTTCTTTCTCGCTAAGAGAGAACCTATTATTGTAACGAATATTTACATACATTTGTATTATTTGTAAACTAGCGCTAATACAAAACTCCAATTGTGCATCGACACGCGAACAAGACCTAAAAATCCATCCCCTTACTCTCCTCATCCATCTTCCCCTATCTCTGTAAAACCTGCCTCCTCCTACCGTCTAGCTCGTGCTCTAGCGAGCGCTCTTTTTTGTAAAACTAGTTTGATTTCTTCGTTCTCAAATCTGTAATCTTGCTCTATAACGTTTCGTCTATATATCTCTCTGTATATCGGGCCTTTTCTCCAATTGAAGGAAAATGAATAAATAAAAAGAGGAAGAGAGACGAGAACAAGATCTTACCTATCCCGACATGCTTCTCATAGTGTTGGATGGTAACGTTACAAGACAAAAGGGAAAAAAACGTTAATTGAGCATTGTTATCTATGTAATACAACATAGGATGTTTTGTATTATATTTTCATAATAAATAGAAACGTAGAAAAAAACGTATTAACCACACTCGTGTCATTTTATCACTCGTTCGACACCTTTCGCCCTTACTGCCCCAATCCTAATAAATATCTCTCTAGTATAATAAAAACAATTGAGGAGCAGACTTTCAAAAGCCTTTTGTCCAAAATTTGTCATTTTCAGAAAGCGAGAAAGAAAGAAATTACACACACATACGAGAAAACTACGCACTTTGCAGAAAATAATAATATGCCAATCAGTAGAAGTACACTAAATAAAAAATTGCTAAAAATATTAAATAAATGCATTTTATTTGTCTCTAGTTAAAAAATGCACTTAGTATAAATTCTACGTTAATCAGAAATAAGAATTTCCAATTTTCAAACAATTTGAAAGAACACAACTAATCTATAACTGTAATAAGAATTCGCATGAAAAAATTTTTATTTTTTGACTTAAAAACATGCACTTTTAATTCTTGCGTTTTCACTGTTCGTATTTTCTGACGTTATACACTGTAAATCTTATTGTTTTTATTATCAACAACCAACGATTATCATTGTTTTATATTGCGCATTTTTTTATATAATTGATTTTTATGTACTGAGGATAGTCAAAACTTGACCGAAACGTTTACTTTCCCCTTTTTTAAAATATATGACTTTTGCGATGAATCTTGCGTTGTGGCTATATGCTCATTTCTATTTATTTGTTTACAAAAATAAAATTTTGAACAAAACGCATTTTGAAAGTCTGCTCTTCAATTATTAAATTATTAAGTATATATGAGGGTAATTCGAAATGTTCTAGGCATGGCACAGAAATAACGCCATAAATATCACACTGCTATAATTTTAGAATAGTAAAGCAACCAACTTTTAATTCTATTAAGACAATGTACCTGCTCACATTTCTTCAGTTGCAGCCGTAAAATTTCATCATAAATTGGTTCCGCAAGTATCGCTTTCCACCAAATTTAGTAATCTAGTAAAATACAGTGCTTGCAAAATTAATTCATAGAATTTTGCAACTGTAATTTAAAAAAATGAGCGAACCGAAACAAAGAATTAATGAACGTATTGAAATTTTAATAGTAAAGGATTAAACTTGTCTAAAATAAAGGACAACAAAAAAAATAAAATTATTTTAAAAGAAAAAACCTGGGAAAATATGGTAAGCAAAGAAAGTTCATTTCTTTTTTCCAAAATTTCCGACAATTTATTTGAGCTAAGAACATTACGTCACTTTTAACTAACGCTTCTGATCAGTCAAACACGTTAAACGTTTATGCTTAAAAGCTACTTTTTAAAAATAGGAAAAAATAGCTTGCACTTTTATTACTTAACTTTTTACAAGGTTTTGCGCAGTCAATATTTACCTTGAATTTTGGGATACCCTATATAATATGCTTTAAATCATTGATACAGACGTATCAATTATAGAAAATATTTCTTTATTAAATAATATCTAATTGCAACAGTACGTTCGTTTTAAAAGCCCAAACGTTGAATTATGTGAAAGAAATAAATAATAATAAAATATATACTGTGCAAATTGCATAATTTTTTTAAAAGAAACTATTTTTACATCCGTTGACTCAGTCTATGCATAAAAATATTAATATGTGATTATCAAAAAATATTAATAATTTATAAGATATTTTTTATATTAATTTTTATCTCAAAATATGCTAAAATAAGTAACAAATTATTAACTAAAAGAAACTGTTGATTTTTTGGTAATTTTACTTCAATACTTTTTATGTACAGAATAACAAAAGAATCACATCATATATCATGTGTTTTTATTTACATACATACATTATAAAATATAAGATGCTTTAAAACGGAGGATTTCTCGATTATGAAAAGTGATGGAAGACATAGATGGGTCAGTTTTAGTCTGTTTCAGATGGTTGCAAGCGATTTTGTGAACACATTCAAAGTCGGTAACAAACAATAACCAACACAGAGGAAAACAGGTTGTGTTTCCAACTTTACTAAGAAACCAAACAACATTTCTTGGAAAGTTGGAAACTTTCAACTACAGCAAGAAGAATGAAGACATAAAACTCATATATAAAGTTTTAACACATTTTTCAACAAATTGAATGCAGCTGATGAAATAAATGATAATTGTTTGCATCTAGAAAGAACATGCTTTTATTACATTACTGCTGAAAGTATTCTATCTTATATATTATATAATAATATGCAGATTGAAAGTTTCGTTTCTTATAAAGTAATATAAAGATAATAAATTATTTTGCAAAATTTATTAATATAGATAATTAGGTATAAAATATTAGTGTATTCACACATTATGAAGATTATTAATTGATTTAAAAAATATAGGACTCTGCATTTTCCTTAATATTTGATATTTATGAAATTAATATTATATATAGGTATATATATATTACAATTAGTAACCAAACCTCTCAAAAGGAATGACAGTCCCAAATTTTAACTCTTTGTTCCACTTTACAACGCGTCCCACATTTGGTCGCAAATTAAGGACATAATTATAAATTGATTATAAAATGCCCCTTTTTCACATGTAAAAATAATAATAAATGTAAAATAATAAGTAAAATGGTAAATAAAAATAAGTGTGAAATATAATCTTCCATTAATATATATATATATAAAGAATTTTATAATTTTTTTTATTAAAAAAGGTCTAGATATTATTCATAAAGTACATTTAGTAGAAAGTATAATTTAAAAAAATAAATATGATCTCGTAACTTGACGTAATTTTTGTTATGACTTTACGTGATGTTATTTACAAATATATAATAATATAATATTATTTTATTAATAAAATTATTATAAAAATTTATATACAAATAATTACGACAATTAATACTGAATTTTCATAATACCACTTTTTGCCTTCTTAAAAAGTGCCAGTTGGTCGCCTTAATTGTAGAAATATAGTATGTATATGGAAAAAAGGATTATATGTACATTTATCATGGTTCGTACTGACGTCAGATTTCACGAAACGCGTCATTCAAAGGAAAGCTTTAGAAAAATAAAACTGGAGCAGAGAGTAGACTTGACGTTCAAGCACATTATACCTATGTTATCCGATGGCTGATATTCCGGCACGTATTATTGGCTCAAGCTCGAGAGACTCCGCGAAATCTATAGAACCAGTCACGTATCGGCTCTTTCATTATGAAGCTACCATACTCTTACTATGTAATGATAGCAAGAATAAGTACACGGACGTGTTGAGCTTCCTTCAACTTTTCTCTTGATCCGAGACAAATTTCGCTCATTTGCATTTACATGCTGTTGTTGAATGCACGCGATGACGAATGAAAATTTTTATAACGTTACAATCCCGATATCGCGCATTCATCGCAACATCACGCGATCTACAATGCTATGATGTAAGCTGTTATTCATTGTTTGTAACAGAATGTTGCAAGACTAGACATTTTTTTGTTTGCAAATGATATGTTGAACTAATTGGTCCTAAATAAAAAAAAAAGAAGTTTCTTTGAGATCCATCGTTCGCGAAGCTTTATCATATAATTAATATGGTATTATAAATAATGAAATATAAATTTTATATTTTATAATTCTGAAAAATTATGCGTGCATCTCTTCGAGATAATATGCAGTTTTCTCGATGGAGACAAAGGTGCATTCCCTGACCTTATACACGTGCTTTTCGTTCTTGACAACGTGGAAAGACAAACTACGCGCTCGCATCGAAGGCGCCTAAGAATTTATCGCGGCTGATAAAAACGGTAAACAAGTAAGCACAAATAAATCGCATCGTTGACGAAATGAGGCGACACTACTGTGTTTATACGTAAACGCGATAAAAGACTACTAAATAGCGCATCTTCACCATCCCGCAAATGAACCATTTTGAATAAAACAATTGCTAATTAGAACGATATAAAAATATATCACGCTATTTGTAATAAATCATTTTTTCATTACACATTTGGAATAATTAAAGTAATAGAATACCAAATATGTAGGATGTTATAATGTAAAAAAAAAGGTGTAAAAAAAGGGCAAATGTAGTCATTAAATTGTTTTAAGTCCTACTTCTAATATTTTATAATATATATGCATTTATTAATATTATTTTGTTTACTTTCATCTGAATATCTTTTTCTATTATTACCTTCTATTTTAGAACAATAGTACAAATATTATATTAAAGAGATTAAAATCGTTATAATACAATAATTAATTTTGCAGAACAAAAAAAGTGTCTAAAATGATGAATATTTCGAACGAAATATTGGTAAGTGAGAGAATCAGAAATTATCGCATCCGGCTTACATTTACATTTCTTCAAATTATCTCTTTCAATAAATGTATCGAACGCGCGCGCACTGTTCGTCGTCTGTGCGAACAGAGGACAGATTGACGAGAAGAATTTATGTTTACCGGAGTTGAGAAAGTTCAAGTAAGACAGTGGCACCCGACAATTGCTGTAAATTATGCTGGCGCTCGAAAAATGGAGATCGGATAGCAGATCGAGAGTTATTTTTACTAAATTCTTAAAAAAAATACTGCAGTGATTTTTATCAAACCGTTAGGAATGCTATCAATGTTTCGTCGCTATAAATAGTACAGAGTGCGTAGCTACGCACAATAGTCCAATGGGAATTTCCAGAGACGACGTTGGATCAAGCGAAGAAAGTCTGGTACGTAATACCCAAAAGAAAACGAAAGATTTCAGATGAAAGATTTCAGATAAAAGATTCAGAGTACTCCAAAGGGATAACATGTATTATATTTCTCAAATAATGTAATTACACATATCTTTGTGGATAATTATATAGAATTTCACAAATCTAAAATTCCAATTAGTAATTTCAAAACGGAAAACCTCTTTTAAAATATTATAGATACATCATTCCGTGAGTTTTTATTCTAAATATATTTAAATTTTTAATAGCAATAATAAATTATTGATATTGCAACATTATCTACATTTGTAAAATAATCATCTGAAGAGGACCTAATACAAGGTCGAAACATGTAATGAACTTATGTTTTTTGATATTATATATTAATTAAAATAGTATTTATATTATTTAAACTAATAACGGTTATTTTTAATACTCAGACTCTTATATGCCCTTTATATATGTTTGTTATTGATATTGCTCAAACAATTGTCGATATTCAATATTTTACAACGCAGTCGTCGGAACGGAATTTTTCAATTAACTTTTTGTTCCAAAGTGAGATTTATGCTTTATCTTGAAAATATGTTTTCTATTTAGTGAAATTATAATAGCATTCCATTCTTCGAATTTATCATTTAACAAAATTTGTAATTTATAAAATTTATATTATTTATAATAAAATAGAAAAAATAAAGTTGATTGCGTGCCGGCTCGAATCCTTAATAAAAAACAAAGAAATAAAGAATTACGGGATAGAATAGCATACGTATTCCTCTCTATAAGCAGCATTAAATGTGGCCTTCTGATTCTAAGCAATATTTGTTAATTGCGAAGAATGCATTCAATATTATTATTAGCTGGAAATTACACGGTTACATACAGTTCTAAATTTGAGCTGTGAGTACAAGTCTAAGTATACATATATGTAGATCTGGTTTGTCTCTATATACCGTGATCAAACATGCAAAGAGTCTTCGTTTGTATTATTTCAACATCTAAGTATAATTATCAAACTAATCGTTTGCATCTCCAAAACATGATATCAGAAAATTCAGTTCAAGTACACGGGAGAATTTCAAGTTTAATTTATTACAAAGAGGTTGATGAAAGATAATCGCTATTTAAAATTTAAAATAGTAATACATTTAGATAAGATTTTTTATTATATAATTTTTACTTTTGTAATTATATTAATACTTATGAACATAAATATTTTTAAAAAATATATTAAATTAATAAAATTGACAAGTATATAAATATATTTGCGTTGTAATATCTATATTGTCTCATTATCGAAATTTTTTTCTTTCAGTTGAGATGCAACAGTGCAAACAGAGAAGGTACGTTCCGCTTGATATTTTGCCATGACATGGATATTGCGAAAATTAGCATCTTAACTAATTGCCGCAATATATTTCGTAAGCATAGAAAAAGGGAAAGAAAATTACTTCTTCCTGCATTAAATATCATAAACGTCTTACCATTTAATGAAAGAATACTTTTAAAAAATGCATATTTACGTACTAATTATGATTTAAATAGAAAAATGTGATTGAAATTACATTGTGATACATAAATGAATTCGACTTCATCGTTAAACAAAATGCTAAAAAAATTTTAAAAAAAATTTGACATAAAAGTATTGATATAAGATAGTTAAATTTTCTTGAAGAAATTATTGTTATTATATAACCAAATAACATACCCAAAAAAGTACCTGATAAACGTAAACGCACTAAACATTAAGGCATTTATGATATTATCTAGTTATGTGTATTTCAACGAAGTTGGCTCCCTACTCTGTATCTTGTCGCAATCGGTGTTTGCTCGTGATCTCTCAAGATCAAGAGAAATCTGACCGATATTTATTGTTCCGAGAGGAACAATGGAAAACGCTTCTGTCGCTGCAGATTAGAACAGTTGATCGAGCATTAACGATCGCTGACACAGTCGACGAAATTCTCCTCGAATTTTGTGGCGCTCAGTCGCGGGAGTCGAATTTCTGAAGGCAACGAGTAACGTGCGCCAAGAAGTCCGAGACCAGTGCCTATCGTCTAAGGTCGACCTGTTAATACGTAATCGAAACGATCTTGCGAAAACGAAAACGTGAGAGAATCCAGTCGTTGCGTTCGGACGAACATGAGTCAGTGACAGAAATCTTTGGATCAACGATCGTATTATTGTGCTCAATAGTTTTCGTACACTTTTTCCTTCTTTTTCCATTGGTTTTATCATACATCAATTCACAGAGCAACTTCTAATCAAGAATCAATAGGGAAAAAGATCACTGAATTGTAACAGTACAGGTATAAAGAAACATTACTTTGCTTTTCTTATACAAACACACTCTCTCATATGCACAAATAACTGATGTATTACAATTGAATGCTTTCAATGTCAAGCGAATTAATTTGTTAAGAAAAATGAGATATCTACTATTAATTAATAAAGAGTTATATTTACGAAATTGTAGGAGTATTGTCAAGAATATTTTACTATGACATGAATATTTAGGGTAAACCCGGTATATACGCCGCGTCAGCAAATACGCCGCAGAAGTCAGAAAAAATAGAAGGAGTGGGGATAAGTTTCCGTCAATTACTTTGTTACATGCCTTTATGGTATATTAGTATTATGTTATGATTTCAGTTCTTTACTGTTAATATTAATGAAATTATTGCGAGTTAAATCGATTTTTTACTGTAATAAGTAGTGCCATCATAATTTATAATCTATCATAAAATGATTATTATAGAGCGTGTAAAAGACTTAGTGGTTATTTTGCAATACATATGTGTAGAGGAATAGTAAAGCATGTTGTATAGCAAAATACAAGTGCTTTGCTCCTGTATTGTTTGTTTAATTAATTGTCATATATATCCCATCTATTTGGGATATACGGCATTTTTAGCGAGCGGGATGCTGTGCCGCAGCACAGACGCTCTATTTAAGAAGTTTTTGTTAATTCTAACAATTATACATTGCATTAATGCATAAATGTTGATAAATCTTAAACGTTTAAAGATTATTTTCAAAGATTTGAAGCTATTTTAAAAAATTGTGTTAAGTCCTATTTGTATTCCATTTTTCATTCTGAACAATAAAAATTGTCATATATTAATAAACAATGCAAGTTACGTCGTCATTTTACATCTTATTTATAGATTATTTGTGATTTTCTTATGAATTATATATGAGTGGCCATATTATCCCCCCCCTATGGGATAAATGGCAAAAATGCAGGGGTTTGAAAAAGTTACTTTTTAATATGAAAAATAAATTATTTTAGATTTCTAATATTTTTTTTATAGTAGTAGATGATACAAAGATTCTATTTATATAATTAATTTACTTTAAACATAGTAAATAATAATTGATAAATTAAATTTTCGATAGGTGCGGCGTATATACCGGGTTTACCCTATGTATGCTAAAATATATATTCATACATAAATATTTAAAGTCTTTAAGTTCATTATTCACGAATTTTATCCATAACTTACGGTGTCACTTACAATGTCACAATAACTATATAATAGACACTGGCGATGTCACGATGCAATCGATCATTAGCAATTGCTACTTTCAAATACACGCACGTAATGGTGAAGAGAAAGATTTAGTAATATTGACAAATGTACGCTGAACTCGTTCGTTATCGTTGACCGACGTAACCGGATTGCGATATAGTGTTAACAGTTAACGGGTGGCAGTGTGTTTCACGAACCGCGCGATTTGCTCTCTCACGACATGTGACATACTGACATCACACTGTACGGATCCAAAGAGAATAGCATATCACGCAGTGAACGAAACATTAATTTATATCGCACGAAGGATATACGACTAGCGCACGTGTTGTGGGAAGGAGTCGCATGTTGCATTATGCGCTCGTTTACCGCCGCGTACGCTTGCGGTTCGCGAAATCATGCGCACAGTCGAGTAATTATTGAACTAGTGAATAGCGTGAATACAACGAAAAATTTAACCGAACTACTACTAATTCGATTACATTTGTTCTCGCTATTTCGTGCTTTTTTTATGTATTACTATAGTGAAAGTTACAGTACGTTACAGCAAGTGTACAACGATCAATGATTACACTAGCCTACAAAATGAAACTTTGTAATCATTGCCTGAACTTATTGTTAGTAAAGTGATTTAACATAAAGTTGATGCGCTGAATACGAAAATCAAATCCATTTGTTGCTACATGTAAGGAATTTTAGCAAAATTACAGTAACTATATTACAGGTAAAATAAGTAAATTTTATATATTTAGTTCTCAACTACAGCTCTCTCTCTCTCTCTCTCTCTTCTCTCTCTCTCTCTCTCTCTCTCTCTCTCTCTCTCTCTCTCTCTCTCTCTCTCTTCCTGTCCAAAAAACAGTTTTAATTTACATCCAAAGCTTCTTTCTCTTCGTTGTCTTTCCAAATTTAAATGGATTTTTTTTTCAAAACGCTGAAGTGTATAGAATTTAAATCTGTAAACGGAAAAAGGTTTTCCGTAAAACCGTAAGCAAAAGTATTGTAGAAAAGTACCAAAAAAAGTTTTATTCTGAAATCATATTTTACGAAAAAATAAAAATAAGTATTTTCGGAAAAGAGAGGAAATAATATAAACTTTAAAAAATATATATATTAGGGAAGAAAGTAGAGGAATTGTGCGGTATACCTAAAAGTACGCATAATTTATTATGCTATAGAATGATTTATGAAATTGAAATTGATATAAGCAATGGGAATAGCCATAAACATTCGACCATCATTATATAGTTTCACATCGAGCAATTTTTCATTTGGTGATGTTGTATTTGGCAAAAAGGAAAAAGGAAAAGCAAAACTGAATAATTGGACGGGCTAAATAATTATGTACAAGACAAAAATCGCAGGAAATGAATGAAATCAATATTTTATAGAATGTTGATAAAGAAATAAAAAATTATATTTTTAAATTAATACAAAACTTGGAAAAATGTTATAAAAATTAGAAAAATTGTATTTAGGTCTTATGTGTCAATTTAATTATTTTTACTCGTATTTCTTTCATAATTACGAGACATTCGAAACAATGAAAAAAAACAAAACACATAGTCACGTAATATGTGCAAGGCGAGAATAATTGAGTGCATTTTAAAAGACCGTAACTTTAAATTACCATCGCGAACTGATAAGAAAAACGATTACTCAAAGACTTTTTAACCTAACTTAATAACCAATAGTAAAATACACATATAATAACATATTTTAATAAAATGTACAAGGCCAAATGAACAAAAAATAATGCGAGCTTACTATCTTATTTTTTGGATGCCAAAAATTAAATTAAAATACGTGATTTTACTTTTTTTATTTTTGTTACTAATTACGTTTTTAAATAATATAAACAATATAATCTATAATTACATCTTGAAAAAATTTCTTACAATTTATAAATTTTGTCATGATTAAGTCTCTATTTATCAAGGAAGTGTCAAAACAAGACGCTCACAATTATCCATTGCGCATAATTTCCTTACTTTCTCCTATAATGCTTGCTTTAAAAAAATATTATTTCAATGAATGAAATTGGAATATTTTTTTTGAGACATGTTTATATGTTGAAAACACGAGGAAAATAATTATAAACATAACATTATGGTATAAATAATGTTTGTTAGCGTAAGTATTATTACAATTATGATTAAAATTATAATTAATATAATATAAAAAAATATAATATAATAGTTTTAGAGAAAGAGAGAGAAAGAAAGAGAGGGAGAGAAAAAAATGGCTACGCACCGCATGCTCAAATTTCTTTTTTTAGTATAAAAAAAGTATATAAAATATTTTAGTACTTCAAAATAATATAAAATATTAATTAAAAAAATATTTTGTAAAAAATTATTTTATCATTTCTTACTTACGATTTTATTATTCAAACTATATAAAATAGATCCGACAATTACTTTATTTTCACAAAAAAAAAATCGTATTATTTTGTGCATGTATAAAGTTTCAGCCAACGTCATGTGATGTTTTCTGATTAACTAATCAAATATTCTACCTTCTCGCGATTATACGCTCACAACCACAGAAGGAGATCGTATAGCAAAAATTTGAGAAGAAATAACTCAACTAGGTATATGTATTATAAGTATAGTAAGAACAATGGTAAGTTTTAGGAACTAGAAAAAAGAAAATAGAATTAATCATTTACTACAAATAATTAATATCACTATACTTTTTTAGTTTGTTTCATTTATTTATTGTTCTTACAACTTCATATTATATAGTTAAGACGCTATAGTTCAATCATTATTTCAATAATTTACAAATAGTGTATTGCCGTAATATATTTTTATAGTTTATTCAGTACTTTTAGTTCTTATTATTTTGTAAAACTTGTTCTAGGTAAAGTTCTAGGTTAAATTTTAGGATTATCAATTTATAGTCAATCAGATATTTTGTTTTCTATCAGTATATGTACACAGAGTTATTTAATGATTATCTCTCTGCTTATCTCTCTGCTGTATATCTCTATATTAATGTAATACCAGTTGCTTATCTCTATATTAATGTAATATCAATTGTATCGCCGCGATTAAAATTCGCTTATCTATTATCGCAAAGACCAATTAGCGGTGTGTGTGTAATGGTCGACAGAGAGAGCCCCAATAAAAAAGTCTTAAGAGTAAACCTTGTATCCCTCCCGATGGCGCGTATTATTCTCGTTCAAAATTATCTCCATTGCATTGAACATATTGAATTAGGATGTCGACCAATTACCAGTATCTACCAGTATCATTATAAGCATGCGCTTAGTTATCAGATCTTCTTAGTCCGTGAAAGTTCTTATGCTTATCGCGAAACAGACTTCATGAGTAGACAGAGCAGTGAATAATCGCCGAGTTCCAAGATACCGCGGGAGAGACATTTTGACGATGTCAACAGGTATAGTTTGTAGTAAAAATACTAATAATCCTAATACTCTTATCCTATCTCTATCGAGAGTAAGTGATTTGATCGCAACAATTATTATTATCAATTATTTAAATGCCACCTTATTAAATTGATGGTGACTTATTCAGATCCTAATTTATCCGTTTTTTGGATATATGTATACAATATTTAGTACAAAAATTATTAATACATAAATAATTTTAAAGCTGAATAAATTAAAAACTACAAGGGTAAACAGAAACTAATAATAAGCCAAGCAGGTTGTACGTGCTAATTAATACATATAGCATCATTCAAATATACCAAATTATAGTATCATTTAAACACAAAAAAATGATAGTTCCACAGACGTTTCAATTATAACGAGATCACTTTTAGTGCGTATATAAACATAAAAATGTAATAAATAAATACAATGTAATATTCACGTAGACATCGGTTAAAATTTACAAATAATTTAACAAAATTTGACTGAAATAATGGCAGTATTTTTTTTTAAATTTCAAATTTATCAGAATGACATTCTTAAAAATAATCAATATTAAATATTCGTTTAATAAAAAAAAATTTGTTTTCAATTATTTCAACACTGAAAAAAAAGTCTAGTTATAGCTATCAAATATTGAGGGAAATAGCTTCAATTAACTTTCGAGATAATATTATATAATTAAACATAATTTGTCTTTATAAAATTTATTGAGTAAATAAGTATTACCATTGGTAGATACCGTTTGGCAGTACTTATTAAATATTTGTAAAAATAAAATTATGTTTAGTTATATTAAATACAACATTTTTAGTTCAAACTGTTTCAATCAAATTTGATAACTATAACTATATATAATAAAATAAACTAAACTTTTTTTTAGTAAACGTAAATATTAATAATTTACAGTATATTATAATTTTTAAAAAAATATTAAAAAAGCGCTGAGAGTGCGTGCTTCTGGTAAAAAAAAACCATTTGAGCCAGTTTCACCAACGTCAATTACTTAATCGGCTGTGGAACTGACTAATCACATTTGCTATTTAGTAGAATATTTAAGACGGTTTTAAAATAAGAATGTACTATGAATACCGCCCTAGTAGACACTTGTCTATTCCACCCTAATAGACACCTATCAATTCCACCATGATGTAAACTAGAGCTATCCTTATTATTTACTTAATTTTAAAAACACGTATTATTTGTATAACAAATTTAATTTTAAATTTTACTATTTTTAAAAATCTAAGAGGTATTATCCTTATTACTTACTTAATTCTAATAACATATATAATTTGCATAAAAGATTTGATATCAACAGTCTGCACCAAGTTAAATTTTGTAATTCTAATGACATGTATCATTTGTATAAAAGATTTGATATCAGTAGTCGGCGCCAAGTTAAATTCTATCTTTGAAAACTTAAGAGGTACTATTCTTATTACTTACTCAATTCTTATAACATGTATCATTTGCATATTAGATTTGATATCAACAATTGACGCTAATTTAAATTCTATTACCATCTTTAAAAACCTACGTGATATCATCCTTATTATTTACTTAATTCTAATGACATATGTATATTATTTGTATAAAAGATTTGATATTAATAGTCACAGCGCCAAGTTAAATTCTATATTCTTCCAAATTAAAAAGTAAAACACAAGTGATACCATCTTTAAAAACCCGCATACTTTCTTATTATATTCTACTACATTAAAAAGTAAAACCCATGTGATACTATCTTTATCTTCAAATACAATGAAATCTAAGTACATGTCTTTGTATTCTTATTGAAAAATCTTCCTATTCCAAGTTTAATTCTTCTTTAAAAAAATTATATCACAATTAATTTTCAAACACTATTCATACTATATCGCAAAATTGCATTTTACTTTATTTATTTTTATTCATTTTTATACATTTCAAATGTTACCACAAAAAATTAAAGAAGTAACAGTACAAAATAAAAAAAATGTATTTAAATAGAAACATTTTTTATGTAAAACACTTGGCGCTGCTAGATCGAATAAGAAAAACTATGAAAACTATCTAAAATGTATAATAATTAAAAATAGATGTAAAAGTAATGAATTTTTAATGATAATTTTTAAAAAATAATATCATTTTGTTTTACTTTTTAATTTGATAAAGATAATTCCACTTGCATTTTTAAAAATAATAATACTCGAGATTTACTTTTTTGATTTAGTAAAAATAGTACCACTTCGATATTATAATAAGAAAAATAAATAAAGAAATATATTTATCAATTAGGCATTACTCATACACAAGTATTTATCAATTGTTATAATTATTATAGATATTTATAATTATATATATATATATATAATTGTCTCAAATATTTATCGATGTAACTTATTAAATGATTAAATCAATCTCATCATATTACTCAACTGTATTATCGTTTACTCAATTAATTTCTTTTGACAATGCAAGCTATATGCGAACCTAATCTCTTCACAATCTTCGTTTAAATTTACATCGAATAAACAAAGTTTGCTTACGTCAACTTTAATCTGATAGAAAATTTACAAGATTGTGTGATGATAAATTGCACTCGCTGTTTGTATGATTTTTTTGCGTAATTACATTGCATGATTATGTCACTACGATAAAATACGTATACTTCGATAATATACGTAAGCATAATACATGCATGTATATATACCGGACTCAATATGTATAACATAGAAAAGATGACCTAAAAACAATTTTGTTGTACTACATCAAAATCTCAAACATGTGCTGCCAAAAATTACAATTTGTTTTTTGAATATATGTATATTTTATAATTTACTTTTAATACTATGAAGAAAAATATTCTATGTGCTTTTATTAAATTGTCCAACTAAAAACATATACGATATATATCTCAAATTGTCCACCTAAAAACATATGTCCCAGTTACGAACTGAATTAAAACTAATCGAATTTTTTCAAATTAGGCACGTCGTTTAATGATGATAAACAACAAACACAGTAAATTTAGAAGTTGACTAAAATACGTAATAAAGCGCGCACGCAGAGTGTGATCTCACCCAATTGTTGCTTGTTCGCAGATTATTTGAGCGACGATATGTCGACTGGCCCGGAATTGATGGTCAGACGACCAGTCTACCAGCAAGACGAACTTAATCACTTGTGCAAATACGTAAAACCCAAGAGAATCCGTAAGTGTTGAGATCTATTCGTATAAGTATGTACTCGCGAGGGTAAATCGCTTATTTTCCTTTCACCGTACTTGCCTTTTACTTCGAATCGCGTGTTTTCACGGGAGACCGCTTCTCCATGCGATAATCTGCTCGAAACATTGGTTGTAAACATTCTACGTCAATACTAGAACCGGTTAATGAAGTTAATAAATCGGTTGGACAAGATAGGATTCCATCTGAAGGCCATTGCCCTCTTCTAGAAAAATTTAACGATGTTGAATCTATGTGAGAAGACCGAGAGTTTAAACTTATGGAATTAATCAGTATAATTTTATTAACTTGCAATAATTTTTAAGTATAAAATCAAATATGCTTTAAATAATGTGAAATATCATCTCTCATTAATATATCATAAACAATTAATTCCTTTACAGTCTACTTTAATTAAAAAGATAAAACTTTATTTTTACTCTTACAATATTGACATTTTTACGAGACAAGTATATTAGATAACGTAAAAAAAATTATTGAAATATTGCGATAGGCTATTTATTATCTAATTTATTTAAGAGAGAGAGAGAGAGCGCACAATGCAAAAGACTTAAATGACGCAGATAATATTCGTTCAGCTGAAGAAAAATATCTCATAAATCGAAAAATTAAATCAGATTAAGAGATAGAAATAATTTTTTTAGTAATATTATTTGACTCATTTTGCATAAATCGATTCTTCTCGTTATTCTACATATACACATAAAAATATCAAGGTTAAATCACTGAAAAAGTAATTCTTTGAGAGGTTAAATTGTACATGAATAATTTATAAAAGATTTCATATCTCATATGTCAGAATACATGTATGTGTATATATAAATATATATATATATATATATATATATATACACGCGTGTGTGTAT
>NW_017277125.1:2756546-2774273 GCF_001594065.2 Cyphomyrmex costatus | reverse complement strand
TATATATATATATATATATATGTATGTATCATTATGGATACACAAATGCATGAAATTCATGATTTTATAGTTGCCAATGAGATGTCAAAACGATACAAAAATATCAAACCAGGTGCACTTTTAAAAAAAACAATACCTCTAATTGACTGGCTTTCGTCGTATGATTGGAAAAATAATATCTTAGGAGATATTGTTGCTGGAATTACTGTAGCTGTTATGCATATTCCACAAGGTATGTGAATTATATTAAATTTTTATAACAATAATATGCGATAAATTAAATAAATCGAAAGAAAGACATAGAAAAACGAAAGAAAAGAATTTATTCAGTTGAATAAATCAGAATTGAAGATAAATGCGAAGTATATCTACTAAAATAAATCCTAATTTGAGAATGTGATATTTTATAGATTAATAAATATTCATAGATTATAATTAGAGTAACGTGACTTGAAGTTATCATGACATAACACATTGATTTTGTACAAGTATTACTATTTATGACGTATAAAAATGAACTAAAAATGATGGTATTTTCCTAATTAAAATTGAATATAGATACTTTAGAGTCTCTAGGAATATATTAAAATCGATAATACACTAAATCAATATTGTATCTTTTTATAGGTATGGCATATGCAATATTAGGTAACGTTCCGCCTATTGTTGGTATATACATGGCTTTTTTTCCAGTTTTGGTGTATTTTTTTCTTGGAACATCCCGACATAATTCTATGGGTATGTACGTCAAATGTAGATTTTACTTTTAAGAAAATTATGCATGTACGAAAGAAACAAAAATAAAAATGCATTATGAGGACATACCTAATCCGTATAGAAAGCTAACGATTTATTAAAATTAGCGTAATTTCGCACAAACATTTATACAAATATTACATTTGGTTGCCGCTTAATTTAAAAAGCCTAATAATTAAGCAGGATTGCCGTTTTTGTTAAGGTACGTTTGCGCTTGTCTGCATGATGACTGGCAAAGTCATTACGACATACAGTAGTAGTCCTGCAGTTTCGACAAATAACACGTCAGCCGAGAACGGCACCTTAATTTCCGACGTAAACCATCAATATTCGCCAGTAGAAGTTGCAACCGTAGTTACGTTCACTGTTGCCGTTATACAGGTAACTACACTATGCAATATATGTACAATTCTCTATCGTTGTTGTGATACTTTCTATGAGCATTACAGTACTCTTCGGTACATCTCTCTTTTTCCTGAATTTCTTACTTTTTATTTGTTAAATCGTTATTTTTATTTTAGTCTAAGTAATGCAACTAACAAAATACTAATAGTTTTTATAAAACGTATCTATTAATTTTCTTCTCGTTATTTATAAATTGAGTAATTTTTATTATTTTCTTTTTAATAAAATATCCGTAACAAAAATTTATACGTCGTAGAAAGTACATCACATTTCAATTTTATTTACTTTTAAATGTAAAAATTTTTGCTTGTCATAATAATCACATAATTATGCACTTGCTTGTGTTCTTGGAAATTGTTTTTAGTTAATTACAGTTATCTTGCATGAATATGCTATAGTTTTATATTCATCCACTTTTTATTTTATAGATTAATTTCTTTTCGTCGTGTTGCGTTTTCTCAAAGTAAATTTAATTTAAGAAACTACATATTTACTATTTTCCACATCAGTTGATCCATTTTAATTATCATCCCCATAATTACTAGTGCATATTCGTGCAGTACAGTTTCGCTCTCTTGACCTCTCGTGCGATATCACTCAAAATCTGTCGTCTAGTTAGGAATGTACGTGCTGCGTTTGGGTATAATCTCTTCTCTCCTCGCGGACAGTCTCGTGAGCGGATTCACGACTGCAGCGGCGATGCACGTATTTACATCGCAAATAAGAGATCTCTTCGGACTGAGCGATCTGCCACGGCGCTCGGGTGCATTCAAACTTATTTTCGTGAGTAATAAGTTTTATTAACATTACAAATATTAGTCGACTCCTCTCTTTCTAGGACACATCTTTTCCAATATACTGTTCTTTGTTTATCCTTCTTTTTCCTATCGTCATCAAACAAAACGTTTGCATACGCCAAACATTTAGGTTGCTGTGGTAAACGCTTCCTGTAGATATCCTCGTGTAATCAAATTGTAATTTAAACGTCAGGAAGGTGTTATGTAACGTATGTAAAGATTACGCGATATTGCAAAAGGTCAGGGTTAATATTTGCGTCGCGCTCTATAACAACTTGCTAGTTTTGATGGTACAAAGACGGATTAACAAAAATACGGATTAAATAATTTCAAGTTAGGTACATCTTTGAACTTTAATACATTCGAATATTAATTATATTATTATTGCTGGAAGACGCACGATATAATAAAATGAAAAACCACAAATAAATATGTTATTTCATTTGGTGCATTAATTTTTTAAGGAAAAACTCGAGACATTAATCGTGCATCGATTGAACTTTTACGGTAGAAAAAATACATACTTATGCATATTTAACGATTTTCAGTTATGTATTCTTATGTTGCATACTTCTGTTGCATACTTCTGCGAGTCAACACAAACATAAAACGTAAAACCAGAAGTAGGATAACGTCTTAACATCTAAAATAGTCAAATATTTACAATTGCAAAAGTAAATGGTATTAATAAATTCCATGTTCTCTTTAGAGAGTACAATAGATAAGCTCTAAACGCTTCATAAGACTGATTTTTTTGACTTAACTAAATTCATTGACTTTGCATCAAAAAGTTTTTTTTGTTCGTCGATTACGAATTTAAAGTTTAAATTTAAATATTTAAAATGGTGTATCCAATATGACGATTCAAAACTTAAAAAGCCGTTATAATTCTGACAATTTATATAATTTGTAATTAGCTTTTAATAATATTATATTATTTATTATTAAAATGTTTAAATATTGAAAATATGAGCTATTTTCAATTACTATTCAGAAATATTTTCTATATATTTTTAATCTACCCACCAATGTTCAATGTTGGGCTCATGTCAGCAAAAATTACATCGCTTAGGCTATATGGTGCAAAGTTACGTAATTTAGATATTTAAATTTTCATATACATATATTATATTTTTTTTGTTCTTATTTACATTAGCTCTTTATTTACCTTTTTCAGACTTATATAGATATTTTCAACAGTATAAACAACATCAATATAACGGCTGTGATATTATCTTGCATCACTATCTTAATTCTTATCTTTAACAACGAAGTTCTTAAGGTTTGTAATTATGCTTTGTAAATAAATATGCGAGGTCGAGAGTATCCGACCTCTGCGTGTATCATTATCGTTGGGCATCTCTCTCCCCTCCCACGCCCCCTCTCTCTCTTTCTCTCTCTTTGTGGAAAACGCATTCAGTATTCAGGGGGAACCTTGTAAAATACACATGATTCTGTTCAGTCGGCAACGGTACGCAATTGTGAAGAAAAAAATCGATTTTTTAATTCGATACCAAAATTTAATTTTCGTATATCTTTTGAACTAAGGGTGAGCAAACGAAAATTCCAACTGAGCATTCGTGAGCAAACGATGAGCAAACGAATCCATGAAGAAAATAATCGATTTTTTAATTCGAGACCAAAATTTAATTTTCGTATATCTTTTGAACTAAGGGTGAGCAAACGAAAATTCCAACTGAGCATTCGTGAGCAAACGATGAGCAAACGAATCCATGAAGAAAATAATCGATTTTTTAATATCGGAGGGCCAGCTTCGCACGGGTTACATAACTGCATACAACTTGGTGATTTGTTCCTAAATATTCAATGCCTATTATCTAGTTTTCTATGTAAGATAGAGAAAGAGAGAGAACGTTCAAATGAATAAACATATACACAGTTGGATACTTTTGAAACAGACCTCATATTACATTTTGTATAAAAAGACACATATGAATTTTATAAAATTAATTACGTCTGCATTTTTTAAAAAGAAATAATTTGGATTTCAGCCAAGAGTCTCAAAGTTATGCCCCTTTCCATTTCCGATAGAAATGTTTGCAGTGGTAGTCGGTACTCTGATATCGATGCAAATGAATCTTGCGGATACTTATAATATAGTAACAGTTGGCGATATACCAGTAGGGTAAATGTGTAATGAAAATTAGCATTCGTTAACTCACTTAGCTTGTTAAAAAAATTAACTTTTCTATATAACTGTGTTAAAATAAATTTACTATATTAACTTTGATTAACCCGTTATGTGTGTGTATATAGAAAATCATACATTTTTAATAAAACTATATTAAATTATGAAAGTAAAATAAGTAGAAGCTTCAAATTATTTTAATATTAAGGTTTACAATTCAATTTTTCAGATTCCCGATCCCATCTGTGCCACCATTGTCACTTATACCCAACGTTTTAGTAGACAGTTTCGTGATTACTATGGTTGCTTATACAATATCAATGTCTATGGCATTGATCTTCGCGCAAAAGGAAGGCTATGAGGTCGACTCTAATCAAGAATTGATTGCGCAGGTAAATCAGTGTGAATGGACATATCGCAATATTTATACATACAATATTTTTTAATACAATAAATACGCTTATATTGCTTTGTATACTCTTAATATGTATATATATTTATAAAAATATATATATCAATTCTATACAACTTTTTTTCAGGGACTGGGAAATCTTGTAGGCTCTTTTTTCTCCTGTATGCCTATTACGGCTTCGTTATCCAGATCATTGATTCAGCAAACTGTAGGTGGACATACACAGCTAGCAAGTCTGATATCATGTGGAATTTTGGTGAGCGTTTTACTGTGGATCGGACCATTCTTTCAACCTTTGCCACGAGTAATTATTCTTTTTATCGTTTTTATCTTATAATACAAGCGTCAGATGATGATCAAATGCGTTTGATATTTGTGAGATGCACAGTGTGTTTTAGCAAGTATAATCGTGGTGGCGTTAAAAGGGATGCTGATAAAGATCAGTGAGTTTATGAAATTCTGGAAATTGGACAAGATGGACGCCGGCATATGGATTGTTACCTTCATCATCGTGATTCTTTTCGATGTTGAGTATGGATTATTGATCGGCATATTGCTGTGTATAGGAAGGTTACTTGTCCTCGCAATGCGACCTTATACGTGTAAGCTCGCTCTAGCACCAGGCACTGAGCTCTACTTGGATACTAAGAGATACAAAGGAGTACGAAGAACTTTTAATTTAAAAAAAAAAACTGTTTCTTTTCGTTAATCTCTATTATTACGATGTATATAAGACGGCGCACAAAATGTCATACCATTTAATTATTACATTAAAACCAAACTTGTGAAATGTTTTTCAATTATATGAGCCACTTCTGTACTTACATCATGGAAATTCTGTTAGATGTGGCATAACGAGTCAAAATTGGGCGGAAGTATAAAGGCATTAAGTTTGTAAAATGCAGAGTGGCACATGAATTGTCATAATATTTATTTTTCATATAACACGTTTATTTTTAACAAAATTGAAATTGATACAGAACTGGTATAAAATTAATTACTGAAGTTTGAAAAATTCAAATAGATAATATTCAATGTAACCGTCATGTTTCTTATGTTTGACATATTTTTCGACACAAATCTTCAAATATAATGTATTATGCATAACATAATTGCACGACCTCTTTGAGCCTCCGTCATAAACTCTGTTTCCATGAAAAACAATACAACTTTCTTTTTATGCTCAACATTTTAGGTCAATCGTCCATCGACCGTTCCGATTTCACCCAGTTCCGATTCGTAATGTCACACCTAATACAATAAAATTCCTAAAAAGTACAGAATTTATTATTTTTACAGAATTTCTGTTCACACATTTAAAAAACAGATACTTTATTAATATAGTTTTAATGAAGTAAATAAAATAGTATGACCTTTTTTGCACCATCTTGGATCATAAGCATTTATTCTCTTAAAAATAAGTAAATTTTTTATAAATTTTACATTTTTATATAGAATTTTTGATGTTTTAGTATGTCTAAAAGTTTTAGTAGAATGGCAAGTTGAGAATCAAAATTACCGTTAATGAAATAAAATTATACTGTTAACTATATATAATCAGAAAATAAATGTTCATTAAATATTCTAGACTGTAGAGATTCCCGGCATCAAAATCTTTCACTATTCCGGTAGCTTGAATTTTGCAAATAAACAATACTTTCGTGAGGAAGTATATAAGGTTGCAGAACTAGTACCTCAAACAGAATTAAAAAGGCGATTGCAAGTTGCATACAACAGCACTATACCGCAGGACATTAAAAAGGTAAATAATATATGCAACTTATACTTTTGAAACTATTTGCATAGAGAAATATTCCTCTGTGATATGCTAATTTAAGATAATTGACTATTGCATTTGTTTAATAACTTATTTGTAAATGTCTCGTTACTTAATTTTTATAGCTACGTATTCTTATATTGGACTTCACCGCATTGTCACATATTGATCTGGCAGGCGCGATTGCAGTGCGAAACATTGTTCATGAATATTGTGGCGTAGAAGTATCTGTTTATATAGCAGGTTGTTCCGGTAAGTATATTTAATTTTCAGTATAAAATTTTGTCTATATAATTTCTTAATTAATATCTACACGCAAGTTTAATTCATGATAGTGTCAATCAATAATGTAGATTAATTACTATTTATAATATATTTACTAATATTATTTACTATATAATATTTTCATTTCTTCAGCGATCGATTTTTTAATACATTCTACAAATATATAATAAAAATAAATTTTAGAATTCTTGTATCATGAATAAACGAAGAGATTGGTTTTATAAAAATTTCCCTATTAAAATGTTAATATTTCCAGTAGGAAATATTACAGATGAATTAAAACCTATAGTAATAAAAACTGTATCGATTACAGGTCCAGTATATGAAACAATGAGGAAGCTCAATCTGGTCGAGCGTAACGAGAACCACTTTTTCGCCATATTCCCTACTGTTGCTGATGCAGTACATTTCGCGCGTTCTCACAGTGAAGTGTCGTCGACATGGAACACTTGTAACCACGACGAGAACTACATCAGCAGACTTTAAAATCCGCGAAACGAAGTCACTTATACGCGACACCAAAAAGCTTTCGGTCAAACGCTTCTAACGCCGCGAATATTTATACACCTTATCACGATTATTTACCCGCTTCGTAATTCAGTTTACTCATTTGAAATAATGTATTCGGTACTATGTATATATGCTATGATAGGTAATATGATCGTTCAATCATTTATGAACAGTGATACCATATTTGCGATGATTTAGCGAACATCGCATTTGGTATTACGATATCGGCATTAAAAGCGATCAGAATAACAAATTTTATCGGAGTAATATTTTTAAATTCTTATTAGATAAGAACGATCTGAAGTTTAAAAATTTAGATGGATATAGTTTTGGAAATAATTTTGGAAATAATTTTGTTGGATCATGAAAATAATTAAGTAGGAAATTCATAACATGAACAAAGCTACACATTTTTTCCTAGCAAAATACGTCAAAATAAAACGGTTTTTTCGTAATTATTCATCGCCCGCTTCGTATAGGAGAGCAAAGTAATACACAACAGGTTTTAAGAAAAAAAATGACAGTACAAAAATGTAATTTATATTAGAAGCTTAAATAAAAAATAAGCCATGATTTCAGAAATTAATAAAGTAAGAAAATTAGAAAATAGACAGTTAGAATTTAAGTAAAAATTTATAAACTAAAAGATTATATAAAGAATGCTAATTGCTATGACAGCGTTAATTGTCTGGATATAAATCATATTTTTCGGATAAAAATCATATACTACTATCTTTACCCAAAAGAAACAATCTAAACTAGATAATAAGAATATTAATGCGGAGTCTACGACAAAAGATGTAGTGCTTTAAATCATAAAAAATTGACAAATCACAGTCGAGAATGTAAGAAGAATAATTAATTACGGCCTGTATATTCATAGTGGTTTCTTATGGACTTTCTACAATAACCCGCAACTTTTTAGGTTTAAGTCTTGGCAAATCACAGTCGAATGTGAAAAGAATAATAGTTTATGATTGGTCAATTTCTTATGGCTTAAGACTTAAAACTAAGGTATGACTTATTGTAGAAGCCATATTATGTTTGAAACCGTCTTGAGCTGATTCTACAATGAATCGATAGTCCTAAGTTTTATCGATAAAGTTGACCAACAGCCAATTTGTACGACAAATTATAAGACAACCGATTTTTCTTCTTCTTCTTCTTCTTAGTTTAGAGCAAGCCCGATTTTATAAGACCATTCAAATTCGACTTTATTCCTTTCCATTAGTCAAATTAAATGTCTCGCTGCACAACCGACAACTGGCAGATGCAAAAAATCATGGTTACGTATTTAAGTCAAGACTGATTAAGACTTAAAATTTCCAACTACAGATTTATTGTCGAACATTAAGTAAAGTCTTGAGGATAAATAAAATACTTACAAAAATATATCAGAGTTAAATAAATTTTTGACATAATTACACCATACAACGTATCGATGTGTTACATCTCTGCGCCACACATTAATTCTTGTGACGGACGTAACGTAAAAAAAGTATATCGCACTTTTTGTTAATCATCTGTTTAAAATCCATTTTAAAATTCGCGCCGCGTCTGCGCAATCAATGGTCGCGTTCAGAAGACTTCAACCACTCAACTGTTGCGGAGCGGATTCGTGAGCGCTCGCTATTGGATGATCCAAAAGAATATATCAATAGCAGTGAGCGCTCACGGTCGCGGATCCACTCGCTGCTGCTCGCAACTGAATGCGATCGGTGACAATAGACGTTTACTATTCACGCCTCGAATTGATCTCAAATCGAAATAATTGACGTTTCTGTGTTTTGCAACCACGTCTGTATATTTGTTCACCATGAAGATGACAAATTTCTTTTCAACCATTCCGACGCATATGGTAAGTGACGAAGTCTTTGAAAAACCACATCGAAACGAATATCAATCCGCGATAAGTTCAAGGCGAGTGTATTTTTTATTTACGAGGTTAGGATTACCAAGCACCGTATGTTAACGCGATTGATACTACGGTTGCCGAAATAATTTACATATCTATTGAAATAATTTACAATACACTGTACATAACACTGTAAATCTTTAAATAAATTTGTTATTTCTATATTTACCAATTACTTGTAAATTCGTACACCATATATGCTATTTCTATGCTAAGTCTTTCAGATTTATGCACTCTTATTACTCATGCTATTTGTTTTAGGATTATGATGGCCAAGCTAGAGCAGAGAGATTGTCGCGAGTCATAATATCGTTATTTGGGGTAAGTTACCGTTCTCTAGAAATGTTTAAAATTATCTACATAACAAACCATATATTTGATATAGGCTATATAAGCGATGACATCACATGTCCTTGAACAGAAGGTATTGATAACAGTCACTTTATCATTTACTTCAATCATTAAGGTTCTGTTCAGAAACATTATTTGGCTGTCTCCATGTATCACCTTATCCTTATTTAACATTGGGTGAATAATATCAATAAAATGGTACATGGAGGCACTCAGATAACATTTTTGGATGCACCCTATTTGGAAAAATTGAAATAATTTCAAAAATTCATTTAGAAAGAATGAACAGTCTGCAATATGATACTGTTTCTAATCGCCAAAGACACCATGCTAATCAACATTCATTTCATTTTCTGTAACACAATATTTATCATACACAGCAACTATCCTGCGATAAATGTTGATTAAAAAATGTATCACTGTATGTTTTTCATTCAGTCCAAATGCTTTCTATGCTTAACAAGTGAATTAGATGATAAAGCAACTGATTGTACTCTTATGTCTTCTATCCAAAGATATGCTATATACATTTAACATTATATAGTCAACGTCAAATATATGTATATACAATAGACTTTAATCTTATACTGGGTATAGTTGCTACAAAGCTTGTCATCCTTTTTTTTTTTACTAAACTAATAAATATTTTTTACAGATAGTCGGCTTAATTTGGGGATACGTCATTCAACAATTCTCGCAGACAATCTATATTCTAGGTGCCGGGTTTGTTATGGCAGCATTAATTACTGTTCCTCCATGGCCTATGTACCGTCGTAAACCATTGGATTGGCAGGCACCGCGGTATGACGCTGCTACTGAAGTCATTAAGCCCAAAAGGAAAAAATGATTACGGGACATGTGTATACTTCAAATAAAATATAATATATCGTACAATGAATCTTCAATGTGAATTGATTGCTGATACGTGTAAATCTTTGCATATGTTTCACTGAACATTTGTTTCATGCAGTTATGAAATACAAACATTCTTAATATATAAATGCAGCTGTGTGTTGGAATAAGTATGAATGTCAAAGACTTTAGATTTCTTTTTTGTATTGTAAGATATACAAATATTGTACTTTAGTACAATATTTGTTGGCTGTACATGCGAATTATAAATAAAATAATATTGTAATAAAAGTATACTTATGCGAATTAGATAATCTATAAATAGTAAGGTAAAGAAAAATTTAAGAGCAATAAAAGATTTGTATGTCGGCCCGATTGATTTTTAAAGGAATAAACGGAAGTAAATCTATTACAGATATAAATTGTACGCAGCAAAAATCATTCTCTTTTAATTCCCTACTATTATGCAGTACTGTATATCCAATTCTTCTTCACATGCATTATATAATAAAGTTTCAGCATTTATTAACTCTGTTATAATGAAAACAGAAATGATGAAAGTATTATAATTTGATTATTCAATAAGTCTGATACATATATAAGCAATAATACATTTAAAAAATGAGATTTCTAGATACATTTTAATTTAATAAGCGGTTCGCTAATTCGGAAAAGCTAATAATTTTCTGGAATAATTTTTTTGAGTAAGCTTATTATCTCATCATAATGCATAAAACATTCATAATAATTATCATTTCGGATAATGTAAGTTCAAGAAAGTCAATAATATATAATCAAATATAATTATTCGATGTGTTATATCGCTTCGGTTTCACATCACAGGTGCTTACGTAAAGAAAAAAAAAAAAAAGGGGGGAGAATAACCAAACGTAATCCTTATACACTTGCAACAATTTCGCACGAGTGATAGCGCGTTTCCCTTCCGTAACGGAACTGTATTCTTATATAATCGTTGCGCAGAAATGGCAGTGGCCACGGATCACTTCTCGCAAATCATTAATCGATCAATTGCGTGTCCTTCGCAATTGCAACATGCCGCGCCGTTGTCTTGATCTGAGTCGTTGGACGAGTTCCAACGTTTGACTTTCATCGATCACGCTCGTTCATTTTCTCCGATCGCCGCAACTATCTGACCATCATTTCCCTTAAAATCACCGCACCTACACTGCGACTTTCACAAATGGCGATCTCGCGCAAAGACAGTATAATTGTCGGCATTGTCGCGGTTCAAAAAAGACTGAGATTTAGATATAAAGTTGTTAAGTTATAATATTCGAAGCTTTCTCCTTTCCTGCTTTCATGCTACTTCTAAATGTTAAATCAATTTGCGAATTTCTAAAAAATTAAGCTGTTACATTTCACAACTTATATTTCAAAGATAGTTTATGAAATTCGAGACAATCTTGTTTTTTTAACGTTAAATGTTTCGACTAACTTGTGCTATTCCCGTAGATAAAATAAACGTTCGGTTTTATAGGTAATAATAATCTTTGGAACTGAGTTGATAAATACGCTCGTATTTCAGATAAAATAGATATCTATATATACAGGGAAAGAAAGTACGCTTTACTTTTGTAACGCACCGGTCGTTACTGTTTATCGTTACTTGGTTAAAATAACGGATTTGAGGTTGCAAATTTTTTATATATAACGGTAGCATCAGGATAATTGGGAAAGTTATTTGTTACTGAAAAAAGTAACTCGCTATTTATTGTAACAATAATACTCGCAGCGTATGAAAACGGAACGTATCCTATAATATACATAAAATTTGGTGGAAGTGAGAAACTTTTGGTACAGCAACAAATAAACAGATCCAACAGATCTAAATGAATCACTCACTCTTTGGTTGCGTCACTGCTCCCCAATCGATGTTCTCTCAATCTTCCTCTCCCTCGTTCCATTGTTACTGCATTTTTCTGACACACGACGAGATCGCGCTTATTCTTCTTGATTTCTTCACACACCACACACACACACACAATAGAAAGAGGTTAACTTCAAACCTCTTATAATATAGGACGGCTTACGATGCACGATCTCAAAGTTTTACTGTAAATGTTTTCAAAGCATTTAATTTATCAACCAGAAAAAAAGTTTACTAACTGACCAATCAAAAAATGCTTCAAAGCATTAATAGCGTCACACTGATTGTATTCAGTTAATATCGAGTGAAATTACCGCGTGAAATTATGCATGTAAATAAATGATGTTAACCATGATCACGTACGCACTAATTTTACCTATGGTAGATTTCGCCATGATTCCACCATGATTTTATCGAAGTACGACTAGTTCAGTCAAGTTCAGTGAATACAACAATCGCGCGGCACTTCAGACCGCTTCAGGTTGCTTCGGCACTCCCGATGCTCCCGATTATGGTGATTACCAGTGATTACACGATAATATGGTGGCAATCCGAAAATCACATCGTCCGAAAGAATCAAGCCTTAATATGTGAGTATATTATCGCAAATTGTTTATACTATGTTTAATACCTAGTCTGCTATCTAAAATTATTTTTACTTTTGTAATCATGTTTATTTTTACATTAAAATTTTGAAATTTCTAAAATATATAATTATAAAAATGTGTAATAATAATATATAGGAAACTTATGAAAATATATAAAATATTAATTTATTGAACGTTTTGAAAAACTAATTTTTTTAAATATATACTTAGAAATTTGATGAACTGATTGTTTTGCATCGTATATTATTCATATTTTCAAGTATTATATCATAAAAGTCTTTATTAGATTGTGTCATGTTCTTTGAAGCATATTGCCGGTCAAGACGCAAAAAGAACCCACATTAACGCGCGCACATAAGCGAGGTAAAAAAATCGCTTGGCATGAACGCGTCACTTCTTACGCAATCGGGAGATATACCAGACCTACCGCACCACCTGCTAATGGCAAAAGTTCCTCAAGTCATTTTGAGAAAATTCTAACAGCACAAAATGTCGAGATAATCGTTTTTGAAGTATTTAAAGTTCGAGAATGACATCACCTAATTGGTGCGTTTAGATGTGGTTGACATTTTACGTTGTCCGTGAACGAAATGCCAACCATGACTAAACGAGGAACTGCAATGCTTATTAATTTTGATGCGGTAGGTCTGGGACATCCTGTATATTGATGAATTTATCGGCACGAACGATCGCCCGATCCACACATTTTTATATTTACTTTTTTGTCCTATCATTTCTTCTTTTCGACCGGCACGGCTACCTGCTCCGTATCGAGATATACGCAAAGGCGATAGTGTGTAAGAGGTTACGAAACGCTTTCTCCTTGTATGATGAATATTTTAAGTATGCAGCTTGCACCACTTCCTGTTACACCGACTCTGGGTCTATCGATATGCTATCGAAAAAAAAAAGAAAGAGGATAATTGCAGCGGAGCGTGTAATATGTACAACACGGTCTCGATCGTTACCTTGGTCTTAACACTGAATGGTTTGTTTGGAAAGCCTCGTAATCGGTCTGAATGCAGGATTAGCAAGAATGCTAGTAATTTTATACGCACACAGCTGTATGATATCAATAAGATATACGCGTTTCAAAAAATTTTAAGATAACAAAGTAAGATACGTTTACTGCCGTTCGAGATATTATCTGTGACTTCGAAATTATATCTTTTATTCCATGCACATAATTAAAATCAATACTTCTTTCGCTGCATATATCATTTTTTAGAATTTATTTTAATAAATTTTAATAAATGTATTAATTAACATATATTGAAAATTAATACATTGAAGTATTATACACGCAAAGTGTTAATAAATTAATGTATTTATTATAGTATATAATTCTAAGAATTCAACGAAAAATCTATCCAAACAACATACATGTTGCATAAGATATCTAGAAGATGACTTTCAGACATCTTATCGACACAAGATATCTAAAAGACGTCGTTTAGGTATTTTATGCAACGTAAATGGTACCTGGATGTATGTATATGTTTGGTGTTTATAATTATACACATAATGCAAGGTAAAATAATTTTGGTTAGAAGATCTATTTTTACAATTATTACTGCTATAATGATAGTAATAATGATTATATTTATAATTCTACCAAAAATATAAATAATTGTCACCGAACATTACCATATAAAAATCATTGTATATATATATATATATATACAATGAAACTTGCAACGATATTGTTGCAACGTTTGCAACGCTGCAATATCACTAAAATGACCTATGATATACTATATGTTATATAGTTAAATTATAGCAATTGCAACCAACTTTTGCTCTCAGTATATAAATGTTACGGAAGGAAATTATTGTTGGGGGAAATCCGGCACAGAGTATGCAATTTATGCGTGCAAAGCACCATTCATGTATGCGTTACATCAATAATGATATATATTTATCGTCATGTTCGCACGTGTTCGTGTCGTTTGTGAACTTTCGCTAATCTAATACATATTTACCATTAGTGGCAATCAATTACAACGTAAACTAACTTCCTTCAAAATTCCACACGCGATATTTGGGAAATCGCTTATTATATCATTCATGACTAGGACGATTATGCATACCTATGTCTATCGATATCGTGTCACACTTAAATAATGAATTAGCATTTCGTAGAACTTTAACCTTTTACGAGATTAATCAGACTCAAGTTTCTCTCGAAAACCAGAAGCTGTTTCAGCGATGCAATTCTACGAGTGAAATCAGTACAATTTATTGATGCAAAAGCGAGGACTTTTTACGTTCATGTATATACGCGGAGTAATTTTTTTTTTTTGTAGGATAATCAAGAGTAAATGTATCTTTACAATGAATCCATTTCCATCTATTGTGCGTTGGTCAAAGAAATAAAAGGAAAAGGAAAAACACGTCCAATGGAAATACTCTTTACGGGAGAACAAATTGTTTCGCTTCGTGACGTAACGCAAACTGATATTTTTACGCTATAACAGGACGTAATTTATAAATTAACGAATCTTGTGTTTTCAGGTTTTTATGCGCACTCTCACTTTTTTATTTATTCTCACAGAAGCATTTCTTTCACGTATACATATGCATGCCATCCTTATTAAATCATAATAATTAATTTAAATACGAAACTATAATGTATATGGTAATAAAAAACGATAAGAATTAAATAACAGAAAAATAATAATGTTACATAATACAACATTTTGTAAAACATAAATTACAATGCGTGTTATTAACATAAACAGAATAATAGAATACTTTCACCCGATAAGGCAATCCACTATTGTTATACAATAAAAAATAAACTTTTCACACGTATTTGACTGGACGTCATTTAGCAACATATTTATCAAAATAATCCGGTATAAATAAATTTACTAATTTAGTTATTACAATGTGTGACAAAGTCACAACCGTTGCGGATTCACACTTTTTTTTAGAAATTATTTTGACAAGCGCCAACGAAGTCTGAACGATCCGCGAACGAGAAAAAGAAAATTGCTCGCATTATGTACGACTGCGTACTCGTTATCGCGCAAAATCCGACCACATAGTACGCTCGAGCACACGCATGCATGCTCGATCGTATTGCCGCATTTCCCGCACCACTCCGAGAAGTAGCTTACACATATCGTACGCACAACGGAGAGTTACGCAGCTCCGAAACGAACGTAACGCAGGCCGTACGTTTCCTTGCTTTTACGTAACCCCCTGGATCCCGAGCCACTTTGCTCTCCCACCCCGTACAATTTCACCGGGTAGTTTTGGTCATCGCCGTGTCCGTCCTTTATAAGCGGACATCCCCGACGATCAAAACACAGAATCGTATCGGCACAGTTTGCAAACAGTGCAGCACGTATACGGCCGTCATCGCCGCGAATTTTCAAAAAATAACGATCGATCGATTAAGACAAACAGAGTCGAAGATGCGCTCCCACACCATCGCTGTGAGTGATTTACTATTATATATCTACGTATTACTTTCATCGTACTCATTTCGGTTCTTCCGTCGTTTGGTTTTGTGGTCGTCTCAGTGATTTTAACAGTAATAATTATTTATAAGTGTATACCGCGTTAATTTTGCAAAATGTGCTTTGTGATTGTAAAATTTCTCTCGAGAATGAGAGTCTCCCGAAATTTTGAAATTTCTTGATATTCAAACCGTACTTTTGTATAATTAAGATGTACTCTTCCAATTTAGACGAAATCTTAATTAGCCCTGTGTTGCTTTCGTGCTTCATTCTATCTTCCTTCTATATATCATAAACGATAAAGATAGGATGAAGCTTACAGCACCATAAGCGAACGCAAGATACGACAGATAAGTAAAATTT
This sequence comes from Cyphomyrmex costatus, assembly GCF_001594065.2. Classification (NCBI taxonomy): domain Eukaryota; kingdom Metazoa; phylum Arthropoda; class Insecta; order Hymenoptera; family Formicidae; genus Cyphomyrmex; species Cyphomyrmex costatus. The sequence continues at coordinate 2,757,738 of NW_017277125.1, read as the reverse complement.
TGTAATGCACATCTTTCGTCTTATTACACAGGAATACGGCTACAAAATCCATTAACTGTTTGTAAAGAGAGACAGCTGTATCTTTTACCAATATTTAAATTAACTGAATAAATATTCAATAAAATAGTCATTAAATGCCTTTTTTTTTTAAGCAATGCATTTAATCAGTAATATAGTATAATATTTCAAGAATCATGTTCAAATACCAAAAATTACGAACCTCTGTTGTAATATTAAAACTTTTACATTAGAAAAAAAGAAAAAATATTAATTTTTTTAATTATTTTTTTATTTATACTGGAGAAATCTTTTAACTAAATAAACAATAACACACACTAAAAGATAGGGCTGAATATGGCATAGCATTTAAATTGCTGCAACAATTTTTTTTTAGTGCAGGTATGTAAAACAAAAATTTAATGTTTGTAAAGCATTGTATTTTAATATATGTTTGTAATGCATTGTTCGATCCATGGAGATTAGACTATTCTTATATATTTTGGTGCTCTAAAATCAAATTCGATAAAATCAAATTGCTTCATCACGTTACAATTTAACGGAAAACTGCTCGATTTTTTAGTATTTTTAGATCCATTTATTTGATTTTAATATGTAAACTGGTGGTAAAAGAAAGAAAGAAAATTCAACAATGCTATGTCATCTTATAAAATTAATATGCCAGCTATAGTATAGGTTGAAAATCGAGCTATTTTCTATCGATAAAAAATTGCGATGTGTTAGAGCAATTTGGACATTAAATTTAATTTTAAAGTATTAAAATATATAAAAATATGTCTACTCTTCAAACAAAAATTTTTTTGCCTGCGTAATTGTTGCTGTTTGAATTTATAAAAGCCCGGTGTTCTTGCATTGCCGTTACGTAGGAAACAGACGGTAAGAGTGGTGAAACGTGAATTTTAAAAAAAGTCATGTACTTAAATGACTTTTGTATACGCGATGCACTTTCGATATTACAAACAAACCGCGATTACATACCTCTCGTGTTTCAGTTGCTCGTGTTCGGAATAATGGCCGTAGCTTTAGCATCGCCAGTGCCGGGTGGTCATCATCAGTAAGTAACACTTCAGCAGTTACTTATATTTTAATCGAGCTAAAAGTTTCACTCTATAGAACATCATACTTCATTTAGAGAGAGAGAGAGAGAGAGAGAGAGAGAGAGAGAGAGAGAGAG